>NW_020173037.1:2089143-2095662 GCF_003031525.2 Neophocaena asiaeorientalis asiaeorientalis | reverse complement strand
GTGTCCCCTGCATCGGCAGGCGGACTCCCAACCACTGCGCCACCAGGGAAGCCCTCTCCTTCACTTTTATCTCCCATCCTTCCCAGTCTCTTTCTTTTAAGACTCTGCTCAGAGTTTTGTCCCAAAGATCCTGTGTTCTCATGGAGCTTCTGTCTTCTTCTTTCCTTCCTGTGTGTGTCATCATGTACACGTTACATCTCGAGGGACACGAAACTCAAGAAATGGCTCAGGTGAGAAAGGGAACTCATAATCCAACGACTCGGAAAAGGAAAAGTTTAAAAAAAAAAAACCCTCAAGGCACAAAAACCAAGGCTTCACCCTGCACTCCTACTCAGATGGCAGCAATGGTAAGAGCCCCGCACCCGTGTCAGGGTCCTCGTGGCCACCTGCTGAGGACACTTTGTGGCATTAAGTCTGGCATTAGCTGGGAGGTAAGTGACGCCGTCAGAAAGGTTAAGAAGAAGAGAGAGAGTTCAAAGTCAGTGTCTCGTGCGTCGCTGCACAGGCAGCAGGTGGGAGAGTAAGAGAAGAAGCAGGTCCTTGGACACGCCTGGGGCCTTCTCCATCGCACCGCTGGGGGGGGGCGGGTTGCTGCAGCCCCGGAACAGGCGGCAGCTTGGCACGCTGCTCGCACAGCGCGCTCGCACCACGGAGGCTGCGCCAGCCAGGATGCCAGCGGCGCCGGGGCGGAGACCTGGCCGCAGGGCGGCCTTCGCTCTGGGCTTCACGGCGGCGCCCGTCAGAGGTCGGAGGGGAGACAGGGCGGCCGCCGGGTGTGTGCTTGGAGCTCAGGACAGAGGCCCCGACGGGCGCCCGGCGTCTGGGAGCCATCACCGTGTGGACGCGGTGACTAGGGGCGTGAAGACAGAAGGCAGTGGAGATCAGTGCCCGGTTCCTAACTCACTCAGACGTCTGGGGATCCACAGACAGAAGGAAAGCGAGGGGAGGCTCTGCAACGCGGGCGACCGCAAGAGCCTGGAGAAGGCGGCCCCGAAGTCCGCGTGGTCGGGTCTAAGGAGCGGCGAGCCCCTTCGTGCCGTCCAGGAGTCCAGACGAGGACGCGCGGGGAGCGGAGCCTTCGCCCGCCGGGCCCCCGCGGCCCCGCAAGTCTCTCCAGCGCGGACCCGGGGCAGGGCCCAGAGGATCCGAGCCAAGGGAGCCGGCGGGTGCGGAAGGAGGACCACAGTGACGGCTGTAACATCTAAAGAGGGCAGTGAAAATGCTCCAAACCCGGAACTCTGAAGAACACTTGCTTTCACGTAGTTCTTTGCGAACCTGCTCTTGCACGGGTACACCTGCGATGGACGTGACGCGATGTGAGTGAGGATAAAGGGTATGTGCAGTCTTACGCTGGGCTTTGTTTCAAGCTTCACGTTTATAACGTTTTCAGCTGCATCAGCGTCCTAGTGCTGCCGTAACAAGCTGCCACGAACTCAGCAGTCTAAACCACACACCCGCACGCATTCCGTCTCTTACAGGTGTGTGGTCAGAATTTCGGGGTGGTCTCACCTGTCTCCTGTGAAGTGTTGGCAGGGCTCTTGCTTCTCTGGATGCTCTAGGGGAGAATCGTTTCCTGCTCAGTTGGGTTTCAGCTGAATCCAGCTCCTTGCAGCTGTAGGACTGTAGGCTGAAGGCCCATCCCAGCGTCTAGAGGCCGCTGCACCCCTCGGCCCGGGGCTCCCGGCCTCCACCTTCAAAGCCAGCAGCAGAGGTGGGGTCTGTCCCTCTCAGACCCTAGTCTCTGCTGGCTCTTCTGTTACATCTCCCCATGGACTCTTCCTTCCTTATCCATTTTTTAAGGACTCCTATGGTTAGATCTGTCCCACCCAGATAATCTGAGATAATGTCCACATTCCAGAGTCCTTACCCTTAACCACACCTGCAGAGTCCCATTTGTCACGTAAGGTAACACTGTATCCCAGGTTCTGGGATCAGTGCATGAACACTTGGGGAGGCCACTATTCTGCTTCCACAGTAACATTAAACCTTCTTTCTTTTTTTTTCTTTAAACATCTTTATTGGAGTATAATTGCTTTACAATGGTGTGTTAGTTGCTGCTGTATAACAAAGTGGATCAGCGATACATATACATATATCCCCATATCCCCTCGCTCTTGCGTCTCCCTCCCACCCTCCCTATCCCACCCCTCTAGGTGGTCACAAAGCACCGAGCTGATCTCCCTGTGCTATGCGGCTGCTTCCCACTAGCTACCTATTTTACATTTGGAAGTGTATATATGTCTGTGCCACTCTCTCACTTCGTCCCAGCTTACCCTTCCCCTCCCCGTGTCCTCAAGTCCATTCTCTGGTAAGTCTGCGTCTTCATTCCTGTCCTGCCCCTAGGTTCTTCAGAACTTTTGTTTTTTTTTTTAAATATCATATATATGTGTTAGCACACAGTATTTGTTTTTCTCTTTCTGACTTAGTTCTCTTTGTGTGATAGACTCTAGGTCCATCCACCTCACTACAAATAACTCAATTTTGTTTCTTTTTTATGGCTGAGTAGTATTCCATTGTATATATGTGCCACATCTTCTTTATCCATTCATCTGTCAGTGGGCCTTTAGGTTGCTTCCATGTCCTGGCTACTGTAAATAGTGCTGCAGTGGACATTGTGGTGCATGTATCTTTTGAATTATGGTTAAACCTTCTTTGATAACACAATGCTTCTGTATTATTAGCCATATGGATGTATTATGATTAATTTTAAACATTTATTATTGGAGGTCTGTATGTTTTCAGATAGTGTTGTTTTAAGTAGTACTGTGGGGATATCCCTTCGGCCTTCATTTATTTTGTTACATCGTTAAGTGAAATCATTTATGTCTTTTTGACACCAGGTCCTTTCCTTGGTGGCAAGAAGCCTGGGAGGGTCTGTCACTTTCAGTCCCAGGGCAGTTATCTAAATAACTTAAGGATGCGTCCAGTGGCCTTTTTTATTAACATTTTAATCCACTCATGGTTGTAATACTGCAGTGGCTCCTGGTGTTTCCCCTTTCCCAACCACCTTGCACACCACCACCAGATCAGATGTATGAGCGGGACACCCAGTGCTTTAGCTCCTCGGCCAAGGTCAGACGGCTAGTGAGCGGGAGTCGGGGTCCAGATCCGTGCTCCCAGCTTCTACACGTGCTGCCTGTTCTATGCTCCTTTCCTGATGGCCTCTCCCTTCAAAGCCAGGTCAGAGCAGCCTCTGTTTCTCCCCTCTGGCTTCCCACTCTGCACGATCTCGTCTCCCCTCCCCGTGGAGGCTTCTGCTTCTACCTGCAGGTTGGAAGCATCGTGGGGGGCCTGTGTTTACTACTAACCACCACGGTTAGTTAGCAGTAACTACCACGCAGCTCACATTAGGTGTTTACGTGCAGAAAACTAGCGGCCACTTAGACACCTGTCCTGAGCCCTGGACCGTAACATCTCCAGGGCATGAAGATAGTAGCTCCCCACAGACTTGCTGTAAGGCGTAAACAGGGTGATTTATATAAGACGGCCGGGCCAGTGCGTGGCAGACGGTAGGTGACACAGAGGGGTTTGCTCTTGTCATTGTTCAGCTGACCCTCCTGGAGGGGTGCGCGTTCGCCAGGTGCAGACTGGAACTCGAGGCTGGAAAGCAGGGCGGAGAGCACAGCAAGCAGATGGGAGCACGAGGGGACCCGTGAGGCCAGGCGCGGAGGCACGAAAGGGTGGTGGGTGAGAGGCTTGCAGGGCCGCCTTCTCGAAGGTGGGAGGGCCGCGGAGACCCAGGTGGCGGTGGGCCTGTGCTGAGGGGTCTCGTTGCTGAGGAGGTGCTGAGAGGCGGTTGAATCAGGTTTATACACATTTTTTTGGTGGCCGTCTAGTAAATGTCTGCATGCGTCCAAAATGAGAGGCAGGTAAAGAAATTAGTTAAAAACATAGTCGGAATGAAGACAAGTGCAATGGGGACAGTGGTGGGGTAGGAGCCCTGGGTGGGCAGGGGGTGGAAGAGGGCGGTCAGCTGACTCAGCAACAACGCTGAGCCCTGGGTGAGGCCCCGGAAGGGCCGTGCGCGGGTCCCCGTGCCAGGCCGGGCTGGAGGGGCCCAGAGGACCCCCGGGGGACGCCTGGCAGGCACCTGGCAATGCAGGTCCGACCCGGAGGAACACACCGGGGCGTCGTCAGCATAGGTGGGCCGGGGGGTCGCGTGGTGGGTGATGCTTTGTCGTGAGCGTCATCGGCAGCCCTGTCTTTACAGGGCACTTAACCGGCGGGCACGGTTTCCATACGGTCGTGTCGGGAAAGACTGTGATTAGCGGGGCATGCTGTGCGTTTGGAGGTGCAGACCTTGGTGGCAGCAGGGACAACTGAGTAGCGGCAGATACAGCCCTGGCAGGAGAACGTGGGAGGGAGGGGCGTGAAAACAGATAGTCGACGTGCCTGTCCCAGAAACGGAAACTTCGCTCACCGGCCGGGACACCTTGCCTCACATCACTTGCAGACGGGACTGCAGCCTTGGCTACCATGTGTCAGGCAGAGGTTTACACGTCCTTGGCTCAGCAGGCCGAGTGTGAACACGGACGCTGCCCCCGTGGCTGTCTCCCACTGTGAAACGGTGACGACCCCCGGGTCCTGTTCCTCGGTCGCGCTGGCAGGACGGCCCTCTGAGGCGTGGTTATGCCCCTTCCCTCCTGCAGGTGGCGCCGTGTCCCCACAGTCCCGGCCTCGGCCACGCAGCTGCCATGCCGGCGATGCCCCGTCCACCCCAGCCTGCCCGCCCTGTGCGTGCTCCTTAGCAGGACGCCGGCGATGCGTCGCGGCGAAATCAGGGCGGCATTTATACTTCAGCGACACTCTCAGTGCGGTGAGGGGAAAAACTATACGTGGGGTACAATTTCAGACGGAGAGATATCTGGATTTTTGGTAACTTTCCCTCCCTCCCCAGATTTGTAGCAACTAGCGGGCTGTCTTACACACAGCAGCCTACCTGGGTTGGGTTTCCTGTTTCTGATTTGCACAATTCGATATAACCAGTGTTTGCGTTTTCAGGCTCAAAATTAAGCGTGAGTCCTTGAGTTTGCCAGGTAGTGTGACCGTCTGCGGTCATCATCAAAGTGACCCTGAACGTGACACTTTATTTTTTTTTATTTTTACAGCTTTATTGGAGTATAATTGCTTTACAATAGTGTGTTAGTTTCTGCTTTATAACAAAGTGAATCAGTTATACATATACATATGTTCCCGTATCTCCTCCCTCTTGCGTCTCCCTCCCTCCCACCCTCCCTGTCCCACCCCTCCAGGCGGTCACAAAGCACCGAGCTGATCTCCCTGTGCTGTGCGGCTGCTTCCCACTAGCTATCTACCTTACGTTTGGTAGTGTCCATATATGTCCATGCCTCTCTCGCGCTTTGTCACAGCTCACCCTTCCCGCTCCCCATAGCCTCAAGTCGAACGTGACACTTTCTGGTTTCCAGCGATCACCTGATGAGGACAGTGTGTTGGTCACCGGTTCCGGGTGGGAATCACGGGGTTCATGGCGGTGCCTTTGATGCGCTGTCCCGTTGAACCTGGCCCGCCCGGCCAGCACTGGCTCCATCTGCCTTCTGTTAAGAGGGCACGACGTTTAGAACTGTTTACTGAAACAGTTGGGAAAAGAGATGTTATATTAAGCTGGATACATATTTCTGAGTGTGTGTGTAATGATAGAAAGGGAGAGAGAAGCAGAAGAATGAGCAGCCCAAAAATGTTACAGCCCAAATGGGCAGCCCCAAAATGTTACAGTTACCGGGGGGTGGGAGTTTTAAGAGTTTTTTAAAAATGTACTTTTCTGCACTGTTTGAATTTTCCTCAGGCAATATGTCATTTTTTAAATGACTTTGGTGAGGTATCATTTACATACCATAAATTTCACCCATTTAAAGCAGTATGTAATTTTTACAAAAGCCACGACACCATTAAAAACCACAGGCAGGTCAGACCAAAAAAAAAGATGGGCTTCACCGAACATGCCTTCCTGTACTTTTCCTGTGGTGGGAAAAGTCATATGTGTGGAGAATTTTAGAAGATTTTTTTTG
The DNA here is from genome assembly GCF_003031525.2 of Neophocaena asiaeorientalis asiaeorientalis. NCBI lineage: Eukaryota > Metazoa > Chordata > Mammalia > Artiodactyla > Phocoenidae > Neophocaena > Neophocaena asiaeorientalis. The sequence continues at coordinate 2,089,636 of NW_020173037.1, read as the reverse complement.
GATGAAGGTGACGTATCAGCTCAACCAACAATTTTTAAAAACAGAAGCAGAGTTTGCTTTAAAATTGTTCTTCTTTCTCAGTCCCCTGGGATTGCACCGTATCAAGAATAGTTCAGGCCGCCTTTATTTCAGTAAAGCAGGGTATGCAATTCAACAATTTTAGTGTTTTCTGGAATGGTTTGGAACTTTTGCATTTCTAACCTTAAACTTTTTCAAAGATTCCAAAAGTTTTGAGATTGCAGCCTTGGGTTGGAAAACTCCCAAGAGCAATTTCCTATGAAATTGTGCTGTTTCTATTTCAGGAGAGAAACAGTGACAACATAATAGAATTTGATGATTTCCTATTCAGTAACTAGGTGTGAACTGAAAGTAAAAGAAGCTTTTTCAGAAATGCATTCCAACTCTTCAAACGATACCATTTGAAAGACAAGTAGAGTATTAATAGAGGAAGACTTTTTTTTTTTTTTTTTTTTTTTTTTTTGTTTGGGGGGGC
>NW_020173037.1:2080336-2088946 GCF_003031525.2 Neophocaena asiaeorientalis asiaeorientalis | reverse complement strand
TTTTTTTTTTTTTTTTTTTTTTTTGTGGTACGCGGGCCTCTCACGTTGCAGTCCGCGGCACGTGGGATCCTCCCGGACCGGGGCACGAACCTGTGTCCCCTGCATTGGCAGACGGACTCTCAACCACTGCGCCACCAGGGAAGCCCCGAGGAAAACATTTAATATTAATGTTTTTTTTTTTTAGTTAGTTAAATGTTGCATCCTCAGAAGAATTTCACACCCAAAATGAAAATGCAATGTCACACATTTATATGATGTCCTTGATTCCATGCTAAGTGGGAAGATTTGCCTAAATGTTGAGAGTTGTGACAGTCTTTGAAAAGCCCAGAGAAAGGGATTTGAGAAGGTTTTTTTGTTTTTTTTTTAAATTGAAGTATAATTGACTTACAGTATTGTATTCGTTTCAGATGTACAACATAGCAATTCGATATTCTTATACATTACAAAATGATCACCATGATGTATAGTTACCATCTGTCGTCATACAAAGATATTAAAATGTAATTGACTATATTCCCCACACTATACCTTTCATAACCATGACTCATTTATTTTATAACTGGAGGTTTGTATCTCTTAATCTTCCTCACATATTTCATTCACCACCCCCCTTCCCTCTGGCAACCACCTATTTGTTCTCTGTATCTATGAGAGTGTTTCTGTTTTGTTATGTTTGTTCATTTGTTTCGTTTTTAAAATTCTACATGTAAGTGAAATCCTACAGTATTTGTCTTTCTTTGTCTGACTTTTTTCACTCAGCATAATACTCTCCAGGCTCACCCATGTTGCTGCAGATGGCAAGATGTTATCATCCGAGCTGATCTCCCTCTGCTATGCAGCTGCTTCCCACTAGCTATCTACCTTACGTTTGGTAGTGTGTATACGTCCATGCCTCATTGATTGATTTGTGGATAGTGAAGAATCCTTGCATTCCTGGGATAAACGCCACTTGATCATGGTGTATGATCCTTTTAATGTGCTGTTGGATTCTGTGTGCTAGTATTTTGTTGAGAATTTTTGCATCTATGCTCATCAGGGATATTGGCCTGTAGTTTTCTTTCTTTGTGTCATCCTTGTCTGGTTTTGGTATCAGGGTGATGGTGGCCTCGTAGAATGAGTTTGGGAGTGTTTCTCCCTCTGCTATATTTTGGAAGTTTGAGAAGGTTAGGTGTTAGCTCTTTTCTAAATGTTTGATAGAATTCTCCTGTGAAGCCATCTGGTCCTGGGCTTTTGTTTGTTGGAAGATTTTTAATCACAGTTTCAATTTCAGTGCTTGTGATTGGTCTGTTTACATTTTCTGTTTCTTCTGGGTTCAGTCTCAGAAGGTTGTGCTTTTCTAAGAATTCGTCCATTTCTTCCAGGTTGTCTATTTTATTATATATAGTTGCTTGTAGTAATCTCTCATGATCCTTTGTATTTCTGCAGTGTCAGTTGTTACTTCTCCTTTTTCATTTATAATTCTATTGATTTGAGTCTTTTCCCTTTTTTTCTTGATGGGTGTGGCTAATGTTTTATCAATTTTGTTTATCTTCTCAAAGAACCAGCTTTTAGTTTTATTGATCTTTGCTATCTTTTCCTTCATTTCTTTTTCATTTAATTCTGATCTCATCTTTATGATTTCTTTCCTTCTGGTAGCTTTGGGATTTTTTTGTTCTTCTTTCTCTAATTGCTTTTGGGTGTAGGGTTAGGTTGTTTATTTGAGATGTTTCTTGAGGTAGGATTGTACTGCTATAAACTTCCCTCTTAGAACTGCTTTTGCTGCATCCCATAGGTTTTGGGTCTTCGTGTTTTCATTGTCATTTGTTTCTAGGTATTTTTTGATTTCCTCTTTGATTTCTTCAGTGATCTCTTGGTTATTTAGTAGTGCATTGTTTAGCCTCCATGTGTTTGTATTTTTTTACAGATTTTTCCCTGTAATTGATATCTAGTCTCATAGCGTTGTGGTCAGAAAAGATACTTGATATGATTTCAATATACTTAAATTTACCAAGGCTTAATTTGTGACCCAAGATATGATCTGTCCTGGAGAATGTTCCATGAGCACTTGAGAAGAAAGTGTATTCTGTTGTTTTTGGATGGAATGTTGTATAAATATAAATTAAGTCCATCTTATTTAATGTGTCATTTAAAGCTTTTCTTTCCTTATTTATTTTCATTTTGGATGATCTGTCCATTGGTGAAAGTGGGTTGTTAAAGTCCCCTACTATGGCTGTGTTACTGTCGATTCCCCCTTTTATGGCTGTTAGCATTTGCCTTATGTATTGAGGTGCTCCTATGTTGGGTGCATAAATATTTACAATTGTTATATCTTCTTCTTAGATTGATCCCTTGATCATTATGTAGTGTCCTTCTTTGTCTCTTGTAATAGTCTTTATTTTAATGTCTATTTTGTCTGATGTGAGAATTGCTACTCCAGCTTTCTTTTGATTTCCATTTACATGGAATACCTTTTTCCATCCCCTCACTTTCAGTCTGTATGTGTCCCTAGGTCTGAAGTGGGTCTGTCGTAGACAGCATATATACGGGTCTTGTTTTTGTATCCATTCAGCCAGTCTGTGTCTTTTGGTTGGAGCATTTAATCCATTTACATTTAAGGTAGTTATCAATATGTATGTTCCTACTACCATTTTCTTAATTGTTTTGGGTTTGTTATTGTAAGGCTTTTCCTTCTCTTGTGCTTCCCGCATAGAGAAGTTCCTTTAGCATTTGTTGTAAAGCTAGTGTGGTAGTGCTGAATTCTCTTAGCTTTTGCTTGTCTGTAAAGGTTTTTTCTGTTTGTTTGTTTTTGTTATTTTGCGGTACGCGGGCCTCTCACCGTTGTGGCCTCTCTCGTTGTGGAGCACAGGCTCCGGATGCGCAGGCTCAGCGGCCATGGCTCACAGGCCCAGCCACTCCGTGGCATGTGGGATCTTCCTGGACTGGGGCACAAACCCGTGTTCCCTGCATCGGCAGGCGGACTCCCAACCACTGCGCCACCAGGGAAGCCCTGTCTGTAAAGGTTTTAATTTCTCTGTTGAATTTGAATGAGATCCTTGCTGGGTAGAGTAATCTTGGTTGTAGGTTTTTCCCTTTCATCACTTTAAATATGTCCTGCCAGTTCCTTCTGGCTTTCAGAGTTTCTGCTGAAAGATCAGCTGTTAACCTTATGGGGATTCTCTTGTATGTTAGTTGTTGCTTTTCCCTTGCTGCTTTTAGTATTTTTTCTTTCTATTTAATTTTTGATAGTTTGATTAATATGTGTCTTGGCATGTTTCTCCTTGGATTTTTCCTGTACGGGACTCTCTGCACCTCCTGGACTTGACTGACTATTTCCTTTCCCATATTAGGGAAGTTTTCATCTATAATCTCTTCAAATATTTTCTCAGTCCCTTTCTTTTTCTCCTCTTCTTCTGGAACCCCTATAATTCAAATGTTGGTGTGTTTAATGTTGTCCCAGAGGTCTCTGAGACTGTCCTCAATTCTTTTCATTCTTTTTTCTTTATTCTGCTTTGCAGTAGTTATTTCTACTATTTTATCTTTCAGGTCACTTATCCGTTCTTCTGCCTCCGTTATTCTGCTATTGATTCCTTCTAGAGAATTTTTAATTTCATTTTTTGTGTTATCCATCATTGTTTGTTTGCTCTTTAGTTCTTCTAGGTCTTCTAGTTCTTCTAGACCTAGGTCTAGGTGTTCTAGATTGTTAAACGTTTCTTGTATTTTCTCCATTCTATTTCCAAGATTTTGGATCATCTTTACTATCATTACTCTGAATTCTTTTTCAGGCAGACTGCCTATTTCCTCTTCATTTGTTTGGTCTGATGGGTTTTTACCTTGCTCATTCATCTGCTGTGTATTTCTCTGTCTTCTCATTTTGCTTAACTTACTGTGGTTGGGGTCTCCTTCTCCCAGGCTGCAGGTTCATAGCTCCCGTTGTTTTTGGTGTCTGCTCCCAGTGGGTAAGGTTGGTTCAGTGGGTTGTGTAGGCTTCCTGGTGGAGGGGACTGGTGCCTGTGTTCTGGTCGATGAGGCTGGATCTTGTGTTTCTGGTGGGCGGTACCTCGTCTGGTGGTGTGCTTTGGGGTGTCTGTGAACTCATTATAATTTTAGGCAGCCTCTCTGCTAATGGGTGGGGCTGTGTTCCTGTCTTGCTAGTTGTTTGGCATAGGGGGTCCAGCACTGTAGCTTGCTGGTCGTTGAGTGGAGCTGGGTCTTAGCATTGAGATGGAGATCTCTGTGGGAGCTTTGGCTGTTTGATATTACATGGAGCCAGGAGGTCTCTGGTGGACCAATGTCCTGACCTCGACTCTCCCACCTCAGAGGCACAGGCCTGACACCTGGCAGGATCACCAAGGCCCTGTCAGCCACGTGGCTTCAGCAAGGATTTCAACTAAACGTGATATTCAGACTTCCTGATATGACTTGCCAGGAATGCAGAGAACATGCAGCCACTGAGCTTCTCAGTTCCTTCCTCTTTTAAACTTCTTTGCCCTTCACTGCTGTACATCCACAGCTATCTGCACGTAGGCCTTCACTGAGAATCACTCTGGAACAGACTCATTATCTAGAAAAACGTCTGGGAGAAACCACAGCAAGCCAGCTTCTTAGTAGTTGCAGCCGTAACAGCAAGCTTGTTCTTCCCTGTGGATGGGGCAACAAGTAGTCTTGCAGGTGTGAGGGCGCCTCCTGGGCCTCAGGAAACTAGCTTCTTGTCGCCCTTGCTGTGGACGAGGCACCGACACTGTGGTCTGCAGTCTCACTATGTCATGTTTAGATGTGTGTGCTTAATTTATCCTTCTTGGTGTCCTTTGACACACGCTCAACTTATCTTTTGGCTTTTTGATAACGGCCACTCTAACAGGTGTGAGGTGATATCTCATTGATGCGTGTTTCCCTGGTGATGAATGACGTTGAGCATCTTTGCATGGACCTGTTGGTCATGTGTAGGTCTCCTTTGGAAAAATGTCTATTCACCTTACACGCCTGAGTCTCTCATCATTGTTTGCTCTTGAGAGAACTGACCCTTGCAGCACTTCCTCTGCTATGACCTCTGTTGCCACTGCTATTAAGCTCCTGATCACATTTCCTAGTGGACTCAGAGTCCGGCTGCATGTTGCCGTTCCAGCCGAAGCTGCTCTGCATGGTCGGCAGCTTTCTTCGTCCTCTGCTTCTCCATTTCTTCAAAGAATTCTTGACTGCTCTTGGACTTAGATATCACTTTCATATTCGTCTTCATTATACATGTTCAGTGTACATTTTTGTATCTTCATTTATCCTAGAAACTCAGAATTAAAATTACTAATGACATCTTTGCTTGTATTTCTTCTCGTCCACTCAACAGAAGAATAATCAAATGTTATTCCAAGATTTCTACTTTGCTAATGGTCGAGCCAGTTTCTTATTCCAGAATTTCCATTTCTGTTCATAAAAAGTTCTCACACTGAAACCCTGGAGTCCTCTTTTATTTCCCTTCTCTCTCGTCTTGTATGTTGACCTTTGATTCTCCGCTTCCTCCCCCTCCCTGTTCCTTGACATGCGCCTCTCCATTATGTGGTGCCTGCAGTTGCGCCGAGCGGGTCTTCCGCACCGTCCTTTCCCGTCTCTCGTTCACTCTTTGCATCTCTGTCAGATTTATCTTCAGCCGCTTTTCTCTCAGTGTCCGGCGTGCCGTGCCACTGTCGGGGTGGAACCAGCCTCTCCCTTCTTGTTCTCAAGGTGCTGTGTGGCCTCATCAGATGATCACCTCCTTTTACTTCCGTAGAGCATATAATCCTTCAGTGAGGTTCGTTTTTTTCTGCTATGATTTATGCTGTTTTCCCATCACTGGCCTCTTTCTCATGTTCCCCTCCCTGTAAACGTTCCTCAAGACACAAATCAAGTTCTTTTACCATGTTCCCTGACAATTTCAGTCCAGAGGATCTCTGTCGCTCCAGCTAAAACACTGGGCTGCATCCCACTGTTTAGAATATACCGTATGCCACGTGGTACTGTGGTTGTTTCACAAGTGCGGGTCCTGGTTCACACGCGTTCTGTGCACTCAGTGGGCACAGGTACTGCGATGGTCTCGGACACGAGCATAGGTGACACGGGCCCACCTGGAGCTGCAGGAGCTCTCATGGAGCCATTCACATTTCAGATTCACATTTCACCCCCCAGAAGCTCTTACTTATTTAATATGAAAGTTGGCCCTTATTTCTTATTTGTGCTGAGAAAAGATTAGCGTGTTAAAGAAACCTGTACCAAAGCCCAGACAAGACAGACACACTTCCTGGGACCTCTAGGAGGAGCACGGTTAAGAGACGTCTCTGTAGCCTTGGCGAGGTTTTCTGGAGACACAGCCTCACCCGTGACGGGAAGATAAATGGAGGGACTAACTCTGCTAAGCAGAAGCAATCTGCCAACGTCAGCATTAACCGAAACCCAGCTACGTTCCTTTAGATTTTGCGCTAACCTCGACAGGAGGTGCGTGGAGAACAAAAACGGCTCTTTGCCTTTAGCTGTTAACTTCCAAGGGCTCAAAACATAAAGCCATTAATATATTATTGATTGGATGCTGATCCTGGAAAACTGGAAGCAACAGTTACAATTTTCTAGACGGCAATTAATCTCAGTTCTTCCTCTGAAGCTAGTTGAAAGGTTGTCACGAGGTAGGAAAGAGAACAAGTTTGTATAAAAATGTCCCTGGTGAAACATAGAAAGAGCAGTTACACATATAATTATATTATCACTCACCTTGATGTGCCATACAGAGCTAGTGTGATAAATTTTATTCTGCACTCACATTTTAGAAATAGCAAACCTACCACTCTGATAAAGAAGCTAGACCAAATCTTAGAAACCATGAGCGAGACACAGCCAAGTCCATCAAAAATGGCGAGGAGGGGCTTCCCTGGTGGCTCTAGCTCTCTGAGTGATATTTGATTTGTATATATATATATATATATATATATATATATATTTATATAAAAAATTATATATATGTGTTGTTTTTGGTTTTAAACTCATTTGGGTACAATAAAAGCAGTTCGTACATTATGTAATTCACATTTGCTTCAGCAAGTACTTTAATATATTTCAGCAAATTACAGTTATGGTATGGGAATCATATTTTATTGATTTTGTTGAGGTAGAGCAGTGGTTCTTCACTGGAGATTTTTATAAGAATCACCTGGAGAATTTGTGGAAAAAAAACAATGACTGTGTGACCCCAGCCCAATTAAGTCAGAATCTCTCAGAGTGGGTGCCTCAAATCCACAGTAAAAAAAAAAGTTCTCCAAGCAATTGTAATGTTCAACCGGGGTTGAGACTTAGTGATGAAAGGTTACATTGAGCTGAAATGACTTCCTAATACTGTTCTAGTTACTTTTGTATTTTTTTCTCCAAAGAAATAAGAGAGCTGCAAATGCTAGAAAAAACGAAAACTAGGTAATTAGAGCTTTTTGATAATTGGGATAGATGATAAATAAGAGTCAACAGCCTCAAGTTCTAAGCTTTTGATAGCTTCTAATTCTTTTCTTTGTCCAACTTTGGTCTTGAACTAGGGCCATAGAGGTACTTTAACTCTTTTGGGGCACTGAGTGTCTGTTTAATACGTAACTTATACAGATTAACTGATCCCCAGTGTCGTGAACAGCTAAAGCCCCTTTGGCAGCATCTACCACCAAGCGGTGACTTACAGTACAGCCCATGTCAAGAGCAGGGGTGGTTTTGTGACTTGAGGCAAATTCTGTCATTTCTTCGTATTTCTCATCTCATTTTGGCAAATGAGAGTAATACTGTCATCTCTAGGGAATGCTAATATTTTAAAACTAATTTCATCTAGAAATATACCAGGATAGAATGTCAATTTAAAGTAAAATGAGGAGCCATGAAAAGTTCTAGTCACTTATCACAGTGGATTTTCTATCAATCCTTTTACTTTGAAGGAGAAATATAAGTGAAAGTATATTCTTAGAAAGACTGTTATTTATGTCTGTCAAAGCCAAGATTCTCAGGGACTCAGGCTTAAATGCCAGTTTATCTGATCAATGGGCCAAGTGAAAATCAGCTTCCTTCTAGAGTTGACTTGAACTTATATTTCTAATCAAAAGTGGCTCTGCAACATAGAGAATGAACTTGAGGACATGGGGAGGGGGAAGGGGAAGCTGGGAAGAAGTGAGAGAGTGACGTGGACATATATACACTACCAAGCGTAAAATAGATAGCTAGTGGGAAGCAGCCACATAGCACAGGGAGATCAGCTCTGTGCTTTGTGACCATCTAGAGGGGTGGGATAGGGAGGGTGGGAGGGAGACACAAGAGGGAAGGGATACGGGGATATATGTATACGTATAGCTGATTCACTTTGTTATACAGCAGAAACTAACACACCATTGTAAAGCAATTATACTCCAATAAAGATGTTAAAAAAAGTTACTTAGGGGGTTTCAAAAACTATTATATATCTTTATTAATATAAAAACTTGAACCACGTGAGTACTTGAAACTCTCATGAAATTTAAAGTAAGGGAAGAGAGAGGAACTAATAGAAATAGGATGTCAAGATAGTCACAATTTTTAAGTGTCAGTCCGTATTATGTGTTTTATGTGTTATATCTATATAAATGGTATTTTTTTTTTTTTTTTTTTTTTTTT
>NW_020173037.1:2019424-2080289 GCF_003031525.2 Neophocaena asiaeorientalis asiaeorientalis | reverse complement strand
GCGGGCCTCTCACTGTTGTGGCCTCTCCCGTTGCGGAGCACAGGCTCCGGACGCGCAGGCTCAGCGGCCATGGCTCACGGGCCCAGCCGCTCCGTGGCAGGTGGGATCCTCCCGGACCAGGGCACGAACCCGTGTTCCCTGCATCGGCAGACGGACGCTCAACCACTGCGCCACCAGGGAAGCCCTATAAATGGTATTTTATTGACCCTCATCAAACCTCCAGAAGATTATTTCCACGTGTCTCAAGTAAGGACACTAGATCTCAGGGAGCTTTGGTTTTGCACCAGGAGCAACACAGATCGTGCTAAGAGCATAGTCTCTTCCCTGGAGGAGGAGGGCTGTTCTCTCCCTAAACCCTGCGTTAAATTCTCGGGGGAGGGAGGGAGGGAGGGAGGAGGGGCAGAAAGAGAAGGAGAATATGTGTTTTCCTCACGACTCCCAAGGATGTTAGCCCCGGTGGAGGGAGATAAGCACCCAAAGAAACATCAGTAATGGGATCGGATCAGTGTTGGATGGACGTGTGTATAAAGCGCCATGAGAACGTCGACGCCGGGCACTGGATTTCTGAGGGACGTTCCAGAGCCACGCAGCCCGTGTCCAGAGCGCCGCTCGCCTCGCTCTGCTGCTTCCCACGCTCGGGCCCTGCCCGCTGCGGGGATGGACAGAAGCTTCTCCTACCTGGGGTGCCCTTTCCGTCCTCTACCTGTTTACCTGGAGGCAATTCCTTTTTGTCTTTCAAAACACTACTCAGGCATCTTAGGCTCTAAAATGTTCCCTGACCGTCCTCCCGCATCAATGGACGGGGTGCCCCAGAATCCTGTATCTCAAGTGATAGTCCTTGCACGGCAGTTTCAAACTCACCCTCTTTGTTCAGCACCTGACTGTTTGCTCCCGAGGAAGGAGGGCAGAGCCTCCTTTAGTTGTGATTCACCAGCTCCAGGGTGAATCACATCAGGCCCTCGGCTAGTGCCCAGTACATGTGAAAAGGATGCCCGGGATGGTGACGAGAGGCTACAGAGATCAGGACATCGTAAGTGGGTCCTAAAGTTTGTGGAGAAATTTCCCAGGCAGAGAACTCCCTCGAGGCAGGGGCGCGCGGGGAACTGCGAGAGATGAGTCCGTGGGGTGATGGAGAGGGCAGCTGACCTGACAGCGTCGTTGTCAGGCTCCTTTCACCGCTGCCCCCCCAGGGTTTGTCTGCGCGCCGAGCCTGAGTCTCTGGACCACGCCCCGTCGGGGAGAACGTTGCCTGGGGATTGGAGCGCAGGCTCGTGGAGGAGGGGTTGGAGCAGGGAGGCTGCGGGGACCCGAAGGGGAGCCGCGGGGGAAGGCCTCCCGAGGCGGGAGGGGCCTGGAGGAGGCCCGGCTGGGGCTGAGCACGAGGGTTTCTCCCCTCCGACCCCCGCAGCAGCTCCAGGCCACCTCAGTCCAGAAAATGAAATGGGCAGAAAAACTAAGCCTGTGCTCCACAGCCCGCGAGCCACAACTAGTGAGCCCACGTGCCACAACTAGTGAGCCCACGAGCCACAACTGCTGAGCCCACGTGCCATAACTACTGAAGCCTGTGCGCCTAAAGCCTGTGCTCTGCAAAAAGAGAAGCCACAGCAATGAGAAACCCGCACAACCCAGCGAAGAGTAGCCCCCACTCGCCACAACTAGAGAAAGCCCGCACGCAGCAACGAAGACCCAATACAGACAAAAATACATACGTACATAGATAAATAAATAAATTTATATTAAAAAAAGGAATAAATCCACAGAACTTCCAATGTTCCTGGTAAGGAAGATGAGGAGGCGCCAGCAGGAGTGACCGGAAGGGCTGGGTGGAAACTGAAGGCTGGTTCCCTGCACTCGGGTCTCTTCTGTGTCTTCCTCGTCCAGAACCTCACGGTGCTACCCTCCTGCTGGCTGTGCTCCTTGCCTTTGACCCTCCCCCGGGAATGTCCGTCTCCCTGATGGTCTTCCCTTTTCATCCCCCATCCACACTCTCCTCCACTGTGCCCTCGAGCACTCTGCAGCTCAGAGACCAGATGCTTCCATAGCTTCAGGCTTTCCCTTGAACGAAGCTCTCACCACCTTCTCACTTCCGCTGGGATTGGGCTCTGTTTCTTCAACCCTGATGTTCTCCATCCCAGTCTGGTGGAGCTTCGCTCAGGTGAGGACGCAGCACCCTCCCAGCTTTGCACTGCTGTTTCAGCAGCTCGTGTGATTTCAGGTCCAACAGTTTTCTTTTTTTTACCGTGTGTTTCTCTGTCTGAGATAATATCATGGTGCTTCTGATCAATGTTTCTCAAAGCATGTTTCTCCAAAGTGTACGTTAGCAAACAAATTTTGCACACGGCAGCACTGATATAAAGCAAGAAAGGAACATTGGCTTATTCACAACTGCATCTTTTCTCTGTTACTGGCTTCCAGAGATCACTGTGGGGACGTAATCTGCCCCCATTTTTCCAGGACTGTGTTTCTTCGGGCTGCAGGTTCTCCACAGAGACCTGGAGTGTCTTACACAGTTAGCTGGACTCTACATGGGGTGAAGCCGTGTATGTGGGCAATGGACACACGTAAGTGGAGGTCATTTGTTTGAAGTGTTGGGTCTTTGGAGGCTCTGCAGCCCGTGTTGATTTATTTTACCTTCCTCTGTCACTCCTGTGTATGGGAAGGAATTTAGATTGTTCTATTGGGAAGTGTAACCCGGAAGATTGGTGTATTAAAAATAATTATATCATAACTCTTTCAATGACCAAATCATGTGAATTTTCAAAATATAATATTGAATATACCTAAGAGGGTCTTAAAATTTGCATTTGGAAAGCTTCCTCTAATGACATTTCATATGTAGAAATCTGACACTTCCTTCTACATTTGGAATGAATGGCTTAAGAGGAAAGGAGCAAGGATTATACTTTGGAAATATGTCACATTTGTTTACTGAACAGTTGAATCTTCTTTGCAATTTTATTCATTAACTAGTTTGTACAACTACTGTATGATTTTGTCTTCATATCTTTGCCTGTCCTATTATCTTCTACACGTTAAAAGCTTATCTGCTGTTCATTTCTTCCTCATGCAATTGATTCTCAAAGCAATGCTAACATACCCAGGATTTCAAATAGCAACAAAGTTCCTCGGTGAGGAATACAGCTCTGGGTTCTCCTCCAGTTATTTTAAGCTGGGTTATTCATGATTGACAGGCCTCCTGTAATCTGTATATGGCTTAGATCCAGAAATGAAATATAAAATAAATCTGTAGTTATGGGCATAGAGAAAGCAGTATCTGTTTATGGGAAGCTTTGGTCAGAGACATTTCTTAGTTCCCTCTGAGGTGTGAATCCCCAGGTGGCAATCAACCATGGCCGGAAATTGGATTTAATGGTTCAGTTGAGAGTGTGTTCCAGCCCAGGACATTTAGAGAATTGTGGAATTTTAGAGTTGGTAAGAATCTCGTGGAGCAAACTGAAATCTGGCTTGCCATGGATGCATTTAGAAAGTGGATTTGGGCTTCTGCTGCCAGTTTAAAACAAAAGGAGGCCGGCATACATGAGGACAAGCAATTACCCATAGTACGCTGCTCTCTCATTATGGGAGCAAAGACAGTTTATAGTAAATGTATAAATCTTGTGCATCTAGTGACCCGTATTGGTGGGTTTTTTTTTTGGTTGTGTTGGGTCTTCGTTGCTGTGCGCGGGCTTTCTCTAGTTGTGGCGAGCGGGGGCTACTCTTCGCTGCGGTGCACGGGCTTCTCATTGCGGTGGCTTCTCATGTTGCGGAGCACAGGCTCTAGGCGCGCGGGCTTCAGTAGTTGTGGCTCACGGGCTCAGTAGTTGTGGCTTGCGGGCTCTAGAGTGCAGGCTCAGTAGTTGTGGCGCACGGGCTTAGTTGCTCCACGGCATGTGGGATCTTCCCGGACCAGGGCTTGAACCTGTGTTCCCTGCACTGGCAGGCGGATTCTTAACCACTGCTCCACCAGGGACCGTCCCCCTCTGTTGGTTTTTGAGTAACTTTTACTATAGCCTCATCCTGTTTCCTTTTGAAGAGTTCTGTTATGGGTACAGTGGTCGCATGTAATGCTTGTGTCCAGTGGTAAAAAGAAGGCAGGGAAGGTGTACTGGTGAGAGAACAGGATTTTCTGGCCCTCCTTTGCCAGACTTCAACGCCCCAGGCCCTCAGCTGAGGTGCCAGCCTCACCCGCAGGTTAGCCCATCTGCTTCTGAAGCGACGTTCACGGAAGGGGAAGGGAAAGGGACAGGCCCTGGCGCTGCGGAGCTTGGGTGTAAGGCCCTGGCCTCCTGTGCTTTCCTCTCTGCTCCATCCTCAGAGCCCTCTCTCCTCTAACCTGACCCTTTAGGCTGAGGATGAGACAGGAGGCCCAGGGCCTGGCGTGGCCAGGAACCCCCAGACGTCAGCCGGCATCAGCGCCCTTTCACCTCACCTGTCACCTGTGACTCTCCCTGTCGGCCAGAGTCCATTCTGTTCGAACAAATCTCATCTTCCTGACGCTCCTACAAAATTGATTTTATTTGCGTGGAAACTCTGGAGGCTGGGGGAAAGGAGCTCATCCTCTAACGAGAAGGCGTGAACTCTTCCAGGATGCAGTTCGTCTCCTTGGAGACCATCCTTTGTCTACACTATCCTCACGACACGTCTACACTTTCTGCACCAGGTACGGACAGGCTGGACTATTGCTTCCTTTTTTTAAAAAAAATTATTTTGATACAATTTTTAAAGATTACTTTCCATCTACAGTTACTACAGAGTGTTGACTATATCCTCGTGTTGTACAATAAATACATCCTTGAGCCCATCTTACCTCCAGTGGTTTGTGCCTTCCCCCATCCCCCATCCCTATAGGGCCGCCCTCCCCCCACTGGTGACCACTGGTTTCTTCTCTACATCTGTGAGTCCGCTTCTTTCACGTTATATTCACTAGTTTGTTGTAGTTTGTAGATTCCTCGTATTAGTGAGATCACACAGCATTTGTCTCTGTCTGACGTAGTTCACTCAGCATAACGCCCTCTGAGTCCATCCGTGTTGCTGCAAATGGCGAAATTTCGTTCTTTTTTATGGCCGAGCAGCTATTTCCTCCTTCTGATGTCGACCCTTGCTGTGTGACTTCTGGCTGTGCTGTCTTACGTCCCAGGGTCCTGGGGCTCACGCCGCCGCCGGTCTACTTCTCAGCTCGCCTTCTCGTAGCAGGCGGCGTCTCCTTTCTGTTCCTCCTCTTCGGTATATTTCTTCCCTCACTGGGTCCAACTTCATTGTTCTCTTTCCTTCGCGGCACAGACTCTGAAATTCCCACATTACGCTGCTCTGACCTGAAGTACTCTATACTTTTCCCATTTTCAAAGTTTCAGTGGATGTGTAAATTGTGTGTAGCTCCCCATTGAGGAGATTTTATGGGAACGATCTCAGGGGGAACCACCTGACCCGATGAAGACTGTCCACTGTGACAGTATCCTGAAGTGAGGGTGCGTGATGGAAATGTGAGATCCTGTAGTGATTTCCTTGGTTTTAAATTCCACTACAATATTTTAGCAAGCGCCTTGGCCAAATGATGGGGCCTTAGAGTTGGGAGCTTGGAAGAAGCATAACGAACACGGTGCCCTGGGGAGGGGTATCCACGTCTTCCCTTGCCTGATTTCTCTCGGGCTCATTGTGAAGCTTGCTGTCCACTGTGCCCCAGACAAGGCGGTACTGCATTCTCTCCTGCCCCTGCCCCTCCCCACAGACCGGGGAGTGGATCGGAAGGGCTGGTGATTGATGTTCTGGACCAGTGTCATCCCACGTGGCCGCAGTGGAGGCCGGCCCGTCGTGTGTTCTCTGCCCCATCCCTGTGGCCTGGCGTCCCCCCAGGCCGCCTGGCTGCTAAGTGGCCTTCGAGTGCGCTCTCTAGTTCCGGGCCTGCCTCTGAAGGTAAGCCCGAGGAGGGTCCCGCGGTGCAGATTTGGAAGCAGGCGGAGGGAGGCCCTGCTTTGGCCTCAGCACTAACCCGAGTTGTGCCCCCGGGTTTCCACAAAGGGCACTGCCCTGGGAGTCACGTGTGGGGATACATCAGCGGCTTCTCTCAGGCGGCCCCGGACCCCCGTGTGTGCCGGATGAGGGAAGGGAGGCGGGCGGCAGCCCCGGGGGGACCCCCTCCTCCAAGCCCCGCTCCGCAGCTCCGAGCGTGTGGCTTCCCTCAGCCTCGTCTGCCCTCTGCTTCCCGCCATCTGCCGGCCGTCCAGCAGGTGCTGAGTGACTTCCATACGTGACCCTAACCACCCTGAAATGAGGCCTCGTTTACTCCGTCGTGCAGAGACAGTAAGGGGTCGAGACAGGAGATGAGTGGGGCTCCCGGGCCCCAAGCTGGCACTCTCGCCCTTGTGCCATCCCGTCCCCCAAAGTTCCTGCGTCGTGCGACACCTGCCGCCACTTCCTCCCAGGCCTCGTTCATCCCTTCCGACACTTCTGTTGTGATGGCATCAATTCCCCGACCCTCCACCCTTTAATTACTTCCTCAAGCAGGTACAGATCTATCAGGGAAGACGTTCTGTCAGGGAAGCCAAGCAGTTCAAAGGATAGGTCAGATCCTGCAGAGCGCCATGCACGTCTGAGGCAGGGATTTGACCGTCTGTTTCCACGGACGAGCAGAAACAGGAGGGAGAGGTTGGGAGGGGCCTTTCGTCCAGACTTGGGCGGGTGGGAACAGGTGTGCCGGGAGGGCACGGAGCGGCGCCGTGGGGGGCTGGCCTGGATGCTGCGTGGCCGAGCCGAGGCGCAGGGACAGGCTCAGTTAGCCCCGGGCCTCGGGGATCGGGCAGCGGCCCTGCCTTGTCCTGTGCCCAGTGACTTGCTTTGGGCTCTGAGTGAGCCCTGCGGGGGTTGAAGAAGGAGGGGACGGGATTCCTCTGACCGGCCTTAAAAGATCCCGCGGCCTCTGCGTCTTCTGCCGTCTTCCGACTTCTGTGTTGACAGTCGACTGGGGCCGGGCGAGGGCGTGGGAGCGGCTCGGGCGCCCTCGGTGTAGACTAGGCCGGGAGGTGCCAGTGTAGGTTTCGCGTGGCGCACTTTCTGGGTGTTTTGGAAAAGAACCTCTTGGACGGAGTGGAGGGCGGCGGAAGGCTGAGCCCGGGGCCCTGCGCGCTCCGCACGAGAGGCCGCGTGCGAGGACGTGGCCAGCAGAGGGGGCCGAGCAGCCGTCGCTGTTTGGGGGGAGGAGAGGCCGGTGCAGACGGCGTCGGGAGCGGGAGGTTGCCGCCGGCAGGCGGGGGTCCTGGAAAAGCCGAGTCGGGCCAGGACGCACAGCCCAGCCCCGCAGGTGCGCTGAGCCCGCATCCTGCCGTGGCGACGGCTCGGAAGGCGCTCCCCTGCCCATCTTTCAGCCGCTCCTCTGGCATTTCAGCGGCCCTGCCTTTCACCCTCGGGCGGACGTCGAGGGCCAAGGTCCCGGCCGTCCCCCAGCTTTGCCACGTCCGCCAGGCTCCCGCGTGTGGCCAGCCTGCTGCCCTGGGACGCTGGCTTCCGGCTGTGCACTTCACTCTGGCCCTCCGGCCGCCCTCTGCGGGGCCCGTTTGCTGCTATTTGAACTCTTGCTCTTCTCTGGTGCCCTTTTTAAGAACACTTCTTTGAAGTGTAGCTGGCGTACAATGTTGTGTTAGCTTGTGGTGAAGAGCACAGTGATTCAGTTCATGTATGTATACGCACAGATACATACACACACATAAGCACACATACGTATTCTTTTTCAGATTCTTCTCCGTTACAGGTTATTACAAGACATTGAATATAGTTCCCTGTGCTCTACAGTAGGACCTTGTTGGTTATCTATTTTATATAGAGTGTATCTGCTAATCCCAAACTCCTAATTTATCCTTCCCCCATCTTCCCCCTTGGCAACCACAAGTCTGTTCTCTGTGTGTCTGAGTCTGTTTCTGTTTTATAAACAAGTTCATTTGTATAAATAATAAAAAAGTTCATTTTTATAAATAAATTCATATTTTAGATTCCACATATACGTGATACCCTGTGATATTTGTCTCTGTCTGACTCACTTCTCTGAGTATGATAATCTCTAGTTGCATCCATGTTGCTGTAAATGGCATTATTCCGTTCTTTTTTATGCCTGAGTAGTATTCCATAGTATACATGTACCACATCTTCTTCTCTGGCACCCTTTTAATTGCCTCCCATCGTGTTGTTCTTCTGGGCTTGGAAGCAACCCTGCAGCCTGTGGTCCACACACTGTCACCCAAAGTCACCACCACCCTTTCCTGCTGGAAGATCAAGCCAGGATCTTGCTCGGCACTTGGCCACCTGGGCATCGTGGACGTCTGGGCCGTCCTGCCCGTGTGGGGGGTAGAGTGACCTCCTGGCCTCTTCCCGTGAGATGCCTGTAGCACCATCGGCTCCAGTTGTGACGAACTGCAATATGTGCACACGTCACCAAATGTCCCTTGTTCCTGAGTTGAAACCACTAGTCTAGCCTGTGTGTGTGTGTGTGTGCGTGTGTGTGTCTCTCTCAAGCTAGTTTCCAATTTGTTCACACTGCTACCAGAATGATGTCTTTATAATGAAAATTTCATTAAGAAATTCCATTTCTTTAAATCTTGTAATGTGTTCTGATAGCTTTCAGGGTAAAGTTCAGACTTCCTTGTTGAGCACAAAGGAAACAAGGGCTCCGCTTCCCGGCTGCACCTTCCTGAACCTCCGAAGGCACTCAGGCCTCTGACCCTCCCCTGCTGTCCTGGGACAGTCGTGTTCCTTCCTGCCTCTGTGCTCAATACGCTTGCCTTCCCACTTTCTAAACCATCTTTCCTCTTTTGCATCCAGTGAGTAGAGCTTGTCCATAAAAACTAGCTAAAGAATCCTATTCTCTGCACGCCTTTCTTTGTCTTTAAATCTGGTTTAGGTCCTTTCTTCTCTCGTGGTCTTCCCTGCATCCCATTATCGGAATACATATCCTGTGAGATGTGGTCATTGATTTCTCGTGTTCTACCTCTTGCCAGACTTTAATCTCTGAGAAGGTCAAGATCTTGTCTTACACTTCACAGACACTCGCTAAAGCTCGCGAATGTTCAGTATGCTTAAAGGGTCGCGGCAAAGTGAAGCTACCTTTGACCTTAGCAATCATCCAGTTCTCAGCGGAGAAGGTACCATTTGAATTGAGCCTAAATGCACGAGAAAATATTTTAAACGTTGGACATTGTAGGGAACAAAAAGGTCGGGGGAGATCCGGGGATAAGCAAGTAGAAATTTGGTTAGAGGGTGATCAGACTCCTTGTGAGTGTTGAGGAGACTCACACGTTGGCACTAGATCTTGGGAAGCCTTCACTCCAGCGGAAAATGCGGGGGAGACGTTAGTGGTCCTAACCAGGGGCTGCTATAATCAGCACATTTTCTGGAGGCTTGTCAGATAAGCTGACATAGGAGACAGGAAAGAGGAGACTTAGTTTAGATGGACCATTTACAGCTATTAGTTCAGGCAAAAACAAATACAGACTTGAAATAAGAGGGTGAAGAACTTCTTACAACTCTCAGTTGGACTTCACCTAAGCTGCTTTAGAAACATGACTTTTTCCGTAACTATTCTAATTTAGGATTGAAGTAACTTCTTGAGGACTCGGACTTGTATGGCATGATTTTTAACTGGTGTTGACTATTTAAGGATAAATGTAGTCCTTTTTAGAATCCACTGTCACTGAATTCAGCACAGCATGCAAGTAAGTTACTCGAAAGCTTTTCTCTTGCACGTAGTGGATTATGATAATTCAGTCTATTTTTCCTTTAAAATCACTTGGAATAATTTAGTGTGCTCTGAAATAAAGATCTCCATTCAGACGCTTAATTAACTTCTAAACGGTATGAATAATTTCTTGCTCTAACGTCACTTTTACTTGCTGTCGTGCGGTGAAGCTAGAAGAATGCGTATCTTTTTTTTTTTTTAATATTTATTTGGTTGTGCTGGGCCTTAGTTGCAACATGTGGGCTCTAGTTCCCTGAGCAGGGATCAAACCCGGGCCCCCTGCATCGGGAGCGAGGAGTCTTAACCACTGCACCACCAGGGAAGTCCCCCAGAATGCGTATCTTGATGTCACCTGACTTACAGGGAGAGTTGGAGTCCCAGGGCTGCATCCAGCCCGTGGACGTGGCGGCGGAACGCGGTGGGCCTGCAAGCCAGCTGCCGCCTCACTGCTCCTTCTCGGAGACCGTGGAGCTCTTATTTGAGACATCGCAGCCGCAGGCTTCCAGTCCTCATTTCCTTAGCTTGTGTCCTGCGGACTCAGGCAGACCCCGCCCTCCCCTGCCTGCCGCTCCCCTGCCTCCTTTGGGATCTCAAGGTTTTGTGGAAAGGAGAAGTAGCTCCTTTTCACAGAAAGGTTGGGGCACTGAACTTAGGTCCTTTTCTGATGGTGCAGTTGGATCCAGACAAAGAGGGTCTTCTTGCCCCGTCTCTGCGCTCATGTCAGGAGGGGTTGCCAAGGTGATGTCCGGCACCAGCACAGCGTGTTGCTTTTATGTGCTCAGTGCGTTTGTGCCAGAGGAAATCCATAGCAGCAACTTCTCGCCCTGACGACCCTTCTCCCTGCACCACTTTTGTTGTCATTCTCAGGCCACGTGTGCTCGCTCTGCATGTTTCAGAGACCCTGGGAGCACTCGTGTCCTCATTTTGGTGGCCTGAGACCTGGGGGCTGGTTGTATAAGGAAACGTTTACCCCCGGAAGTCAGACGCTTGTGATTTTAAGATGTCACCTTGGAATGGGATTGATTCAGAGAACTCCACGCAGAATGTGCTACATGTCCGCTAGGTTCATTGAGCCTAATAATCTATAAGGTCTTAGGAAACTCAGTGAAACAGACATTATCACAGACCTCACGTCAGTGTTTGTCCCGGTTCTTTTTTTTGTTTGTTTGTTACGCGGGCCTCTCACTGTTGTGGCCTCTCCCGTTGCGGAGCACAGGCTCCGGACGCGCAGGCTCAGCGGCCATGGCTCACGGGCCCAGCCGCTCCGCGGCATGTGGGATCCTCCCGGACCGGGGCACGAACCTGTGTCCCCTGCATCGGCAGGCGGACTCTCAACCACTGTGCCACCAGGGAAGTGCGTCCCGGTTCTTATTCAAGAAAATGTGATGCCCTTATAGGATGCTGAGCCAATACTAACTGAGAAAGTTTTTATTAAGGATCATAAAGCCATCTTCTGTTTTATTCCATAGGACATGCTAAGGGTTCATGTTTGTGAAGGCAAAGCTTGTGTAAAATACCTGATGCTTATTCATTCTCCCAATGATCAGCTGTAGGTTGAGGGCCTGTCTGCTAAGCCTGGGCTGGGACCCTGGGGATGTGCAAATGAGCTTAAACCAGGCGTGGCCTCTGTCTTCCTGGAGCTCAGAATCTAGTTAGGGAAGACAGACACAGGTCAGAGACTCACTCAGATACCATAACATCGCAACTGTGTGGTGCTGTGAGAGCCTGGAATAGGGGGATTCGACAGGGGCTCAGGGAAGGCTTCCTGGAAGAAGTGACACAGCTGAGATCCAAGAGCTGAGTAGGACGTCGCCAGGCAGACGAGGAGGGAAAGGTTACCAGGCTGAGAAGACAATCGTGCAAAGACCGTGTGGGCAGCAGTGTGGCGAATGCAAGAGACGGGGGTGCGGGGGGGAGGAGAGAGATGGTGAAGGACACAGGGCTGGTGGGGGGCGGGAGGAATGTCTCAGGCAGGACCAGGAAGGGACTTGGGCTCCGTCAAGGGATCATACCTTAATGCTTCTAAACCGAAAGCATTAAGAGTTTAAAGAAGTGTTTGCACAGAAGGGGGGCAGGAAGGTGTGGGGACACCACCCCTCAGGTATCACAGTACCTGAGGGGTGGCTTGGTCTAGAGTGGAAGAAGTGGGTGAAAGGAGATTGGGGTACATTCAGGAGGTAAGCGGGGGCAAAATCAAAATACCGTGGAGTTGCACTGGATGCAGGGAGTGAGGGAAGAGGGCAGCGCTACCCTGCACACATTGCTACGAGGGATTCCGTTGTTTGAGACAGCAATGCCGAGCAGAGCAGGTGCGGTGGGGGAAGATTATGAACTGGGTTTCGGGCATCCTGGATTTGAGGTGCCTTTGTAGGTATCCAGGGGACGTTTAAGAGGTTGTTGGATGTTTGTAGAGACGTGGATGGACCTAGAGCCTGTCATACAGAGCGCAGTAAGTCAGAAAGAGAAAAACAAATACCGTATAGTAATGCATATATGTGGAATCTAGAAAAATGGTACAGATGAACTTATTTACAAAGCAGAAATAGAGACACAGACGTAGAGAACAAACATATGGACACCAAGGGGGTGGTGGTGGGATGAATTGGGAGATTGGGATTGACATATATACACTACTGATACCACGTACAAAATAGATAACTAACGAGAACCTACTGTGTAGCACAGGGAACTCTATACTCAATACTCTGTGGTGACCTAAATGGGAAGGAAATCCAAAAAAGAGTGGCGATATGTATATGTATGGCTGATTCACTTTGCTGTACAGTAGGAACTAACACAACATTGTAAAGCAACTATACTCCAATAAAAATTAAAAAAAAAGAAGTTGTTGCATGGATGAATCTAGATCTTAGAGAGAAATCTGGAGATGTAGTTGTAAGCCTGCTGCGTAGAGATACTAACTAAAGCCATGGGTGTAGGTGACATTATATGGAGAGGTTGTATGTGGATAAACATGAAATGACAATGGTGATAACTTTCTGCTTTCAACATATGAAGAAATAGCTACTAATTCATTTATGTCTAAATTCTTTGAAATGATTTAAACAGATTTCAGATCCTTTCAAGTGATCTTTTACATTTATCGACTTGTAATAGATGTCTGGAAATGTCAGGAATTTCAACAGTCTAGTAAAAATAAGGTTATAGGAGAGGGTAGACTTGCGATGTTATCAAGTTGAGAAGGGAGTGAAAATCCAAGCTAAATCCATCTTGATTTGATGGGGCTGAAGCCATGACATATGTCAAACAAACCTAATTTAAAATATCATACTGTTTTGAATTAAAGTAATAAAAAAAATGTGGGGGGGAAATTTTGTTAGAAAATTTGTCCAGTCATGTGGACAAACAGCTTAAAGACATCTGCAGTATAATCAAATAGAACTCTCTGGGTCGTCTGATTTCCCTGCTGGGAACAAAATCTGCTTTTGTGCATTTTCTACATTCATCACTAGTGAATTCAAATACTAGTGGCTTATCCTACCATGCATGAGACTGAAGTCCGGCAGAAAGCATTCGACCTACAGGGCATCCCTGGATGAGTCTAGAATTGGGGAGATTTATTCCGGGGAAACACTGGAGGAAATAAACAGGCTGTGATTAGCAGGTCCTTAGTAGGTCTGTGCTGGAAGAAATTATGCATTCCTTGTGAAGGACTTAGTATAAATTGCTAGTATAAAATATTTAAATGTAAAAATCAATATTTGTCAATTCTTTTAATTACTGTGGAATACAAATCACGAGTTCTGTTGATGAGAAATGTAATTGTATGATTTGTCCTTAATGTCACGGTATGACGTTGAATGAAATGCTGTGTGCTATTTTAACCCTTCCGTTGTCTCTGGCCCTGATTTTAGTTGGCTCGGTGTGTAAGACACCCTCCCAGCAGGAAGCGCTCTCGATTTCGTTACCTTCCGTCCAGGTACTTGGGCGAACCACACAGGTGCACGTCTGATTAACGATGCGGAATAGTGCTAATGACAGATGCTTGCGCTAAACTCCAGGGTTATTTATGGGGGAAATTCTAATAAAGGAATTGTTCAAAAGAAGCTTAAAAAGTGGGAAAGAGGAAAAGAAGGGCCTAGGTCATTCATAAACCAGAATATTCACTTTTAAAATCTGGAAGCGGCATTAGGTGGCCGAAGGGCAGACCTGGCTACGCCTCTTTGCTGAGGGCCCCCTGGGTTTTCCAGGCCCGGAACGTGGTCCTCTCTTCAGGGAAGAGCCCTACACCTTCCCTCTCACAAGGCTGGCCCTGATGGGGAGGGGGCCGCCTCCGGGGGCAGGGGTGGCTGTGGGCAGGGCTCCTTGTTTGTGGCCTGGAGTTACTAGGGTTAGCTCTGTGGCCTCGGGGCCCCGACATCTCCACGTGGAGTGTGGCTTCCATGCCTGAGGAAGGCCTTGCTCTGGCCTCGTTAGGTCATCGTTCACCTGGTGAGCTCCCTGCTCTCCTGTCCGCTGAGTCCGGCTCTGTGTCACCCCACAGGCCTCTGGGCTCTGCCTGAACTGAGCTTTGGTCCCAGCATTTCCGTGCTGTGCGAAATTGAGCAAGGTACTTAACCTCTCTGTACCATAGTTTCCCCATTTAAATAACGCGCGTATTCATAGGACCCGCCTCGGAGAGGAGTTGTGAGGATGAACAGTGACTAAATGCAAATGCGTGTAAAGCACTCAGAACAGTACGTGCTTGGTGTTGTTGCTACTATTACTATTTAGCTCGTGCTGAACTTGGAGCCCTAATCCGCGCATTCATATTCATCGGAAAGTGTCTACTTGCACTCTGCCTCAGTGAGCCTGGGGCCCAGCGATGCCGTGCGTTTCACTGGGAAGAGACGTCCTGCGATGGAGCCCTTTCCCAAGCGCCCTTCGCCGGGGTCGCTGACGCCCCTCTCGCCCTGCCTCTGCTCCCCGTCGTCGCCCAGCGCCCATCCCGTCTCAGCTCTTACGGCAGCTCTTCCTGGCTCTTCTTTGTTTACGTGCTGGACCCATCAGGGAGGTCGTGATTTTGTAGAGGCCTGTGTGTGTACGTGTGAGCGTGCGTTCATGTGAGTGTGTGCGTGAAGTTACAAAGTTGTCTTCTGCAAATACTAAAGCAAACATTGCAGCGTCTTATACAGTGTCCCCGTTGTAGGTTTTATACCAGGGGGACGCCTTGGGAGGAACGCCTGTGACCACCAGCCGTGATGCCAAATTTCAGAGGGTGTGGCTCTGACTTCAGGCTCCAACCTAAAGCAGCTGGAAATTATTCTTTTCCAACGACATCCTTTCCTTCTGCTGTAATTATTATGCTTTTGTGTTAAGTGTCTGAAGTGCTGGTCCTGTAATAATGATTTTATAGGAAAGAAGACTATGAGTAAAGTAGAGGTGTTTGTTTCCCTTTAATGTTTTTATTTTCTTCTTTCAATATATATATTTCTCCTTGTGATTAAATAAACAGATGTTATGTAAACATGTAAAAATAAAGCTTCTCTTCTTGTGTGTCCTCACTTCCAGCCCCAGAGCTTCCTGCTGAGAAGTCAAGTGTGATTTGCCGTGTCCTCTCTAGGAGCACGAATCAGTGCGAGACTCCTTTCCGTGGTGCCCTTTGTGTTCGGGGCACTTTCTGCTGTGGGTGGCCACTGCGGACTCTGCTGTGGATCCCTGTCGGGGTCATTTTGATGATTTGAGAAATCTGTGTTCAGAAGTGAGGTGCAGGGTGGATGTTTAAATTTTGTAGTGGAGTGTAGAGCCTCACCAGTGGGTCTAAGATTTGCTTTGCTCGGCCCTCTGCTTTGAAGGCAGGCTTCTCCATTCCATCACAGGATTTCTGAAGGAAACGCAAACCTTCTGTCTTCAGCTGTGCCGCTCTGACTTCAAGAGAAGGCTTTCTGTAATGGCAGCTTTGGAAACTCCTACTGGATGAATTGCAGGGGGACACCCAGGGCTGAGAGGGTCTCATTCTAAAGGGATGAACGCAGGACACGTTACTTCTTCTTTCTCCCCCAGCAGTATAGTTAATTCATTTCAAATAATCATGTTACGTCAGCTACGTCATTCTTTGTCTTCTCTAGACAGGAAAGTTCTCTCTGTTCTGAAATGTAAATGAGCATATGGTCACTTGCAATGTGTCATATTTTGACTCCAATCTTAGTTATTAGCCTAGCTTCACTTTAAAAGTTTTAATGAGTAGAGGTGTACCTCCCCCGCCTACCCAGCATCTTTCCGTTCAAGAGCATCACCTGAGAAAAGGACCACATCAAGTTACCTCTTCCACTTCTGGTTCGAACATCAGGTTTCTAGACCCAGGACCGCGACGACCAGGAAGAGATGTGAAGTCCCTCAGAGCTGAACGTCAGCTGAAGCTACGGCTAATTCCTCAGACCTTTTTGTCTTACTCACCAGGCCAGGGGATAACCAATTTGATTTTGTGCCTCCCGAGCATCTTCCATGTCAGCCAAATCGAAAGCCCGCAGCCAGAGACTTTGGTTACCTTCTGAAATTGGAGAGACTGCGAGTGTCGACTCTTTAGACATCCTTCACTTCTGCTTTGCACAGTCTGCTTATACAACACAGCGGCTGTCCTGGAGATCAGGACATTTTGTTGTCAGCCCAAGAGGCAGAGTCTGCACCTTTGTACCATAAAATGGAGTTACTCAAGACATTCTATGGTTTGAAATCAATGGAGAAAAGATGGATAACTCAATGGAAATAGGGCAACAGAAACGAACAGCACTTCACAAATGAGGTGAAACCACTTCGAAAACGTATGGCACAGAAACTTCTATAACTGAACACACACATCCCGTGACCTATCAGTTCCATGTCTAGTTATCGACGCAACAGAAATGCACGTCTGTGTGACCAGAAGACGTGCTCTTCAGTGTGGACGGGAGTGTCATTTACAATAGCTGCACCCTGGACACTATCCAAGCATCCAACAACGAACAAGAAATCAGTTGTTTGTATCCATAAAGTAGAGTACTATACAACACATATGAATCGCAGAAACGTTTTGAGAAAGACGAATCCAGACACTGAAAAGGGCATGCTTTGATTTCGTTTTAAGGAGAAGTTCAAAAACAGATAGCAGGGCTAGACATAGTATTGAGAAGTCAGCAGTTACCTTTGGAGAGAGGGCGGGATTGGGGCTGCAGGGGCTTCTGCAGGCCTAGCAAGGCTTTGTCTTTTCTTGCTCTTCCTGGGTGGTAGCTACACAGCTGCCTTCTCTCTGGGGAAAGTCAGGATGTGTGCACTTTTCTGATGAAGGTTCTGTCTTAATAACGCTTCATTAAGTAACAGTGGACACCAAGGGAACACTTGGACAGCCTCCTTTTGTTTTGTCTTCTATCAGATGAGGATAATCTACTTCATGTCCTCTAATGCCTCATATTAACACGTTTATTGTGTCTTTAGCTGAAGATATGGCATTTTTTTTCCTGAAAAGAAAGCAGATGAAGAATTACAGAGTTCAACTTTATCAGGAATCTACTTGAATTAAAATAGATCTGAAAAAAATCTGAATTAGGAGTTTGTAGGTTTCTAAAAGGATGCCCTTTAATATCAATACACAAAACAGAGGGTAAAATTGAAAGATAAAAAGAGCTGGTCAACGACTTTCTCATACCGTTACTCCAATCCTATTTGCATATAGAAGCACAGGAACCATAGTGCATAAAATTGCATGCTTCAGTTTTCTTTGTTTTGCTGGAGGCATGTGAGGAAGTGTAGGGTCTGGGTACGAAAAAGGCTCTTTCAGGCTCTAACTCCCCTTCCTGGGACTCCCTCTCTGGCTCTAGCAGGCGTGAGCAGTGAGGCCCATGTTGGCAAAGTCAAGGTGTAGCTTCATGATCAATAACCTCTAAAAGCCTGGGGCATCGCCTCTAACTTGGGGGGCACCCTGCTGCTGAATGAGCGTTACTCTCCTCCTGTGTAGCAAGACGCCCACTGAACCACCAGGCTCTCAAACCCCATGCCCTATTTTTTTTTTTAAATGTGGCATATTTAAATTAAATATAGAAATTCTACACGTTGAACTTTGATGTGTTTTGAGAAATACAAGCCCCTACCCTATTTTTACTACGTAGCAGCACTGAAAGCTATAACTCTGGAAAGGGACTTCCTGGTGCCTGACGGGCATTTGGGAACCCACCCAGGCCCTGCAGCAGGGATGGCAGGTCCTGCCTTTATCAAGGGGGGGGGGGTCTCATCTTAGGATCCACCCAGGGCTCGAAGGGGTCGGGAACAGACTAACAAGAAAGGCAGGGCTTTTAGTCTCCTTCCTGTTGTTTAAAGAAATATATATACTGATATTTCCTGAAAGTGTATTTATCATAATCTGTTTTGTTGCTTTTCCCTTAGTTCTTTGAATTTCCCTGTTTCTTCTGGGATTAGTTTTCCTTCTTTTTCTCTTGCTCTTTCTTTGTCATGGTCCTGACTAACTTCTTCTGCCTTGTGCTCCTTGGTTGTCTGTTCATACTTGAAGACATTGGGTAGATGGTCTGAGCTTCCTCTGCGCTCCTGTAGGTAGGTCTGTTTTCTTACAAAATTTCCCCTTGGTGGGAATTTTAGTTTGGACAGTTGGGTGGGAAAATGACAGATTTCTCCTCCCAAAATACTAGAATGAGAATGGCTTCTCTTGAGTTCAACTCCACCCAGAATCCATTCTTTTTCTTCTGTCAATTTGTTCAGTTTCTTTAAGAATTATATATATGGTGCTTTCCTTTTAACAGCTGGTGTCCTTATAGGGGTGGCAGCTACTGATTCACTGTGTGTCTCCATACACAGAGGGCCTTCCTGAGCCTCTCTGTTTGCAACTCCCTCCTGCTCTCCTGCCCCTGGCACCGTGCAGGGTCTCTGGGCCCAGAGAATCCGGTGGTTCCTGCCCCATGCCTCTCCCTGTCTGTCTCATCTGTCAGCCCTCTCCCATGCGTTTTACATGTTTCCAGAATTTGCTGAAATCTCCTGTCTGTTGATGACCTCCCCCATTCTGGCCTTTTGATTGTCATGGGTTCATTTATTTGTATTGACCATCTGGGCTGTTATTTTAGTGGAGTCTCAAAAGAGAATGAGGCAAATTGGTGCACGCAGCTCAGTGTTTTTTTTTTTTTTGCGGTACGTGGGCCTCTCACTGTCGTGGCCTCTCCCGTTGCGGAGCACAGGCTCCGGACGCGCAGGCTCAGCGGCCATGGCTTCCGGACCCAGCCGCTCCGCGGCATGTGGGATCTGCCCAGACCGGGGCACGAAACCGTGTCCCCCGCATCGGCAGGCGGACTCCCAACCACTGCGCCACTTCAGCAGCAGCAGGATATGGAGACTAGCTCTTCGTTGGTGGGACTTGAGAAAGG
The DNA here is from genome assembly GCF_003031525.2 of Neophocaena asiaeorientalis asiaeorientalis. NCBI lineage: Eukaryota > Metazoa > Chordata > Mammalia > Artiodactyla > Phocoenidae > Neophocaena > Neophocaena asiaeorientalis. The sequence goes on along the minus strand of NW_020173037.1, from coordinate 2,061,230 downwards.
TACCCCCGCCCCCGGGTTTCGTTCCTGAGTATCCACCCTCCCACTTGATGGGAATGTCCTTTCAGGGGAGGCACGATGCCCACGTAGGCAGGAGAAAACCTGTCTTCATCTTTCCTCCGCTAGAAGTAATGATTGGAAAAACCTGGCGCTTTACCAAAGTTAGATTTTTCTCCAGTGGATAAGCCTTACCTTTAAGCATCATAAACTATTTTTTATTGCATCGCCAAGGAAAGGAAGCGCTGCACATTTGGTGGAGCCACATGGCTTGAAATGCTCAAGGTGGTTTGGAGCGTGATACACAGGCAGGAAATAGCCGTAACGCCTCTGCGAAAGTGTACAGAATTCTGGTTAGTCTAATGACTCATGATGGGTATTGAAGGCCCTAACAACCGGGCCGTTTTTCTCTAACGGCACTTGCAGTTTGCAAAGCGGTGAGGCTGTGGGCATCCTTGGTCAGTCGGGCACCGTGTGCTTATCTTGTACGTGCACACTGACCGCGTCGGTTTGTGTTTTGCATGCTTCTTTTGGAATCTTTAGTGATTCTGTCTGTAAAAAATGGGGGAAAAAAAAAAAACCATCAAGAAGAAGAAAACTTTGGTATTCTCTGCCCAGAAAGAACGCTGGTGGTGCCTGAGAACACCTTGGTTTTGTTGGTTTGGGGAGAATACAGACTCCCAACAACGTGCTGCTGGGGGTTTATGGAGCGGCGTGGACGGGCCCGGAGCTGGCCAGCCCAGGAGACGCCCTCTTTATCCGGCATGCACCTCACCAAAGCCAAGGCATCTTCAAAAATCTTTCTCAAGGGGCTTCCCTGGTGGCGCAGTGGTTGAGAGTCCGCCTGCCGATGCGGGGGACACGGATTCGTGCCCCGGTCCGGGAGGATCCCACATGCCGCAGAGTGGCTGGGCCCGTGAGCCATGGCCGCTGAGCCTGCGCGTCCAGAGCCTGTGCCCCGCAACGGGAGAGGCCACAACAGTGAGAGGTCCGCGTACCGAAAAAAAAAAAAAATCTTTCTCAGGGGCTTCCCTGGTGGCGCAGTGGTTGAGAATCTGCCTGCCAATGCAGGGGACACGGGTTCGAGCCCTGGTCTGGGAGGATCCCACATGCCGCGGAGCAACTGGGCCCGTGAGCCACAATTACTGAGCCTGCGCGTCCGGAGCCTGTGCTCCGCAACAAGAGAGGCCACGACAGTGAGAGGCCCGCGCACCACGATGAAGAGGAGCCCCCGCTTGCCGCAACTAGAGGAAGCCCTCGCACAGAAACGAAGACCCAACACAGCCATAAATAAATTAAAAAAGAAAAAGAATCTTTCTCAGGGAGTTGGTGCCGAGTACGAAGCTTTCTCTGCTTCTCAGAAGTCTCTCGAATTTCCAGTGGGCCCTTCTCGAAACACTAACCTAAAATTCAGGCTGAAGATTCATTTTTCTCTCCTTCTCGCAACACTTTTGTTGAGAAAAGCCACTGGTGGCTTGGCTTTCTTAACGTGTATATTTCTGTCCCAGGAGAGAGGTCAGTCTTTGTGTTAATTTCCAGCCAGAGGATATTATCTTTTTGACCAAGTATCTTTGATGGAAGACAGCAGCAGCAAATACTTTCACAAACTTCCCACTACAGGTAGAAGTGCTTTTTAGATTGTTTTTGTCAGTAAAGCAATCAAAGCAATACTTCTGCAAAAAAGCAGGAATCAACAAAAACATTGCAGAAATGTTTTGAAGATTAACTTCAGGGAAGTTGGACAAAAGAAAGAAGAAGCAGAATAGGGGCATACATTTTGGCCGTTGTAATGGGTGTGTAGTGGTATCTCGTTGTTGTAACATTCTTGTTTTCCAGTCGTTTCTGGGAAATGAAAAATGCCAAGACATTTTGTAACGAGGTCAAAGGATGTTTTATTTTAGTAATGGGAGGAATAACGTGTTTTATTTTTTACTTGCCTGCTTTCTCTTCTGTTGGATCTGTTCCATCATTTATGGAAAGAGTCACTGTCTGTATATTAGCAATTATCATTCCCATTAAGCATTTTCTTCTCTAGATAGATTTCTACCTAGATATCGTTCTTGCCTTCTGAGACTCTTAAGACATCTTGAAATGCTAAATCTCTTAGTTTTTTTCTTGTCTCTTTCTAGTATTCTTTCTTGTTCTGACCTCTTACACTTAATGAAATAGCATTCACTCCATTGCTGGGACAGACACAGAGAAATAAATGCTAATGAAGAAGCAGAGGGAGACCCTGCCTACGGTGATGTCCCAGCATGTGTCTTATGTGTGTGCAGCCTATTTCAAATGTTTTAAGCCACTTTTAAGATAATTTCGTTAGTATATGTTGTGTCAATGAAGTATGTGCTTTCACAGGTGGTACACTGACCATTGATGGTAAAGTGACATAAAGGTGACTTGAGCAAGCTGCTCCAGGGTTTGTGGAGTCCGGATCGGGCTGGGACTGTGGCTGCCGGCACCTGGTTATTCCAAATCCTCAACCCTGTGCCTGTCCAGACTGTGATTTAGATGAGGAACCCAGAATGCAAGGAAGTGGCTGAGGGCTAATATATAGGCGCCACCTACTATCAAATAAATCCCACCTCCCACTGCGAAGTCTTTCCGCAACTGGGGGAGGGGGCGTCAGTTCACTGCGAGTCACACTGGGTCTGCGTGCGACACCTGCCTTGGTTTCTCCACCTGTTCTCTATCATTTCTAACTCACGACCACCCCATTCCTCACACACCTACTGAGAAAATTAAAGAAATGCTTTTTAAAAAATGCTTTGGGACCTTTAAACGAAAGGGATTTTCTAAGTCAAGTGATGTATTCCTCTCTTTTCAAATAGAAGAGATAAATTTACATAATGGTTTTTTTTTTCTTTGAAATTGCCCATTGAGAAGAGAAGAGGCCCAAGTGAGTAACTATTTCTGAGCTGTGATTATTCACTGGATATTGTCGGGAGGCTGCTGTCTTTTGTTCCGTGAACCTGGTGTGATACTGATGCAGGAAAACCTTCAAAAAGCAAATATGTGTTGATTTCATCTTACAGTCATTCATTTATAATCAATGAATATAGTGCTTTACAAAACAATGTTAATATGGAAATGTACCTCCTCTGTTCAAGATATGCCACCAGGTAAGCCTTTGTTTTAATCTCTTTCTTGGTAACTAGAACTGGAGTCAAAACAGACAGAGAAGGTAAATGAGAGGAAATTAAATATTTTAACTCAGAAGATTTAAAATAGACAGTAATAGTCACTTTAAACAGTTCTAAGTCTCGCCTGGACTTCCCTGGCAGGGTGCATGGGTTTGATCCCTGGTTGGGGCACTAAGATCCTGCGTGCCGTGAGGCGCGGCCACAAAACAAAACAAAAACAAAAAAAAACCAGTTGTAAGTCTCGCCTGCCTGCCCAGGTGTCTGGATTCAGGGCTCTGGTGTGACCATGACTTCCTGTGGCCAGGGGGAGCTCACAGGAGGCTGTGACCGCGGTGGCCATGTGTGAACATCCCAGTGCACTCCGTGGATGGCCGCTAGCATGGGTTACAGTAGAGGAATTCACCTGCGGTGTGTAATTTTCTCTGTGCGTGTAAAATGGAAATGCCTTTTTTGTCCTCTTTCTATGAAGTCTATTATATAAAGTTGCATTTGGAAGAGCATAATATCAGAAATGTTTTTTAGGCGTTTAGTGAAAAGCGTGGTCAATTTCCTTTTCATCATCTGCATTTTTATTTAAGGAGGTTTTTATCATCATGAACTGTTAGAGCTGGGAGTGTCTTTAAGGATCATTTAATCCAACTTTCAAGTTTCGAAGGAGAAATAATGAGAAATTATTTTTCAGCAAGATCACAGGACATTCAGGCTGGCATTAGAGTCTCCACTTACACCTCAGTATTGCTTAGGGCTAATTTAGCTCTCCCAACTTTAGATAAAATAGTCATGAATACTCGTTGCTAGGAGAAACACTCAACAAATCTGCCTGTTTTTCCATGCAAGATAGACCACAAATATCGCTAAAGTGATGAAAATTTGTTTTCATATCTTTTTGTATACTTTAGATAATGCCAACTTTGGGTTAAATAAGCATATTTTGTATTCTGGCAGCTTTAGTAAAGCTATCAGGGCTTTCTTAAAGAGCAGGGTGTGGCTTCTTGGGATGTTATTTGATTCTCATTTCAAGCTTTTAATGTCAATGAAAGAATATCTATATGCTTGTTTATATATTCCTATCTTAGCTTTAAATGTGAATTGACGAATATAAATACACACATACGTGTGTGTGTGCGCTCATGTGTAGATATGTGTGTGACATTTGGACTCCTTGGAAGATTACTTGGATGATAGCTTTTATGGCAGAAACTTGCTCTCTAATGCTCCATTCACTGACAAGCCAGCATATAATCAACTCTGAATTTTTATGCTTTTCTTCATGTAATATTCTAAGAGCTGTTATAAATAGTTTGTGTCCTTTTTGTGTATAATTTGGATATCTAATTGTAGTCAGAAACTCAAGACATGTTTGTAGAATGTGTTTTTAATTCTTGCAAAAAACTAATAAGTGTAGGTTAAAAATACTTTGGCAAGAAGGTGATTATGAATACTATTAAATCTGGCATGTAGCCCAGGAGAAAGGCTTCAGCTGATAGAAGGCTTCAGTCTATTTCTACTTGGAGAGTGTTCAAGAGCGCTTGGGGAATGGAAAGTGCTGCTTGTAATGTCTTACACTGCTTGCTCTGCCTTCTTACGGTTTCAGTTCAGTCACTATGTGTTCAAGGTTACAAAGGCACTGACTAGTATTTAGAAAGGGACACGCCAAGAATCATACTGCCTAGTGGAAAATATGACATAAAGATTTTAATACAACAAATAAAGAAACTAAGATCATTAAAAGGGAAACCAAGAAATTGAAAAGGAAGAAAAAAATTGAAGGAAAGGTGAAGTAGAGGTGGAAATGTCTGTTAGAATATTAACCATAGAAAAATTACAGATGAAAGGGAAGGATTTATACCAAGAAATGTTTAACATCTTCAAGTCTTAACTTACTATTTGTTGTTCAGTATTTTTTTTTATAGGAAGATAAAACGTATACTGAAAGTTCATGAAAGGCAAAATACAGCATAGCAAATACTTTGAACAAATATCTGTTTAACATAAGCCAGGCTAAAAAAAAAACCCCACTGTCAGTTCATTAGAAGCTACTTAGTGTCCCTTTCTTAGCATCACCCTTCTCTCCTCCCTTGGAGATAACCTCTGTCCTGACTTTAGGGTCCTTAGAGGGACTTGCCTGGTGGTCCAGTGGTTAAGGCTCTACGCTTCCAATGCAGGGGGTGCCGGTTCGATCCCTGGTCGGGGAGCTAAGATCCCACGTGCTGTGCGCCATGGCCAAAACAAACAAGTCCTTAGAGGAGTGGGATAAAACCTGATTAGACACAAGCAAAAGTGAAATTAGAGAATTAGAAGGTAGATTTGTTGGAATAAAGTAGATTTCAGAGTGGTTGAGAGTCATGGAGACTACAATGCAGAGATCCCATGCAGATCCAGGAGGAGCTCCAGGAAGAGAGGTTAGAAACAAAGAACTGAAGACAGTGTTTGGAGAGGTAACAACCAGGCATTTTCCAGAAATGACAAAAATCACAAGATTTCAGATTAAGAATTGTACTGACTCCCAAACAGGGCTTAAAAGGAATCTATGCCTGGTGCATTATGATCGGAAAATTGAAAGTCGGAGACAAAGTTTTTCACTCCACGGTAACTTTCAGATTGCCGTCGAACGTATAGCAATTACACTGACAGTTAACTCTACACCAGCCAGAAGGCAATGATATATACTGAGGGTGTTAAGGAAAAATAAACTTGGTTTCCTTCAGTTTTCTATCCCGCTAAATTATCTGTCAAGGAAAATAAAGATATTTTCAGACAAAGAACTGAGCCTTACTTGGGGGTATTTGCTAAAAGTACTACAAATACATGTGCCTCAGTAGGAAATTGGATCCATAAGAAGATGTGATATGCAAGAAGCAAAGGTGAAAACAAAGTGTTTTTAAAACACGTTGATAAATATGAACTAACCGAGATTAAGTGAAGTACTGACCGAGTTTAAGTAAGGGAGAAGAGAAGAGTTAGACCACACTAACCAAAAATTGTAAGGACAGGAGACATAATTAAATCATCTCCAGACCTCTTTTCTGAGATGGAGAGGGATACAAAGTTTGGATTTTGCTAACTCAAGAAGTCCTCTTAAAAATTACACTCAAATACTAGAATATAGGAAGAGAATATCACTTCCATGCTAGGAGAAGAGAAAGAATGATTAAAGAAAACTGTGTCAACCTGAGTAAAGGAAAGGAGAGAGAATTTTAAAGGTAAAGTGTTTGATGTAAAAACACTCAGCTTTGCATAAGTACAATTTACTTATTGGCTTTTCTCCTTGAAAATGTGCCAATAAACACATTTGGTTTAATGGAGAAGGATCAATGACCTTTATTAAAGGCAGTCCGCCCCTACAGCTACTTTTTCTTCAAGTCCCTAAAAACGTAGGTCCGAGACATATCAGATTATCTTCCTTTCCACTTCCGCTGCCAGGAGACTCACTTCCAGACCTTTCCTACCTTGATTATTAGTAGCTTCCCCTATGCCCTCCCTTCCCTCCTGCTAGCACTTTACACCTAATTCTAGCATAATGATTGCCAAGGAATACTGTAGTTTTACAGGCTGTGTGTTCTGTCCTCTGTCCCCGTAGCAACTGCAGGAGCATAGGAGGGAAGGTGTGTGTCCTGCGTGCATCTTCATCTCTGTCCAGTATCTACCATTTTACTAACATACATCAAGTATTAATATTGCCAAAGTTAAGTTTTTATTGCAGAAATAGGTTAGATCAATTTACTCTTCAGAGTATATTCATCTCAGGAATTACGGCTGCCTCCACAACTTAAGCCTAATAATTAGGCATTTTATCACCCCAGTAAATCTTTAATTTCTGCTTGAAATTCCTAGAAAAGGTGGAACTCTTATGAATCAATGAATGGAACACCCTATATGGAAGTTGAAATTTTGTGTTTACAAGGGTACTTGGTGAATCAGTTTGCAATGTGTTTAGCTGAAAGTAACTGAAAACTTGATTAGGCATGGCTTAAACTCGTGTGTGTGTGTGCGTGCGTCTGTATGTGTGCATGTGTACGTGTGTACACGTGTGTACTTGTGTATACGTGTGTGGCGTATTCATATGCCCCGAATAGTGCAGGATAGGTCTGCCCAGAGCTGCTTCATTAGCCCAATGTGCAATGATACCTTATTATTTTTCAATCCTTTGCATGTCAGCCTCTTTCTCCTCTTCATAATTGTCACATCTTGGTCACAAAGTGGCTCCCGTAACCCGAATCCCAGGTAGCAGACGGGGAAGAGCCCTGACTAGCTAGGTTTTGCCCTTTTGTTTGGGAAGGAAGCGGTGACCTGTGGCTACGTGTCACTGCAGAACTGTGTCACATAAACGTCCTTAACTGAATGGGGGCCTGGAGAGGATATATTTCAATGGGAACATTTGAACATTTAGTCCCTAAAATAAGGAACAGGTGGGCTCTAGCAGTGTCTGCAGTACATCATGGCATCAAGACAACCAGTCTAAAAAATATGTATGTATTTGTATCAAATCCAGATATAATTTATTTTAGATTGCATTATTTGAGAATTTAACTTGTGTACATAATATTTTAGTACAAAGGCGCCTGGAAAATGACAACAATCTTAAAACCACAAGTCGAGTGAATTCACCTTCTAAACTGTCACTGCGGCGCTCTGTTCGGTGCTTCCCTTTCCGCTGGCCAAGCCCAGCTTTGTAATCCAGCCTGGGGACGCAGAGGTTTTCAGTGGCACCAGCACAGCTCTGCAGTCTATGGCCACTGGCCACCCGCCAGGAGCGATCTAGGGGCGCTGGGCGGATCCCGGCACCTGCTGCTTCGGGCAGCTCCATCTGCAGAGTATCCCACTGGGGACCACGGCTGGCTCACCTGTCCCGCCAACAGTGACCAAGGCTCTGTTCAAGCTGCAGCCGACAGAATCGTACAAAGTACCGGGACAGGAGGGCAGGCGGAAATGTTCATGCTGCCAGATTTGGAAAATTACTTTTCAACTTAAAAAATAATGTCACGTAAATCAGTGGATACAGAATTTTATTTGCTGGTTTTTTTGGACACAATAAAATTTTCAAAACTAATCTGCTTCACCTTAAAACTTGGATTTTTTTTTTTCTTTCACTTCAGCCTTTATCCAAATGCCGTAATCAACCATGAGCAATAAAAGGTGTGAAGTCATCGGTCTGGCAGCAAACGGTCAGAAGATACCTGTGCTTGCGAACACCTCACAGAGGCAGGGCAGACCCTGCAGCCGGGAAGGTTGAAAAGGTGCGTCCTCACGCTGCCCACTCAGCACAGCGGAGGAAGGTGCCTAAGGCTCGTGCAGGTAGCCTGGGCTGCGGGAGCCACGCTCTAAGAAAACTGTTGTGAACACAGCGGATAATTCATGGGCCCCGCGTGCAGCGATGTTGCAAAGCCCTCCTGTTCTTCTGCCCCTCCCTTTCCGTCGTGGGTATTGTGTGTGGGTGTAGGGCTATGTGGGCGTGTGTGTATGCGTGTGTGCACACATGTGTGCAACACTCTGTGGGCTCAGAGGGTCAGTAAAGAGCAGAATGTAAGTGATGTTGGAGGGATGCCGGAAGTCCTGTCCTGTCCAAAACAGTTTCTCATCTGTGGACAAGAACATCATCATTTACAATTATCCTTTTTAAGGGTTTCCTGGAGCCATGGACATTGGCATTTAGTTAAGAAATTTTATTATTTTACTTAATAGTTTTATTTAAAATTTACTTAAATTTTATTACTTTACTTATCTTACATTTGCATAGGATGTTACCTATCAAAACACTGACCCTGAATATATGTGTATGTACAGCTGATTCACTTTGTTACACAGCAGAAACTAACACCCCATTGTAAGGCAATTATACTCCAATAAAGATGTTATACAAACAAACAAACAAACAAATAAATAAAAATTCATATGGAATAAGAGAAAAAACCCGACCGTGAGAAACTCTTTCTAAAAGAGTTTAGAAATAGAGACCTGCCCAGCCCCGTGGGGTCCTGGTTGGGCAGCGTTAGGCGGTGTGAGCTGTGGGATTGACCCACCAGAAGTCCGTCAATGTTTTTGAATTGAACTGTTTAGCACCAACCCCTTAAGTATCAATAGATCAATAATTTCTTGTTTCCATTGACATGTCTGAGGAAAAAAGTGTGTTTTCCCCTAGAAATGTTAATATCATGAAAAAGATTTTCTGTGCTCTGAAAAGAAGGTGCAGAAATCAAATTTTTCTTGGTAACTCCTGGGGGAAATTACTTTTAAAGGACCCAAACATTATTTTTAGGCTTTCAGCGTGTCGAGATTGAAAAATGCTCTTGAAGAAATGGTGTTCAGTTTTGTTTTGCTTGCATTATTTTGTATTTAATGGCTGTTCTTTGGAAGCAAGGTACCTGATTAGACACTTGCCCTCTAACTGGCTCACTTATTTCACAGCCAGCTTGTCAGTTTCTTGCCTTAGTTTCTGTTTTTACTGTCTGTTCGTCTGCATCCCTTGGTGTCTAAGGTCCTGTTCATTTCTCAGGCTACAATATGCTAATGATTTCTTTCTGCCAGTCGGTTGGCACTGAAATCGTCATCTGCTTATCTTCTGTCTCTTGCAACTGCATACTTGCAGATTTGTGTGTTGAGACTTCTGATTGGTCTTGAAATGGCCCATTAATCATTCACTACGTTTATAAAAGAGGCTTCTTTTATTTGACTGGTGCAGAGACTAGCTATTTTAAGATGTACCCTTTTTGTGTCATCTTAACAGACATTGTATCAATTTTCTTTAGTTCTTTTAATGTCCTTTTAAGCCAAGATCACAATTACCCAAAGATTAATTTCCTTCCCTAGACAGGCCTAGCAAATGATAAATAAAATAAAAATAAAAAAAGAGATTCAAGAAAAGGTGTGAATCACGGTGTGAATTTCTCATCATTGGTGCCTTGACTAGGTGACTTGTCTTAACTACTTACAACCTGCTTTTACTGTGTCATGAATTCATTTTTTAATGTAGAAATATTTTTATTCATTGCAAGCGATTCCTGGTAGTTATTGTCCCCTGCATCGGCAGGCGGACTCTCAACCACTGCGCCACCAGGGAAGCCCCTCTGGTAGTTTTAAGAGCGAGTGTAATGTTCCGGATAGAACAGCTGGCCGGGGGTTGAGTGACCTAGAGTCTCACACTGTCTCTGCCAGGTTTTAGCTCTGAGGGTCATTCCCCTCAGCCTCCCACATCCGGAATTTCTTCATCCGTGGAGCTCGGAGCCAGGTCAACTTTTCTGGGACCTGATTACCAATATCTTGCAGGTGTTCCCGAGGGCTTTCATGGGTTTGGGTGACCCAAGAATCTACCTGCTACCGTAGTTATTTAGCCTAGCGCCTTCCTTAGAATTGGAGACTTTTAAAAAGCTTTATTACCTGCACACAACATGAAACCTGAAACAAGTACGCTTTGCCAAATATTATTTATTCTGTCATGTTTCTTGTATTACCAGAGGGTGGGCAGGAGCGAGGAACAGCAGGGATTGTGGAAAGATGGCACAACAAAGAGAAGGGATCTGTCAGGTCATCTCAGAAAGCTCTTGGAAAAGTCATCACTTAGTATTATCTCCAATAATACTAAGTGATGACTTTAAATTAAAAAATATTTATTTTCCATATAATTCAAGGGTCATGAACAGATTTCATGACTGTTTATGCAGCTATTAGCTGTTCACTAAACAAATTCATCGGTGAAAGATCTGAGTATTTGGAAATCTTTAGAATTTGACTTGAATGTGACTTAGTCAAAGGGATCATATCACGTGTTAGAGGGACATTCATTTTCTTTCTGAAATGAATAGAGCAAATTGTTTCACATTTTACTGTGTGTGAGAGTTTGCAGAAAATTTGTTAATGATTCAAATGTGATTTGTATTTTAAACGTGTCTATCGCATCTAATAAAAACAGCTGTGAGGATTTAATCATATGAAGCAGCTCCCCTAAGATTTAGAAATAATCCCTTCTTATTGATGACTGCTTTTCTGCTTTGCCAACCAGATCTGTATATTTCTGGCTTCCTTGCAAACAGGCACAAACTCATGCAGGCACCTACACACTCGAAATAGCCTTCATCATAAATGATTAGAGACATTCTAGTTACACAACATATTTAAACATATTTCCATTTTCCCCTTGGAATAAAAAACTAGCAAATAACTTAAAATTTTGATGTAATTTAAAATTCTCTTTAGCTCACCGACAATTCACAATAAGCCCCCAGGATCAAGTGGTGTTAGAAGGACAGGCTGCAGAATTGTCTGTGCAGCTGAGGGCGGCCTACCTCCGGGAACTGCCTGGACAAAAGAAGGTATTTGTGGTTGTGAGAAGTGGTTGTGGGAACAAACAAATACTTTCTTTTCACAAGAGCAAAAAAAAAATAGTTTAAACTAATTATCATAGGCCTGTCATGGTCATGAAAACATCACACAGAAGGTCATCTTTGATTTAACTATGTCATCGTAATTTGCTGTGTTTCAAGTTTCAGCATTTGAATGTGTGGCCTTCCTTAGAGCATCCTGTCTGGGACCCAGTTTCCTGATTTTTGAAATGAAATGATTGGAAAGTTCAGTGGTTTTCAACATTTTTCAAAAGCGGCAGAATCCTCTTTTAGTACAAAATGAAAGTGTAGGTGAAATGAAATCATAAGTGAAGCTCTAAGATATTGAATGGATAAAAGAGAGCAGGTGTCTGTGAAGAGTGGGGTGGGTGCTGGACCACCGACCCCATCCCCGTGGGATCCAGGAACTTCCAGGGAACGCTTGGGACGTCACAGAACAAGGTCCACAGTCTGTGAGAAGAGAGCTTGTCTAAGGTTTCTCTGGGCTTGGAGTTCCGAACTACCATGTTAATTCAGGTACCAGGTTAGATTCTAAATACCTCTGTGTTTGTGAATTTCCCCGACTGAACTTTTTGCTCTAGTCTGCATAAGATTAGGGTGGGTAGGGGATGCACACTGCAGCCAGAAAGCTGAGACCCACATCTCTGCTTCTTCATTGGCTATAGTTGGATGACCTGGGACAGGTGGGTTAGCTGCTGTTTACTGGCGTCCCCTTGTCTGTATGTGGGAGGGGGTGATATTTCCTACAACGTAGGGTGATTGTGGAGATTGATTTGAACGTATTGATGATCTGAAACATTTAGAACAGTGGCTGGCGCATTTGTGTACATACTCAATAAAGATTAGCTGTTATTTGCTCCTTCTATAACAAGACGTTGAATATGACAAATTTTCACTGAAACAGTTGAAAATGTCAATCCATTTACTTGTTAGAGATGACGGGGAATGTGGACTCGGTCCAAGTTCAGAGGTCCGAGTGCAGTGAGGCTGGGGGCACAGCTATGAGGGTCACAGAATCACCGTGCTTGACATGCTGCCTTGGCCCTTTAAATGGTGTCGTTCAATAGTGTTTTAATATTCCATACATTGCATACAGGTGAGAAATGTTTGGAGGTATTTGCAGGTTGCATTTAGTATTCATTTGGTGGATAATCTAGGACTAAAAGCCGTTGTTAATGCAAACGAGTGTAGAACTGATTCCTCTCCTACCCAGACCTTGTGCTGCATTAAGGAAGGCACCGGCCTAAGCCTGCAGAGGAAGTGGGGGCCGGCCTGAGTCATCCACAGGAGCCCGGGGAAGAATTTCAGCTTTTATTCTAAGGCTAGTGGAGGCTGCTGAAAGCCAGGCTGCTGCCCTGGCCAGATTGGCTGTGAATTTTGTTCTCTAACTGTGGTGAGGGAAGATGAGGGGAGCCTGAAGTTGGGGAATTTTTTAGGAGGCTAAGCTGCTCCGTTGGGGTCATCGAGGGTGGGGCTTCTGTGCTGGATGCAGGGTTGGGGAGAAACTGTCACAGCATCCCGGTACCCAGGGTTCCTGCGGTCAGACCCCACCTTCCTGCAGGCATAGTTCTTGGCTCCAAGCCACACACAGCCCGAAGAGCTTCCTTCCCTCTTTGCAGGAGGGCGGCCTCACACCCCAGGAGGGTGGCAGGTGGTCCTCTCCTCAGGCGCTTTGAGAATTGACCACACAGCGCGTCAGGATCAAGGCCAATATGAATGTCGAGCCGTCAGCCACTGCAGTTGAGAAAGGAGTCTGTGCGTCTGGCCCTAACACCTAGAGGTGACGCAGGCCGTGGTGGCGTTTACACTTCCTGGAGGGGCTCCCTCTGTGCCTTTGACACACCCAGGACGTTACTACTTTTAGGGCATGTTTTATAGGACCTACAGACTTTTTTTTTTGCTTTAGAGTTTTCTTTCTATTAATACTAATTATTAATATCACGTTTTCTTCCAAAAGAACCATTTTGTGTTTTCCTACCTTTTCTATGAAGCTCATGAATTAGCTCTACCATCTATAGAAGGATGCAGTCTCTCACACCTGATGTGCCGAATCTTGGTCTTCTACTGATGTATCTTTTATGCTCAGGGTTATTGGGAAAATAATGCAGACACTCTGCTTCAGACTCATCGTGTAAAACACAGTATTTCGGTTTATCATAAGGAGTAATGTTCTGGAATGAGATTGTGTTTTTGTCCATCATTTGTTGTTAAATGACAGGTAAAAAAAGGAAACTCAAGTTTTAAATTTTTAAAGATAATTCTAAGACAAGAGTGAAAAATGATTGTTATTAAATGCTATTGAAGTTTCTTAGTTCCTGGCTTAACGCTGAAATGAAGGATCTTAGTTACAATATATATAGCACCTAACTTCCATTTTCAGTACTGCTTTACATTTCAACACATTTTCCTGGGTTTCTCCAGAAATTTGCTATAATTTGTTTTGATGTCGTAAAACTAAACTCAGAGGCAACACATATTTAGATAAGAGCATGTCAGATGCCTAAACAAGCTGCTGTCAGACTCCACAGTGTCAACGTGCGAAGAAGAATTAGTCACGTTCAGGTGCTCCCACTGCTGGGACATGACGTAGCACCACATCTAGCTAACATCTATGTACGGTCTGTTGTCAAGCCCTTTCTCACTGTATTTTAGACGTACCAAATGCTTATTTAGTTTTTTTTTTTGATGGAGGTTGAGTTTCTATGAGAGAAGAAAGATATGAGGGAGGGTGTGCAAATAGCAACTAAAATGCAAGAGAAGCTTTGAAAACACCGTTGTAGGAGGATGAAAGGACGTGACGTGCCCTTGGCAACCTCCACTTCTCTGGCTCCTTTGTCTAAGAGGAAATGCCGGATGCTGGTCTGCAGAACACTTAAACTTCTCTTGAGTTGGTTTTCAACTAATTAAAAAATCAGGAGGTTTTTACATTAGTATGTTTTTTTTAAAAAGAAGACGTATTGGGGCTCCCCTGGTGGCGCAGTGGTTGAGCGCCCCCCTGCCAATGCAGGGGACACAGGTTCATGCCCCGGTCCGGGAAGATCCCACATGCCGCGGAGTGGCTGGGCCCGTGAGCCATGGCCGCTGAGCCATGGCTGCTGGGCCTGTGCGTCCGGAGCCTGTGCGTCTGGAGCCTGTGCTCCGCAACGGGAGAGGCCACAACAGTGAGAGGCCTGCGTACCACAAAAAAAAAAAAAAAAAAAAAAAAAAAAAAAAAGACGTATTAAGTCAAGGAACATTAATCAAATAAAATAGCACGTGAGGATGTTAAAGTTATGGGTCTTAGTTCTGCCTTCCTTTTGCCCCATTATTACGTCCTTTCACCTTGATGGACCGTCTCCCATTGACCCTCTAGGTCTCCAGGTAGAAGCTGCTTCACTTCCTCGACTCTCTAAGGTATCATAAAGTGACCCTCGAAATTAATACTAGGATATGCCATTTAATCTAATAGTTGACAGATGTAGGTGACACTGATACATTTCATCAAGTGTCCGCAGCTGATGTCATCAGCCACAGGCATGAATGCAGGAACAAAGAAACAAGAGTTTTAGGGAACGGAGAGCCCTCCCTGGCGAATGCAGACGGTGTGAGTGGATCAGGAGAGAGGGCAGGTGGCAGGAGACAGACGGGATGGTTGGGTGAGTTGGGACATGTCAGAGTTTACTTTAGGCTATGGAACTGTTCGTCGGATCTGTTATGGAGAATATGAAGCAGCCCCAAGTGAATAGGATCAGTGGGAGTGAAGAAACAGTGAGAGTAAGAACCCATTAGAAGAGCTGTGGTCATAGCCAAGTGATGTGTCTGGAGACCTGAACATCCGTGATGGTGGGGATGGACTTAAGTCAACATGTCACGGGTGGAACCATTTTACCTCTGAAGTGATGAGCAATAGTCTTTAATTTTTCTAATATCTACCCCTGATGATATTTTGCAGACCTTTCCTTTTTTTCCTGAAGAGAACCAGCTTCCTTAGCAATATTTTGGGCCTATTGTATAAGTTTTCATGAATTTTTATGTACAGCCTCATTCTGTCTAAGACTTCCAGTATTGAATTTCCTCATGGTGTTACCTGTTCTTTGGTTTTTTTTTTGCGGTACACGGGCGTCTCACCGCCGCGGCCTCTCCCGTTGCGGAGCACAGGCTCCGGACGCGCAGGCTCAGCGGCCATGGCTCACGGGCCCAGCCGCTCCGCGGCATGTGGGATCTTCCCGGACCGGGGCACGAACCCGTGCCCCCTGCATCGGCAGGCGGACTCTCAACCACTGCGCCACCAGGGAAGCCCTGTTCTTTTTTTAAATGAAGATTTAAATACTATTTTATTTTGTGAAAATTGTCATAAACTAACTCTGTTAATGGTTCTTGTGTCCCGTTATTTTCTTCTTTCTCGAAGACATTTGGTACATTGCAGTGTTCCTCAAAATGTGTTCCACTGGAGGAAAGCCCCAAGACGCATTCAGGGGTTTTCTGGGTCAAAATTATCTCATAATAATATCAAGTTGTTATTTGCCATTTGCACTGCGTTGACATTTGCCTGATAGCACAAAAGCAGTGGTGCGTCTGGTGCTGGGACCTGAGCGGGAACCAAGGCAGTGGCCCCAACTGTGCTAGGGAGCTTTGTGTTCTCCACCTGCAGTGGAAAAAAGTAATTTTACTTAAGAAAGTTATTGATAAAACAAGGGGAAAACAGTACTATTATTAAATCTTGACCCTTCTCCTAGTGTGTGTGGTGAAGGAAGTTGGCATAAGAAGCTACCAGTTGTCAAATTGGGAGGAGACAGGAGTCTCAACACCTGAGAAAGAAATTATCTCCAGAAGAAGAGAGCGATCAGATGTGTCAAAAGCAACAGAAAGGTGCTTTCCATAAAGATTAGATTTTTTTTAAAGGATTCTGGATATGAGAACCTAAACAAGAACAGTTTCCATACAATCAGGGGAACCAGAGCCTTAGTGAAAGTAGGCTAAGGAGAAAAGGGGGTAAAGGTGATGAGCAGAGACTATTTTTTAAAGAAATTTCTTCATGATGAGAAGCGGTAAGAAGGTGTCAGTGAAGGTGGGGCAGGGAGGTGTTTTCCAAAGAGGAGAGGTCAGAAAGATGGAAGAGAGTGACGGATGGTTCAAGATCTCTCAGGTGGCAAGAGGGATGGGCTTTGCAAATCCATTGAAGTGCTTTGCCTTTAAGATAAGAGAAGACGTGTTTCTTTACATGAGAAGGAGAGGGGAGCAAAGAGGGGGGTGTATAGAGAGATCATTCTTTTTATTGCTGGGTAGTATGTCATGGTATGAATGTACCCACTTTGTTTAATCATTCACTCATTGAAGGACATCTGGGTTGAACTCTAATGTGTGGTTATTACTAGTAAAGTTGCTATAAACTTTCGAGCACAGGTTATTGTGTAAATTTACATTTTTATTTATCTGGGAAGAATGCCCACGAGTGCACTTGCTGGGTCGTATGTTAGTTGCATGTTTAAATTTTTAAGGAAATTTCTAAACTTTCTTCCAGAGCAGCTTTGCCATTTTACATTCTCACCAGCAATGTATGAGTGATCCAGTTTCTTTGCATCCTTCCAGCCATTTGTGTTGTCACCATTTTTTATTTCAGCCATTCTGATAGGTGTGTAATGGTTATATGTCATCCTGGTTTTAATTTGTGTTTCCCTCATGACTGATGACGTTGAGCATCTTTTATGTTTATTTGTCATCTCTGTATTCTGTTCAGGGCAAGATCATGCCTTTTGCCCATTGTCTACATGAGCTGCTTGGTCTTTTACTGTTGAATTTCTAGGGTTCTTTATTCTAGACGCTAACCCTTTGTTGTGTATGTGGTTTGCAAATAGTTTCTCTTAGTTTGTAACTTGTCTTTTCATGCTCTAAACATGGTCCTTCACAACACAGAAGTTTTAAATTTTGGTCCAGTTTATCATTTTTTTTCCTTTGGTGGATTGTGCTTTTAATGCTAAGTCTTTACCTGGGCTTATATCCCAATGATTTTCTTCTATTTTTCTTCTAAGGTTTTTAGAGTTTTACATTTTATATTTAAGTTTGCTGTCTTTTTTGAGTTAATTTTTGTGCCGGGGTGACATTACTTTGCTGTTCATTTTTCGCCCATAGCTACCCAGTTGCTCCAGCAGCATTGTTGAAAAGGCTTCAGTGGAATTGTTTTCGCACCTTTGTCAAAACCAGTTGGGCATATTTGTGTGGTTCTTTACACTGTTCCATTGATGTACGTCTGTGTGCACCACTCGTCAATACCATACAGTTTTGATTACTGCAGCTATGGAATCAGCCTTAAAATCTGGTGGGCTGATTCCTCTCACTTTATTGTTCTTGGTCAGAATTGTTTAGCTATTGTAGTTCCTTTGCGTTTTCATACAGATTTTAGAATAGTCTTGTCTGTATCTCCAAATAATAAGTCTTGCTAAGATTTTGATAGGAATTGCATTAAACCTAATATCAATTTTTGGAGAAATGACATCTTTGCTATCTTGAGACTCCCAAGTCGTGAAGATGATATGTCTCTTTATTTATTTAGACTTTACTTAATTTCTTACATCAGCATTTTGTAGTTTTCAGCAAATAAGTTCTGCATATGTTTTGTTAGATTTATATCTAAATATTTGAATGTTTTTAAACACTTGTAAATAGTATTGTTTTTAAAATTTCTGTGTCCATATGTTCATTGCTTGAATATATGAATACAGTTGAATTTTTTTTTTTACATTTATCTTCTATACTGCAGTCTTACTGAGCTCACTTTGAAGTATTCTTAAAGATTTCTTAGGATTTTCTACATAGACAATAATATCATCTGCAAATAAGGGTAGTTTAATTTCTTGTTTTTTTCTAATTTGTCTGCCTTCTCTGTCCTTTTCCTGCCATATCACACTGGCTAGCACCTCCAGCCCTATGTTGAATAAGAGTGGTGAAAGCAGGTGTCCTTGCCCTGATTTCTGAGGGGAAAGCATTCACTCTTTCACAATAAAAGTAGAACATTTATTGTAGCCTTTTGCCTGTGTTCGTTTTCAAGCTGTGTAAATTCTCCTCTATTATATTTGTGAGGGTTTTTATTTAATCATAAAT
Source organism: Neophocaena asiaeorientalis asiaeorientalis (assembly GCF_003031525.2). Taxonomy (NCBI): domain Eukaryota; kingdom Metazoa; phylum Chordata; class Mammalia; order Artiodactyla; family Phocoenidae; genus Neophocaena; species Neophocaena asiaeorientalis. Next base: position 2,042,683 of record NW_020173037.1, on the reverse strand, counting down.
GAGTATTGAATTTAGTCAAACACTTTTTTTGGCATTAATATTATCCTGTGGCTTTTCTTCTCTTGCTCTTAGTACAGTAGATCCCATCGATTTTCAAATACTGAGCCAGTCTTGCATCTCAAGAATAAACTCTACTTGATCATAGTGTATAAAGCTTTTTATATTGATGAATTTTTCTTTTTCCGCGGTACGCGGGCCTCTCACTGTTGCGGCCTCTCCCGTTGTGGAGCACAGGCTCCGGACGCACAGGCTCAGCGGCCATGGCTCATGGGCCCAGCCGCTCCGCGGCATGTGGGATCTTCCCGGACCGGGGCACGAACCCGCATCCCCTGCATCGGCAGGCGGACTCTCAACCACTGCGCCACCAGGGAAGCCCTATATTGATGAATTTTATTTGCCAATGCCTTGCCAATGATCTTTGTGTCTGCATTCACAAGAGGTGCTGGTCTGTATTTTTTTCCTCTTTGTTTTTGGTCCTGTCTTTATCTTCTCGAAAGAGTTAGGAACATGCCTTCCCCTTTTATTTTCTAGACAAGATTGTATAGCATTGGTGTTAATTCTTTTTCAATTATTGGGTAAAACTCTCCAGTGAAAAGATTTTCATTCTTTTCTGGAGATTTATTTTTTGGGGAGTTTAAAAAATTATGAATTTGATTTCCTTAGTAGTGATAGGGCTATTTCAATTATCTGTTTCATATTAGGTGAGTCATGGTAGCTTGTGCTTTTTGAGGAAATGAGTAAGATTAAATCTCTTCATCTTAGCCAGCAACAAATTTTTGATATTACCATATACCTTTATTTCAGACGTAAAAAAAATACTGAAAATCCTTGTATCCACTACTCAGCTGAAGACATAAACATACAAATATTTAAAGACTATGCATTCTACTTGCTTTTTCCCTGTTCTCACCTCTACTCCAATTTACCACTGCCCTGGGCTTGATGTTTATTATTCTCTCAGATGTCAAAGTAATTAATTTTTTAAAAACTTTTCATGGGTGACCAATATAGTCCCCAGACTTACACTGCTTGACTCGGTTGGCACATATTGACAAAAATGATATGACATGACATTATTTTGGGTTGTTTCCACAGCTCCCCCCGTGGTTACTCAACTGCTTAGGGACACAAGTGTAGAAGTTGGAAAGAATATGAACATTTCATGTCAGGCTCAGGGAGAACCATAGCCCATACTTACATGGAATAAGGTAAGATCTTGACTAAAAGTACTGTAATATTAGAACCCTGACAGATAGATTGGCCTGCTGAAACAGAGGTAATGATTCTTAGTTGATTTATTGCTGTTGTGATTTTTTCTAGCAAGTAATACTTCTTACACTGAAATGGATCTGTTGCTTTCTTCTTCTTCTTTTTTAAGTGACTGTATCTGATTTTGTCTCAGGCCTCTGATAAAGTTTATTCTTTCTCATTTGCTTGGGGATGAAAGCTTCATAAACATAACTAAATTCCTGTAAGGAAAAATTGCTTTTGTCGTGTATAAATTAAGAGTTTCAGTGACTGGCAAGAAACAGTTTTGAATTAATAACTCAGAAGTGGTTTAAAATTAGGTCATTAGGTGAAGTAAGAAAGGATGAAAAACTTGGTACTAAAACAAAGTGACATGAAAAACAGGACTTCGTGGGTTCGAAACTTGAGTGGTTTTAAAAAAATAATAGCTCCTTACTTATATTTCTTATGTCCTTTGGTCCTTGGAGCCATATTTTCCCAACATAATTGCTTCTTCCATTTTAAGTTTTTCATCAAAATGAAATGATTGGCCTCAGGTTCTGGTGTTCCTAAAAATACACAAGCCCGTGTACATTTGAACGGCAGTTTTCCTGAAAATTTTGACAAAATCTGTGAAAGGTTATGAAGCTGTTTTCCAAAACCACTTGGCTAATTTCTTTTTTTTTTGCGGTACGCGGGCCTCTCACTGTTGTGGCCTCTCCTGTTGCGGAGCACAGGCTCCGGTCGCGCAGGCTCAGCTGCCATGGCTCACGGGCCCAGCCGCTCCGCGGCATGTGGGTTCTTCCCGGACTGGGGCACGAGCCCACATCCCCTGCACCGGCAGGCGGACTCTCAACCACTGCGCCACCAGGGAAGCCCCCACTGGCTAATTTTTGTTGTTGCCATGTAGTAACAGTGCCTTCTGTTTTTGGTGCCACATTTCTTTTGTGCTACAGCTGAGAACACAGGCAGTTTTTTAGAAAGACAAGGTTGAGAGGTCTCAACTGGAACTTTTCATTTGTAAGAGAGACTTTTCAAATTAAGTGATTATAATTGATGAAGGTATCTTTTTGCATTTTTCAGCCTCTGTTTTTTTTTTTTTTTTGCGGTACGTGGGCCTCTCACTGTTGTGGCCTCTCCCGTTGCGGAGCACAGGCTCCGGACGCGCAGGCTCAGCGGCCATGGCTCACGGGCCCAGCCGCTCTGCGGCACGTGGGATCCTCCCGGACCGGGGCACGAACACGTGTCCCCTGCATCGGCAGGCGGACTCTCAACCACTGTGCCACCAGGGAAGCCCTCCAGTTTTATTTTTATTGCCGTCAGAAATTCTTTTTTAGAAGTAAGCAGGGTATGAATAAACTGTATATCTACATTCATTGACATGTGATTTTAAAATAATCGTCATATTGAAGACTTACATGACTGAAGTTTTGAGTGTCATATTTATTTTGATTAGCGAGACAAGCCGCGCTCTCTGGAAACTTTCTCTCTCTCTCTCTCCTTCTCTCCACTGGAGTCACATAGCTGCTCGGCCGGTGCTTGACGCACAGTAGGCACTTAGGGGATGTTTGTTGAACAATGACACTGTATCAAACCATAAGTTGTTATTTTGTAAGGAATCCCCGTTCCTCCAGTGACAGTTCTGTTCGACCCCCAGGCAGGGGTTCTGATTCCAGAGGGTGGTAATTTCCAGGTCCTCGGTGGACGCAGGGCTGCCGACCAAGGAAGATGTAATTGTGAGGCTTGGAATTGCTTTGGCCTCACTGTGGCCAATCCTTCTTGCTGTCACCGGGAAGTGTTTAAGCTTCTCACACAGCTGAATAAGTGTCCTTGGACAGCTTCTACTCCTCGTCCTAAAGGATTCACCTCACTACCCTCCGTCCCTTATATGTTCTTTCTAGTCTAACATGTTAATATTATTAATAAATCAAAGCTATTGTATGTTTTTTTAAAAATCTAAGCTCTTAAGCGGGTATCAAACAGCAAAAATAACAATGCCAGCAGGGAACAGCAAAAGCAAGAATTTGCAAATGTATATCGTGTTTTCTTAGGAATTGAAAATTACGGAATGTAGGATGTAATCTTAGCCAAATAAATGTGGAGCCAGAGATTTAAGGATGAATGGAATTCAACACACATGAGTTACTCTGACCTAGTGTAATTAATCCCACATTGAGATTAAAAATCAATCCATCAAGCTTCTAGGTAAGATTTGCTGCTATGAGAACAACTGTCTCAATATTTGGAAGCATTTATAATTGGCCAACATAATTGGCATCATTTTACATTTCATCATCAGTCTGGTTATAGGGCTCTAGACCTGTGCGAGTTGATTATCAGTGGTGACTGTTTAAGAAGTTGATTGTCAGACATTTATACAAAATACAGCCCTTTTTCTCAAACTAATCAGCTCATCCTGGAGGTAAGAGAGTCCATGTGTAGGCAGGCTCCAGGCGACTGAACCAGACCTCGGCTGTGGTCCTAGCAATGCAGATAGGCCATGATGCCTGAGTGCCGTGTCCCCATGTGTCTGCACATGTGAGCTGACATCAGAGTTGCTTTTTGTGCAGATGGGTTTAGGAGTTTTTGCCTTGTTGACAATCAGCTGATGAAATAAATGAGTTCAGCTATAAGCATATGGAGTGCTGCTTTGGGCTTTGCCTGTTTTTTGGTTTCCTTAAGGAAATAGGCAGATTTCTTAAATAGGGTTTTGTGTATTTATTTTTTCCTCTTAGTTTTCCCAGCTCTTATGGGTCTGTAAAAGGTATTGGGTAGCTCTTCTCATTATAAATACAGGTTAAAAATAGGTTTCTTTAGACACAGATGTAGAGAACAAACGTATGGATACCAAGGGGGGAAAGGAGGGGTGGGATGAATTGGGAGATTGGGATTGACATGTACACACTAATATGTATAAAATAAATAAGTAATGAGAACCTGCTGTATAGCACAGAGAGCTCTACTTCACTTTGTCGTACAGTAGAAAGTAACACAACATTGTAAAACAACTATGCCCCAGTTAAAAAAAAATAGGTTTCTTTAATCAAATAGAATCCTTAGCGATGTCACTGTTTTCCTACCATATAGGAAATCGTATTTCAATAGGTTCACATCCTTCCACCGGCAAATTCTTCTGAGATACCAAACTTCTGAATATTCCATTTCTTTGAGTGTTTTATACAAAGAGTATATTTTCATTAATGCTACATCAATCTTCATGTATTTATAATACTGTATGGTAAAAACGGATTCTCTGTAGAACATTATTATTTAAATTATAACTGTAGCTAGTAACCAGCAATTCTTTATTCTAGTAGGGTCAGAAATTCTTCATCACATAGTAATTCTTAATGTTACAAAACCCTAGTCTTACTCTGATATTCTCTATGAGTTCATGTTTTTCCTGATTTAAAATCTATGTGTTCTATCCTGAGATAAGCCACACATTATCAAAACTCTTAGCATTAAATTTCAAGATCAGTAAGTAGCAGTTCCAGATTTCGGATAGTTTAAAAATTATAAAGAAAGCAACTAATCAAAATAAATGGCATAACTCAAATATTAAAACCTAAAAAAAATACTTGGTGTCTTTCCTTTCCCAGTCCCTGCAGAAACGGCGGAGCCTGTAAGACAAGGAGCATTTACCTGTTTAACGGGGCAGAATGGTGAGGGAAGCAGGCTTCTTGCTGTTCAAAGACGGTCATATCACAAAGGCAGTTGCTGGTGTCAGTTTCTGTGCTTGGAAGTAGCTGGTCTCCTAGGACAGGCTCTCAAGTGTCAGGACTAGTCAGCATCATTCTTTCCAGGGGAGGCTTAATGTGAAAAGGCCTGTGTAGTTGCAAGAGTTACATTCGCTGTGGCTGCTTCTCTGTAGGAGTGAGGAGGGGATAATGAGTGCTCAAAACCCTTGGCAGCGGTGACAGGACCTGCTTTCATGGAGGTCGTGGTGTTTCTTGGTGAGCATGGCCCCAGGGGCACAGGTGCCTTCTCCCGGGTCTGTCCCCTGTCCCCAGAGCCAGGCCTTCAACACGGTGGGCACAGCCCAGTTGACTGACACCCCACCCTCCGAGCTCCCCTTTCCTGAAAGGACTCAATTCAGCCTCGGCTTTATCCCCAGTGGAGGTGATGGGGTCTCACAGTGGTGTTGAAAGTTGACGTCCATCAGACAAGTTTAAGTGCGGGTTTATCCTGTAAACCGACTGAGGCCTTTCCCCTTTCTGTTAATGCCAGTACTTAACAAAGGAAGATGATCTAGTCCTTCCTCGACCTCCGCAAAATTGTGCATAAAAAGATGGAGAGTAAGCTCAGAATTATCTGATTATTCTCTCCCTTATGCCATTAATTCAGGAGGTTTTTGACACAAATAAGGTATTAAGAGTATTGTTTTATTCTAACGAGCCCCAATAAACTGAACTTATTTTGCATAATACACTGCTGTTCTGAAGAAATCTTTTTGCTATTTATACCAAAACAAATAAAACAATACTGAAACCAAATGAATAATAAAAAGCTTGCTTTATTTTACCCTAAAACTAGGAAAGTTTAAAAAATTCGTAGTTAAAATGACATAAAAGTGAGAGTTAACGTTGTTAAGAATACTTTCTGTGTGAACATTTACGCACTTTTTAAAAAAATGTTATTTCCAGTGTGCTTTTTTTTAAAAAATTTAATTATTTAATTTGGCTGCACCAAGGGGGGAAAGGAGGGGTGGGATGAATTGGCGTGGTGGCTTCTCCTGTTGCGGAGCATGGGCTCTAGGTGCATGGGCTTCAGTAGTTGTGGCACAGGGGCTCAGTAGTTGTGGCTCGCAGGCTCTAGTGGGCAGGCTCAGTAGTTGTGGTGCACGGGCTTAGTTGCTCTGCGGGACACGTTCGATCTTCCCAGACCAGGGCTTGAACCCGTGTCTCCTTCTTTGGCAGGTGGATTCTTAACCACTGCACCACCAGGGAAGTCCCGTTTACGCACTTTCTGAATGCACTTTTAAGAATCTGTGAACAAACAACTTTTATGTGTTTTCTCTTTGTGCACTTTAGAATTTAATGATTTGAAAGAATATTTGCATATTATGCCACCTTCCTTACTCCTTTTCCCCTCCTTTTCACATCTACACTCTTGCTGGTTCTTACTAATACAGGGAAATAGGAGGTCAGGTGAAAGAAAGTGACAAGACAACACAATATCGATTGATAATTATGTGAGGATATATTACAGATTACCTGTTGTATTAGGATTCAGTAATCTTGGAACAGCACCTCATATTTGCTCTATGACATGTAGTTCTGAAGGAACTTGGCAAGCCTTTTTTAATCTGATAATCACATTTGACAACCACCAGGCCGGAAGTAGATACTGAACAAGTCTTATTTCTAATTTATGGTTGAGTCAAGAGATAAACAAGAGTGTTGCCAAGTTCCTTATGCTTGTAAACTTCATACAACTATGACAGCAAAACTATTTTGGAAATAGAATAAAAGCAATATTATCAAACCGGTAAAATTCAGATTACGTGTTAAATGATGCTTTCCTGAAATTTAGATATCACTTCCCAGGTTCTGTTTGACACTGTGAACTGCCTTTGGAGCTTTGGCAACTCAGCACCACTGTGCACGGAGTGGGGGACCGGGGTCCCAGCATACGGGTTCTCTTCCAAATCCAGGCTGACCTGTGATAACCCATTATGCCCGCAGGTGCAGTGGCCCAGAGCCAGGTATTGTCATGAGTAAGAGCGCAGGGTTCTTGCCACTGTCTACACCTGAGTTTCACAAATGAAGGTGTGAAAGGGAAGCGACAGAGAAAAGCCTAACATTTGGATCAATAAGCAAGTCAGCCTGCATGCCAGCACAGATCGACCTGATTGATCTCCGTTGCTTTATTTCCAAGTAAAAGTGACAAATTAAGTAGGCTCATGCTTAGTTTTTTAAAAAATCAAAGAGTAGTTAATTTACAATGTTGTGTTAGTTTCAAGTGTATAGTGAAGTGATTCAATTACACACACACACACACACATATTCTTTTTCAGATTCTTGCCCATTATAGGTTATTATAAGATACTGAGTATAGTTTCCTGTGCTATACAGAAGGTCCTTGTTGTTTACCTATTTTATATAGTGGTTTGTATATGTTAATCCCAACATTTTAATTTATCCCTCCCCCCTTCCCCTTTGGTAACCGTAAGTTTGTTTTCAATGTATGTGAGTCTATTTCTGTTTTTTAAATAAGTTCATTTGTATAATTATTTTAGATTCCACATATAAGTGATATACGATATTTGTCTTTCTCTGACCTATTTCAGTCAGTACGAGAATCTCCAGGTCCATCCTGGTTGTATCAAATGGCATTATTTCATTCTTTTTATGGCTGAGTAATATTACATTGTATATATGTACCACATCTTCTTTATCCATTCATCTGTCGATGGACGCTTAGGTTGCTTCCATGTCCTGGCTATTGTAAATAGAGCTGCAATGAACATCGTGGTACATGACTCTTTGAATTATGGTTTTCTCAGGGTGTATGCCCAGTAGTGGGATTGCTGAGTCATATGTTATTCTGTTTTTAGTTTATTTAGGAACTCCATACCATTCTCCATAGTGGCTGTATCAATTTACATTCCCACCAACAGTGCCAAAGGGTTCCCTCTTCTCCACACCCTCTCCAGCATTTGTTGTTTGTAGATTTTTTGATGATGGCCATTCTGACTGGTGTGAGGTGATACCTCATTGTAGTTTTGATTTGCATTTCTCTAATGATTAGCGATGTTGAGTATCCTTTCATGTGTTTGTTGGCAATCTGTGTATCTTCTTTGGAGAAATTTCTATTGAAGTCTTCTGCCCATTTTTGAATTGGGTTGTTTGCTTTTTTGATACTGAGCTGCATGAGCTGCTTGTATATTTTGGAGAGTAATCCTCTGTCAGTTGCTTCGTTTGCAAATATTTTCTCCCATTCTGAGGGTTGTCTTTTGGTCTTGTTTATGGTTTCCTTTGCTGTGCAAAAGCTTTGAAGTTTCATTAGGTCCCATTTGTTTATTTTTGTTTTTATTTCCATTTCTCTAGGAGGTGGTTCAAAAAGGATCTTGCTGTGATTTATGTCAAAGAGTGTTCTGCCTGTGTTTTCTTCTAAGAGTTTTATAGTGTCTGGCCTTACATTTAGGTCTTTAACCATTTTGAGTTTATTTTTGTGTGTGGTGTTACGGAGTATTCTAATTTCATTCTTTTACATGTAGCTGTCCTGTTTTCCCAGCACCGCTTATTGAAGATGCTGTCTTTGCTCCATTGTATATCCTTGCCTGCTTTATCAAAGATAAGGTGACCATATGTGCATGGGTTTATCTCTGGGCTTTCTATCCTCTTCCATTGATCTATATTTCTGTTTTTGTGCCAGTACCATACTGTCTTGATTACTGTAGCTTTGTAGTATAGTCCAAAGTCAGGGAGTCTGATTCCTCCAGCTCTGTTTTTCTTTCTCAATATTTCTTTGGCTATTTGAGGGTCTCTTTTGTTTCCATACAAATTTTTTGTTCTAGTTCTGTGAAAAATGCCATTGGTAGTTTGATAGTGATTGCATTGAATCTGTAGATTGCTTTGGGTAGTATAGTCATTTTCACAATGTTGATTCTTCCAATCCAGGCACATGATATATCTCTCCATCTGTTTGTATAATCTTTAATTTCTTTCATCAGTGTCTTATAGTTTTCTGCATACAGGTCTTTTGTCTCCTTATATACGTTTATTCCATCAACTTCCCTCTTAGAATTGCTTTTGCTGCATCCCATAGGTTTTGGATCTTCGTGTTTTCATCGTCATTTGTTTCTGGGTGTTTTTTGATTTCCTCTTTGATTTCTTCAGTGATCTCTTAGTTACTTAGTAGTGTATTGTTTAGCCTCCATGTGTTTACAGATTTTTTTTCCTGTAATTGATATCTGGTCTTATAGCACTGTGGTCGGAAAATGTACTTGATAGAATTTCAATTTTCTTAAATTTACCAAGGCTTGCTTTGTGACCCAAGATATTAACTATCCTGGAGAATGTTCCATGAGCACTTGGGAAGAAAGTGTATTCTGTTGTTTTTGGATGGAATGTCCTATAAATATCAATGAAGTCCGTCTTGTTTAATGTGTCATTTAAAGCTTGTGTTTCCTTATTTATTTTCATTTTGGATGATCTGTCCATTGGTGACAGTGGGGTGTTAAAGTCCCCTACTATGATTGTGTTACTGTCGACTTCCCCTTTTATGGCTGTTAGCATTTGCCTTAGGTATTGAGGTGCTCCTTTGTTGGGTTCATATATATTTACAATTGTTATATCTTCTTCTTGGATTGATCCCTTGATCATTATGTAGTGTCCTTCTTTGTCTCTTGTAATAGTCTTTATTTTAAAGTCTATTTTGTCTGATATGAGAATTGCTACTCCAGCTCTCTTTTGATTTCCATTTGCATGGAATATCTTTTTCCACCTCCTCACTTTCAGTCTGTATGTGTCCTTAGGTCTGAAGTGGGTCTGTCGTAGACAGCATATATACGGGTCTTGTTTTTGTATCCATTCAGCCAGTCTGTGTCTTTTGGTTGGGGCATTTAATTCATTTACATTTAAGGTAGTTATCGATGTGTATGTTTCTATTACCATTTTCTTAATGTCTTGGGTTTGTTATTGTAGGTCTTTTCCTTCTCTTGTGTTTCCTGCCTACAGTAGTTGCTTTAGCATTTGTTGTAAAGCTGGTATGGTGATGCTGAATTCTCTTAGCTTTTGCTTGTCTGTAAAGGTGTTCATTTCTCTGTGGAACCTGAATGAGATCCTTGCTGGGTAGAGTAATCTTGGTTGTAAGTTTTACCCTTTCAATACTTTAAAGATGTCCTGCCACTCTCTTCTGGCTTGCAGATTTTCTCCTGAAAGATCAGCTGTTAACCTTATTGGGATTCCCTGCATGTTATTTTTTGCTTTTCCCCTGCTGCTTTTAATATTTTTTCTTTGTATTTAATTTTTGATAGTTTGATTAATATGTGTCTTGGCATGTTTCTCCTTGGATTTATACTGTATGGGACTCTGCACTTCCTGGACTTTATTGACTATTTCCTTTCCAATATTAGGGAAGTTTTCAACTATAATCCCCTCGTATATTTTCTCAGTCCCTTTCTTTTTTGCTTCTTCTTCTGGGACCCCTATAATTCAAATGTTGGTGCGTTTAATGTTGTCCCAGAGATCACTGAGACTGTCCTCAATTATTTTCATTGTTTTTACTATATTCTTCTCTGTGGTAGTTATTTCCACCATTTTATCTTTCAGGTCACTTATCCTTTCTTCTGCCTCAGTTATTCTGCTATGATCCTTCTAGAGAATTTTTAATTTCATTCATTGTGTTGTTCATCATTGTTTGTTTGCTCTTTAGTTCTTCTAGGTCCTTGTTCAACGTTTCTTGTATTTTCTCCATTCTATTTCCAAGATTTTGGATCATCTTTACTGTCATTACTCTGAATCCTTTTTCAGGTAGACTGCCTATTTCCTCTTCATTTGTTTGGTCTGGTGGGTTTTTACCTTGCTCCTTCGTCTGCTGCATACTTCTCTGTCTTCTCATTTTTCTTAACTTAGTGTGTTTGGGGTCTTCTTTTCACAGGCTGCAGGTTCATACTTCCCATTGTTTTTGGTGTCTGCCCCCAGTGGCTAAGGTTGATTCAATGGGTTGTGTAGGCTTCCTGGTGGAGGGGACTAGTGCCTGTGTTCTGGTGGATGAGGCTGGATCTTGTCTTTCTGGTGGGCAGGACCACGTCCACTGGTGTGTTTTGGGGTGTCTGTGAATGTGGTATGATTTTAGGCAGCCTCTCTGCTAATGGGTGGGGTTGTGTTCCTGTCTTGCTAGTTGTTTGGCATGGAGTGTCCAGCACTGGAGCTTGCTGGTCGTTGAGTGGAGCTGGGTCTTATGGCTGAGATGGAGATCTCTGGGCGAGCTCTCACCAATTGATATTATGAGGGGCCGGGAGGTCTCTGGTGGATCAATGTCCTGAACTTGGCTCTCCCACCTCAGAAGCTCAGGTCTGACACCTGGCCGGAGCACCAAGATCCTGTCAGCTGCATGGCTGGTTCATCCTGGAGGAGACGGACTGAAGCCAGGAGAAAGCTAGGGGATGTGAGACCTGTCAGAAGGCTTGTTTGGTGAAATCAGGAAGAGGATGTTGACATAGTGTACCCAGGCTCTACTCGTGAAGGGGAAAGGGTTGCCTCGGGAAGCCGAGCGCACACTTCCACAGCCGAGGCACACGGTGGCATGCATTGTTGTTTGATATGTTTAGTTACAGAATTGATTTTCAGAGCCATACAGGGTAGTTGAGCTGGGGACGGCTTTGTTGAATCATCCATTCTTGATGCTGGGCCGAAGGTTGACAGTGCAGTTAAGTCCACACGAAGACATTTATTTTCACAGTAAGAACTTATTTTATTTTGATTACAAAATTGTTGTCCCTTCAGTTCTACTTAGTTTTTATGATCTCCGTAAATCACAACAGGGATAGTGAAGACTGCAGGGTGTTTCCTTTTTCTTTTTTTAACATCTTTATTAGAGTATACTTGCCTTACAATGGTGTGTTCGTTTCTGCTGTATAACACAGTGACTGCGGGGTGTTTTCAGTTTCACGTGCAGGTACCACCCCTGGGCTGGCGGCCATCGCAGTCAGGTCAGTCTCAAAGAGAAGGAAACTTGTTCCTCGCAGAATCTAAGTGGTGTGAATTTATGCCACGGGTCCGCTCCACCTGGTCCCACATCAGGGAGCAGGCTCGGTGGTGCCAGCCTCCAGCCAGACAGTGTCAGACCCAGTGGTCCTGCCAGACCGTGTCAGGTCGAGCACACCTGGCTGTATGCTGTTGCCCACAGATGTGCATTGTGCTTCAGGTGGGCACTATTTTATTATAATTGGAGTCGGAGCGTGTTGAGACCAGTGAAGACACAAATGCCCCATTTGTCCTGATGGAGGCACCTGGGATGCTTTGCAACACGAGGACATATCCAGGAAGACATGATCTCTGTCTTCAAGGTCAAATAAAGCTCAGCCTGAGGCTTTGCAGTGGTTGGTCAAGACAGGAGGACGTTGAGATGCCGTCCTGCCGCACTGCCCTGCTTCTGCTTCTCCCCAGACAGCGTGGCACGGCGGTCCAGGCCTCATGTCATGCAGCCTGTTTATACTCCTACCGTGATTCCTCATCTCAGCACCTTGAGCAAGTGACTGGACATCTTTGGACCTCGGATTCTTACCTGTGAACTCGGGATAATCATAGGATCTGCTCCACTGCCAGGAGGATTGAATCAGTCAATACAGACAAAGTTCTTCCACAGTGCTGGCACGTAGAAAGGGCTTAGTTGAAGTGAGCTGTGACCATCATTACTGCTGTGACCATGATCTACAGATATTATGATTCCAGACATAGAGGGCTTGATGGGCCTCCATGGGCCAGAATCTCTAAGACAGCTTTACCTCCTCAGGGGTCTTTTTATTCTCTTTGACTCATTTAGTTTAGCTCTCCAAATGTGCATAAACCAGTACTACGTGCAGGTCAGTGGGCTTGGTACTCGAGGTACAAAGATAAATGAGGCATCATCTCATCCTTAACACAGCCTTTCTTTAGTAGAGGAGACAAGGTGTCAGCAACTTAAGCACACCTTGCTGTGTCCATGACGGATGCGTGTAAGGATGCAGAAGTAACTGAAAAGATGGTGGCTTCTCAGGGCTGCCCCTGGGGAGGGCAGGGAGCGAAACTCCGAATTTATAGCCACCCCCTTTCCCCTTTGGTAATTTTTAAAGATTATCCCTTGGTAATCTTTGGAAATCTTAAAAACGTTTTTAATTTAATTTTTTTTTTTGTCAAAAGGATTCTATTTTTAAGGATTTGTTTTAGTTAAAGCCCCTACGAAAATGAATTCTTTTCTTTTTATAGTATTATCTTTGCTCTAAAAATCATACTTCCTCTTTCCTTTTATTCTTTACAAAACGTAATGAGCAGGATGTGAAGATCATCCGTTGAGTGGCGAACCTAAATTCTCAGAGGCAGAGACCATTTTAAAAGCTGTTCTGGGACCCTCTTTTGAAAGTGTCACGTGTACATTTTTGTGGGTGTGGCTACTGCTGCTCTGGAGTAAACACAAGCTCACGTGTTGCCCGTCGTCACGGGGTGTACGGCTGCCTCGGCTGCTTTACACAATAGCTTACGACTCACCAGTTAAGTAACATTCAGGCCCTGCACCCGTCGTATAGCTGCTTTGCTTGATAATATTAAGAAAACAAAAAAACAAACAACAGAGCCGTTGAGTGTCTCCCCTCTGTCCACTTTTGGGTCCCTCGGTGAGGCTCTCAGTGACCTTCTCAGAGCTTCTGTCTCTCCTCCCTGCCGTCGAGGGAGACGTCCACTCTCCCCATGCTTGGCCGTCCTTCTCCAGGGTTTCTGACTCATGCTTCTAACGGGTCCTTGACTTTCACACCTGTCCCTGCCTTCAGGGGACCTTTCATAACATCATCCCTTCATCTTTACGTGTAGCAGCGACTTCACTTGTTGTAAAACAGTGATCCTTAACCGCTTTATGTAGGACCATTTTATAAATCTGATAGAAACTGTGGACCTTCTTTGCGGAAAAAGACAACAAAACTACACGCCCCAGTTCTGCCTTCGTTTTTAGACGACTCAGAGATTCCTGGAAGCCACGTTGATATGAACAACTATTTACTGGCCGCCCTCCCTTCCGGGGCTCAGCAGGCGTGGGAAGTGCATGCCCTCACCTCATCTCCCCAGGGAACGCCTGGCCGAAGAGCAGAGGCCCCAGATGTGAAACCACCATTCTTTCTTAGTCCTTGCTCAGCCGTCCTTGTCCCCTGTCCCTTTGGGAGGCAGGGATTTTGTCCTTCCTTGCAGGAGACCGGACTGTTTCAATACAGCCAGGCCTCCGAGGCCCTGTGTTTCTCTCCACCTCCTGTCTTGGCAGCTCTGTGTTCAGGGTTTTTCTCCCCGTCTCCACTTTCCCTTCTTCTGTTTTGTACTTGGTGCCCTGAGGACGGCTCTCCCCCAGCCCCACGTTCACACGGGGTCTTTCGTGGCATAGCTAGGACCAGAACCCTGAGCATCAGGTTTTTTCAAACAATCATTTTGTAAACATACCATCTTGTACAATTATATGCCAAGCCGTGTTATTGACCGTCAATGCCACGTTCAGAGCATGCCCTCTCCCGGTCGTCTCCTTCCCACCTGTCCCTGCCCTTCTAGGGAACCTATAATCTAATGACAGGGGACTGGGAGCACGTGCTCTGTGGTTGCAGATCAATTGTCCAGTTTTCCTCTAACTCCCTGGGCTCGGCGTGGGGCCAGCACCCCCTGGCAGTTCCAGGGACCCCGGGACGTGTGACCTGCCTGGGTGGCTCCGTTCAGCCTCCGAGGGCCCTGGATTTTATCCGTTCCTCAGGGTAAAACCCTGACCAGATGAAGTGTTCTTAGGTGAGAACTAGGTTTTTACACTGATCCGTACCAACTTACCTTGTGTCAGCTATTTAGCAACTTCTGTCAACTACGATGTCTTAATTTTATATAATAAAAAGGAATGAAAAGTGACTACAGAGAAAGCCACATACTTGATTCTTGCATTATCTTAACCCCAATTTCCAAAAATTAAAAACTCTTTCAGTCAGCTCTGTAGCCCTGCAGGGAAGCGAGACACGCGGCTGAGCAAACAAAAAGTGACAAGAGGCCGATGAAAATCTGGTTGTCAGTCAGATACCCCCAAGGTCCAGGGCTTGGAAGGAGTCAGTGTCATTCATTTTGCAGAAACAGAATGCAAAATAATTGGTTCAACACCTTAAAGCATGACATTCAATTTAGCATCAGTTGTGTGGCCTTTATAGTTGTGAGTCTTAGTACTTGTGTTTTAGAAATGAAATGATAACTATATATCTATCCTTTTTTCCGAGTCTACTTTTATTCCCACCTTTGAAATTTGATGCTATGTTAGATTATTTTACAATTATAATAATTCAACTGAAGAAATCTATAGTATATTATACTATTATATTATATATTTTTACTAATATATGCTAATATTATACTCTAACTTAATTGTTCCTGATTATATACAATATTAAATCATAATAAATTCTTTATAGAAAACTTTATAAGATAATATGGTACAGGCACAGAAACAGACACATAGGTCAATGGAACAGGATAGAAAGCCCAGAGATAAACCCACACACCTATGGTCTCCTTATTTTTGATAAAGGAGGAAAGAATATACAATGGAGAAAAAACAGCCTCTTCAATAAGTGGTGCTGGGAAAACAGGACAGCTACATGGAAAAGAATGAAATTAGAACACTCCCGAACACCATGCACAAAAATAAACTCAAAATGGATTAAAGACCTAAACGTAAGGCCAATTTCGTTCCTTTTTATGGCTGAGTAATATTCCATTGTATATATGAGGTCTTCTGCCCATTTTTGGATTGGGTTGTTTGTTGTTTTTGATATTGAGCTGCATGAGCTGCTTGTATATTTTGGAGGTTAATCCTTTGTCAGTTGCTTCATTTTCAAATATTTTCTCCCGTTCTGAGGGTTGTCTTTTTGTCCTGTTTACGGTTTTTCCTTTTAAGCTTGGCTTGTTTTGCTCACCGTGTTTTTGAAAATTCATCTATGTGTCAGATGTACCAACAGATGACACACTTTGCTGCTGTTAACTGTGAGCAGCTTGTCTGTGTGAACGTATGAGTATTTGTTTATTCCTTCACCTGGGTGGCCACTTCGGTTGTGTCCAGTTTTTACCTCTTCTGAATAATGCTGCCATGAGCACTCACATGTAGCTCTTTTTGTGGACTCATGTATCCATTTTTCTTGAATAAAAACCTAACCCCGTAACTTCTGGATCACTTGGTAACTCTATGTTTATCTGTTCTTCAGGTTTGGTTATTTTCTTTCTTCCTTTTATTTAAAATTTATTTATGTATTTAGGGCTGCGTTGGGTCTTTGTTGCTGCACGCGGGCTTTCTCTAGTTGTGGCGAGCGGGGGCTACTCTTCGTTGCGGTGCGTGGGCTTCTCATTGCAGGGGCTCCTCATTGCAGAGCACGGGCTCTAGGCACGTGGGCTCGGTACTTGTGGCTCGTGGGCTCTAGAGTGCAGGCTCAGTAGTTGTGGCTCACGGGCTTAGTTGCTCCGCAGCATGTGGGGTCTTCCCAGACCAGGGCTCAAACCCGCGTCCCCTCCGTTGGCAGGTGGACTCCTAGCCACTGCGCCACCATCTTTCTTTCAAGCTCACTGACTCTTCTGCTGTCTAATACACGTGAAGTGAAATTTTTGCTTTAGTTACGCTAGTTCTAGAGTTGACATTTTTTATGGTTCTTAGTTCTCCATTGACATTTGCCTGTGTTAGCTTATTATGAGCATAGATTCTTTAAATTTTTTCATGCATTTGTAATAACTGCTTTAATGTCCATCTCTGATCAATTCAACATCACAGCCATATTTTCAGAGGTGATTACTCTTGACTACTTACTTTCTTAGGTCTGGACGGTATGTTCAGTTTCCTTGCCTGTCTTGTAACTGTTAAATACATGTCAGTTACTGGATTGCTCCCTGGGCTTGTGTAGACGCTGCTTCGTGCCTCGTCTCAGTGGACGTGCAGGACAAGCCAAGAGGACCCCCGACCCGACACCCCTTGCTGTGCTCGGACTCCAGCACCCTGACTGGCAGAAAGCTGGATCATTGGTACGAGTTTTACTTTTCTCAGGTTTCTTAGTTTTATGCTGCTCATCTTCCAACGTTTGAAAACCATGCATTCATCTATTTCGTTCTCCTTTATGGTTGTTAGTAACGGAAGGACTGGTTTGCTCCCAGTATGGAGCTTACAGCTCCGTAGTCAGAAGCAGAAAATGCACTCATTCTAAATTATGTATTTTTTCCCTACTATTTTTGCCTTGATACCATTGTTTAAACAGAGGTTTTTCCTTCCTTAATGCAGTCTGTATTCTAGGCTTCTCTCCACCTGAATTTTCACAGCAGCTCTCTCTGCCTGCACCACTCTCCTTTTTTCTTACGGCATCAGATTTATTGCAGAGGACAAATTAGAGCCTATCACCTCTCTGCTTAAAAACATCATAGGATTTTCTCTTTCCAATCAGGTTACGAAAAATATTATACTTGAGAACAAGTCCCTTCAGACTCTGGTCCTAATCTAAATTTTCAGCCATATTTCTTGTCGCTTCCCAACCCAAACTCTCCCCTTTCCTGAGAATGCTGTGACCTTTCCAGGCTTCACGTCACCCCATAAGCTCTGTTTTCTGCCTAGAAGACATTTCTTTCCTTTACCTGCTTGGCGGAGACTTCCTCGGTCTTCCGGATCCAGATAGGTTTCCTCATCTTGTTTCTCCTAAAGACCCAACTTTTCCTTGTACTTGTTTCTATTAAAATAGTTCATATTGTGACTGTTTATCAACTTTTCATTAAACTGAAAACGTTCTGGGGAAAAGTAGCGTCTCCTTAAGCTTTCCACCCTTTGCGTCTACAGTGCCCGGTTTTTAGAAGTACTTGTTAACTAGGCAGAGGATTAATGAACAGATTTTTAAAGTTATTTTTGTTTTTTAGGTATTTTAATTCCTGTTGCTTTAGATTAGGGATGTGGACTATTACGTCATTAGCATTTTTAATATATCTTAACAGAGAACAAAACATTTCAATAACAACTACAAGAAAACCCTGTAAATGTAGTAGTGTCATTTTTTGTGATTTTAACATGCATACTAGCACTGGAACTTATTTGCAACCATTTCTCGTTAAGGAATTGAAATCTGGATTCTAAGCTTGTTTTTCTTATTTCATAAAGACTTGCTGACCATGAAGAGTCCCCAGTAGATACTCCCTTTAGGAACATAATAGACCAAAATGTTTTATCAACTTTCTATTCATTACCCCAAATCCTTAATAAAATATTTTGTGTCAGTATCAGCCCTGACGCGTATGGGCTCATATATGCCATATCTGTGACCGTCCTTAAAATGGCGATGGCGGAAACATTCACCAAAATATTAAGAAATAAAATGTAACACATAGGTTCTTAGATTTCAAGTGGAAGAGCTGCTGTTGAGAAACTAAAAATGGGATCAAGTCCTTGTTTTCCCTTCTGTGAGTTAAACCTAGAACATTGCTTTGTTACAAGCTCTTGAGGAAAAAGCAGGGCCACTTGGAACTCGTATCTTGATTAGCCTGGAAGTGGTTAACGCAGTGCTGTTTCCCTCCAGACTCGCGTGGCACTGCCCACCTCTTAGGACTCAGTTACTGCCGAGCTGTGTGGAGGCGCAGGAGCCATCCACTCTGCTGGGGAAGGTCTTTGGGGCCGGGGGTCCCGGGGTCCCTGTGCCCACCGTCGGGACACGGGATGCTGCCCGCGGGCGTCTCAGACACGGAATCTGTCTGACACGTGGAAAGGGCAAAAACTCAGCTTCTGCATCTCAGTCGCAAATCAAGTAGAAGCGAGTCCTACCTTCAAGTTCCCCGTCGAGTCTCCTTTGTTCTGGGGACCGTGGGTGGTCGGTTGGAGCTGGTCTCTGTGACTGCAGGAAGTCTCCAGACCACGTTTATCTCTCAGCTGAGCGGAGCCAAGATCCATTAGTGTCAGTAGCTGGAGCAAGAGAGGCCCACGCAGCCATCACCTGCTGGAATCTCACATAATCTTCCCTTAGAAACTAAGAAAGGAGCCGCGGGGGAGCCGTGCGGTTTGTCCGCGACAGTCCCGTTAGCCAGAGGCGTCGTGCTGATGGCTTAAAGGGTCGGGTGGTCTGACTGCCCTGAAAGCCACCTGAAGTGAGTGTGGGTCTCATCAGGAATAATAGATGTTTTTAAAAGTCTTGCAAACCTCTGCTTACAAAATACATTTAAAAAAGAAAGAAAGCAATACTATAGCTGTCTGTTGCCTGTTTTCCAATATACCTTGACTTACTGTGATGGCTTCTACCATTCATGTCTCTTCAGTTACTCTACGGCATTGTTTTTTTCCCCCTGAAAACCAAATTTTATCATGTCTTTCAATTCTTCACTGTTTTCTCTTCCATAGTTTCAACTTTTACTTTTTAATTAAGCATACTACCTTGCTCTTAAAAAAATGTGATAGTTTCTTTTGTCCCATAATTTTCTTAATTCTCTTTTTTTCTAATTTCTTTAATCCATTAAAAAAAACCTTGCTTCCACAATGACTTGGTTTCTCCACACCTTGATTCTCTCAGTAGCATCTTAGCTCCGCAGACATTTATTATGCTGCTGTTATTTATAAACCAGGATTCGGGCGGGGTGGGCAGGACAGATGAAATCCATGCCACTCCTGCATTTAACGGTCTCCAAAGTGTGACTTCAAGGCGTTTGTCTTGCTGCGTTTCGCTCATCGTGACGACTGTTTCATTTCACGGTGATTTCCCAGCATCTGGAACAGTGTTGACAGGCAGGGAGGGTCCAGGATCGCGGGGGCCCGAAGCTTATGCAGACGAGCGTCTTGTGAGCACGTGTGCCACCTGGAAACATCGCGGCGAGCTCTAGGGCCTGCGAGGGACGCTGGGGCCCTGACTCTGGAGAGTTACTTTCACTTGCTTCGCGGTGAACCTGCCTGCAGGCAGGTGCTCAGTGACTAGCCTGACCCACCCCAGGTGTTTTCCCGGTCCAAGCACAGCTCTCTTAGGGTTGGCAACTCTGCTGCATCTTTTAGGTGATTGCTCCAGAGGGGATGCCCAGTCCCTCGGGAGCCCCTGGCAGCCCACGGACCCCAGGGCACTTCGGGGAGGGAACCCAGCTCTGTGAGTGCTAAAACGTCAGCGTGAATGTGGACGCCCTGCGAGCTAGACTCGAACACAGGGCTCAGGAAACTGCAGCCGACAGGAGGCCACCTGCGCTTACAGTCTTATGGTCACTCAGCCCCACCTGTTCATTCGTATATTATCTACGGCCACTTTCCCGCTATAACGGTAGAGCTGCGTACAGATCTTCCTCAGCCTATGATGGCATCACGTCCAATAAACCCATCCTAAGTTGAAAACATGAGAAGTGGAAAAAGCATTTAATACACCTAACCTACTGAGCACCATACTTTAGTCTACTTCAGATGCTCAGAACACTTACATTAGATGGCAAAACCATCTAACAAACAAGCCTATTCTATACTAAAGTGTTGACTATCTCATGTAATGTATTGAATACTGTACTGAGAGTGAGAAACAGAACGGTTGTCTGGGTATAGAACCATTGTAAGTGTGTCGGAGGTTCACGCTTAATCACATTTGCAAAGCGTCTTTTGCTACGTTAGCATGTTCACAGGTTCTCGGGATTAGGATGTACACATCTTTGGGGGGCGAGGGGTACATAGCCACTCTGCAAAACTCCCCGTTGCCAACTTCTTCCTTTTCAAAAATTGCCATTGGTGGCTTTGGCTTTGGAACAGGAGATGGTGAGAAACATCATAAGACAGCGCGTAGGGATAAAGGCTCTGATGTCAGGCTGTGGGGGTTCTAGATGCTCTTCCTGATTCTCTTACAGGATAGCCTTTTGTAAGGGTACCAAACCAAAACTGTTTTGCAGTTTTGCGGACACAAGGGACACAAATGGAATTTATAAATCCAATTTCTATAGTTAAGATTAAATAGGACAATAAAAATAAAATGTTTATATCATCATCTATCTATCTCTCAAGTTATCTTACTATTACTACTACAAAGACATGGAGTATGACTTCAAAACCTTGAAGAAATCTCCAAGCATTTCTGTCAAATGCCTTGAATTTCACCGATAGCTTCTTTTGTTCATCGTCTCCTATTTATAATACCATGGCATGCTTTTATGGACTGTAGTTTATGTCTCAAACATCTGATTATGCCTCCTGACCAGCCTAGGATTTTTCTAGAGCAGGGGCTGTCAATCAGTCATAGTTTTAATCCCAGACTAGTGGCTAGAAAGCTCTAGGAGTCATTAAGAATTTGTGGACTGAGTGAAAAGCGTTAATCGTTTTGATCTCGGAGGGGCAGCAGTGACTGGTCCCGAAGCGAGTGAACCTGGGTAGCCTGGATGAAAACCAGGAATCCTAATAGCCGCCAGGCCACCAGGGGCTGGAGGCTAGAAGCTAACTGGCCCCAGCTCTTTCTCCTTTAGAAAACAAGAATGTTTCAAGGAGGCGAAAACTGTAAAAACAGGTGCAAAGTTTATTATTAGAGACACAGCAGGACAAGTGGGAGAGCACACAGAGAAGCAGTTTATTGATTTAAGTCAGAAGCAAGGAAGAAATACACACCCAGAGGGAAAGGGTGTGGCCGTCCTCTCTAAGGAGGAGGAGAGCGGTAAGGAGGTGATTGAAATCACTTATGTAGGACAGTCCTTCCGGGGCTTTGTCCACACTTGGCCAGTTGTCTTGTTTCTTTTTTCACACCTGACTGGTCCCAGGACGCTCCCCGACACGCGTGCACAACCTTTTGCTGAGACGGATCCCACCACAGAGGCCTGTGGGTGCATGCCCGCACATATTATGGGGTGGCAGCCCCTCCTTTCGTGACCCCCGAGGAGCCTTCCTGCGCATGTGCAGACAGGAAGTTTTCCTTGACCTCGCGAGTGCTCATCTTATCTCTTTACTTCAACAGAGCTCAGCTTCTGCCACTGGCTTTGCCCTTGGAGCACCTGGGTGAGAACCAAGCTTCAGAGTTACTCCGTGGGCAAACCCCAGCTGTCCAGCCCAGGGGCCCATCCATCTCCTACCTCAGTTTATGTCACAATCAGGAACCAAAACCATGTGTTATTATTACTGTATTTCCCTAGGTGTGGGATGCTCACTAAAGGAAATGTGTTAATTTTATATGGTTTGTAGACGGGACAGTCAGTAACGTCTCACACGGGAAAACATATTCCTTTCCCTTTTTAGTTATTTTTCTTCATGGTCGTGATATGAGGAAAAGTCTGTCTGGGGCTTACATGTCTTTAACCCCAATACTTACTTGTTAACAGCCTTTTAAGCAAAAAGAAAACATTTCTTAGGGCCAGAGATTTCAAAGTTTACTGTATATAGGTAGAATTTAGTAAAGGCGTTTATTTTTTCAGTATTTGTATTTTATCTATGTCTACCACTGGGGTGAAGGAAAAGAGGAGGGGATTTTCTTGTTAATAGTTGCCGTGCCGTAAATGTCGAAATCTTACGTTCATGGAAGATTTCCTCAGAACGTTTTTTCAAAATGCCAGTGTTCCATACGCATGAATTTCCGGCAGACGCAGACCTATGGCTTCTCCTGTGTAGAAGTCGGTCCCAGGCTCCATGACCTCCTGGACCGACCTCTGTCTTGCTCTTGATTCTCTGCCGTCATTGATTTTATGTTTTTATTCTTCTGTTTCTTCTTGTTCTTTCTTAAAACTATTCTTTAGGCCCATCTCTTTCCCTTTTTCTCTAACTGATCGCAAGGTAGAGTTTAAATGATTATTTTTATTCTAGGACATATTTATTGAGTTCTATATTCTCTAGTCTGCTTTTGAAAAGTCGATGACCATTACAATTTTAGTTCTCTATAAATTATCAAATAAAGTAGCTTAGATTACTTTCGTCCTGTAATGTAGTCGTAGAAACGTTCCTCCTCCTATAAAAGCAAAACGTGGATAAAATTGTGAGAAAAAAAAGTGACAGTTCATTTTCCCCATTTGCGTAATTTTCTGTGCCATTTCAGTTACAGAGATAATGTATCTTAAAGATAGAGCTTTATAGCTCTCCAAAATGCATAACATTTTAACTGTAGAAGAATTTTAAAAGAAAAAAGTTAACGGTACAGTAAAATCTTTCAGGAAGCATTTAGAGTCCTGATGTCAGTGTTTAGTAAAAATGACTTTTGAGGAAAATTTCCTCCAGGTGAAGAGACTAACTTGTCTTTCTGGTGTTTAAGTGGCTCTCAATTAACTGTAGTGTCACACTGTCAGTGTTTCTGATCTGACCATCATGCTGGATGTGTCTTAGTGTGTGATGGTGTGTCGTTTACTTCTCTCAAGCTGGAGGGGACATTTCCCCCCCACCCCCACCCCC
>NW_020173037.1:1900140-2019330 GCF_003031525.2 Neophocaena asiaeorientalis asiaeorientalis | reverse complement strand
TGGCTGAATTAAAAATACAGTTGACACAAGACAGCTTAACAGACGAAAAAGAAACAAATTTTGATTCAGGCAGCTTTTATATTTCTTAGACCAAGAAACAATGGTGAGGAATTGGCAGGACAAAGAAACTTAGGTTTTGGTGCCCAATTAGTGAAGAATCTAAACAGAGTTTGGGCCTGGGGTATTCAGTTTAAAAAGTCACAAGACTTATTTCTATAGGCTTCTCGCCCTGAATTCTCCATCTCTGGGGAATTCTCAAAGTCACAAGGGCATTTTGCTTTTTAGAATGACATGTTTCATATTTTCTCTCTAAAAGCTACCAAATGATTATCTTTGTACTAAAAGTTCAGGAGAGCCTCCGAAAGCTTTTCCATAAGGACATTCTATCACAAAACGCCATCCCTCAGTGTTTGTGGTAAAGGTTTTTGTTTCATTTAAGTCATAATTGCTGCATCATCGGTCCTTCACCCTGAATCAGGCGGGCAGGCACAGCCTGAACAGCTCCGTACAGGACCTTCTGCCCTCGTGTCTCTCTGAATGGTCCAGTTAAATGAGAGTTCTTATTATTATCCATCCTTTTCAAACAGACATGAAGGCAAACTGTCCTTATGAAATTAGATGTGGATCAACATCGTTGTCTTTGCTCATTTCAAGGTCTGAGAATCTTTTCTTTCGATTCTTTGTACATCAAAGTAGCAACAAAAGTACCACTTTTAAACACGGCTAGACTTCGTTTGCTCTTATTATTCCATGTGTGTTTCTGTTTGGCAGTAGTAGGGAGGCTAGACGCCAAATATAAACACAGTTAAACTTTATATTGTCAAAGGCACGAGACCCCATGAAGGCAGCTTCCACACTTGCTCTGGGCAGTGCTCTCTAACGTGGTACTTAATTCGGGCAGTGCTGGGCTCAAGCCACCTGCAGCCTTCAGGTTTGCACCTGTGCTCAGCAGAAAGGAGGTTGGTGGGCGCTGTCGTTGTCACCCTCCGGAGACTGCACATCAGATGCCACCTCAGATCGTATAAATCTGTACAGTCATAGCCATGCCGCCTTTACACCGGGTTAGTATTTTGAGTACAGAACGTACGTCGTTGAGTGCTAGGTTTAGGGAGGAACCTCGACAGGTGAAGTGACACACCCGAGATACCACTGCAGAAGCTCCTTCTGTCGCCGAGAGCGACTAATTATAACCAAGAAAGAGGAGTGACAATGTCTACAATTGAAAAAGTTAAAAAAAAAAATAGAGCCAACGTTCTCCTGAGTCATGCAGATGAATCAATAAGCGTTTTGAGAATTTATTGGTCTCCGACTTCCCTCTAATGAGGTTGGAGCTCACGATTGGTAATGCTTCAAGCACCAGCTACGTAGCGTTAATAAGTGACTCAGTATGGTACTTGACTCAGTATGGCACGGTTAAAAGACTCTCAGCATCTCTCGGAGCTCTGGGGTGAGCCACAGTAAGAAGTAGTAAAGGACCGAAATGAACAAAACCAAGATTACACTGTTGGGGAAAGTTCAACGTTCTAATTTTTCAAAACTCAAACTACCACGTATTTTCTGAACTCTTACAACCCGTGGCCATTAATCTCACCTTTTCAACTTTCCGATCTCCATTAACTGTTATTTCTCATGCCGTATGATTTAACAATTCAGAATGCAACATATCGTTAGAACTCCTTCTAAGACATTGATTTAAAAATACCTTCAAAGATACAATCAAAATTACCTTACATTAAAAATGAGCAGAAAAACAGGACAGTGGTAACATTTGGCAGGAAACCTGTTTTAGAAATTAGGAGTGAATTTAGTATGAAATTATGGGAGCTAATAATTGCATTAGTTTTCTAGGGCTGCCCTAGCAAGAGCCACAGACTGGCTGGCTGAAGACAACAGAAATGTCTAGCAGTTCTGGAGGCTAGAAGCCTGAATTCAAGGGGTCAGCAGGACCACGCTCCCTCTGAAACCCGTAAGGGCGAATCCTTTACCTCTTAGTTTCTGGCAGTTTGCCAGCAACCCTTGGCCTTTCTTGGCTTGTGGCTGCCACACACCATCTGCTTCTGTCGTCATGGTGTTCTCACTGTATGTCTGTTGCCGAAACTCGGTCTCTGTTCACTGAACAGAAACACAGAGACAGAGTTTTGGGTGCAGTAGAAAAGAGCAGCTTTATTGCTTTGCTGGGCAAAGCGGGGCACAGCAGCTAGTGCCCTCAAGACCGTGTGACCTGCCCTGTGGGGTAGTGAGGAATCTTACGGGAGCAGGGCGTGGTCAGCTCATGGACAGTTTTTAGAATGGTTGGCATCAAGGTGAAGTTTCAAGCATCATCAACCTTCTGCTTTCAACCATCATCAACCTTCTGCTTTCAACCAGTCTGGGGTCCGTGCGCTTGTGGTCAGCAGTTTTCAGCCGGTGGGGATCTGTGTCCTGTACAAACAACTTAGGAATGTGTGTCAGGCCTTTATCTGTATCTTTCAGGGAACTGGGAGTTTGGTGATTCTGCGATGTGGCAGAATTATAGTCTAAACTGTTACCAGGTCCCCAGCCCAACAGCTCTTTCTTTGTCTCTACATCTTCACGTTTCCCATCATTAACTCCTGAGTCAGCCTTTACTTCAAAAGACAAGGACCCGGGGGCTTGTGTGCGGCTTCACGTCTGCGTCTGCATTTCCCTCTTCTCATAAGGATACCAGTCGTATTGGATTAGAGCCCAGCCTACTGACTCATCTTAACTTGATAACATCTGCAAGGACCCTACTTCCAAATTATGAGACCACATGCACAGGTGTGGGGTGAGGGCTTCAGCAGATCTTTCTTGAGGACACAGTTCAGCTCACACCAATAATTAAAACTTATTTTTAATATAATACATTATTTACTTATTTTGTTGGAAGTGCAGGGTAGGGCACACAGCAATAACGAGAAACTCAAAGCTTTGGCAAAGCAGTCCAGATGTTATGACTTCAAAGGGGAAGGAAGTTTTTCAGAATAAATTTTGGACGTATGTTCTTCAAATCAAACCTAGTACTTGATTTATAAATATAATCTGGACAGTCCCAAGTCCCGTGGAGTCTTTCTGGGAATATAAAAGGAGGGGACACAGAACACTAACTTACTTTCTGAGGACAGCAACATTTAGACGTTAAAAAAACTGACAGTATGAAAAAAGGAACTTTTGTAAGATAGTAACTCAGATAAATTTAGATAAAAATTCTAAACAAAGCATTGAAAATCCAAGTTGAACAATGTATGTATAAAATATGACCCAAATAGTTTCATTCTGGTAATATAATTGGTACAAAATTTTTAAAGTATTGATGAAATTTATGTGATGATCAGATTAAAAAGGAAAAAAAATGATCATTTCAGTATTGGTAGAAAAAACATTCCATGAAAAATGGAACAACTCTTGAATTTAAGAAAAGCTCTTAGCATTCTAGGAAAAATAGAGTATCCTAACTTAATAAGAGCATCTCAAAAAATCTACTACAAACTATTAAATGTTAAAAGCATTTCATTTAAAAACATAAGTAAGACAAGGCTGGCAACTATCGTGATTTATATTCAAAGTTGTACCGTCACCCTCCACACCCTCAGTTCTACATCCATGGATTCAATCAACCACAGCTCAAAAAAAAAAAAAAAAATTCAAGTAAATTTCAAAAAGAAAAACTTGAATTTGCCATGCTCCAGCAACTATTTACATAGCATTTACATTATATTTACATAGCATTTACATTATATTTACAGCTATTTACATAGCATTTACATTGTAATAGGAATTATAAGTAATCTAGACATGATTTAAAGTACACAGGAAGATGTGCGTAAGTTACATGCAAATACAACTCCGTTTTATATAAGGGACTTGAGCATCCGTGGATTTTGGTATCCATGGTCTTCCACCTGGTGAGGGTTTCAGTATCTGCAAGACACCTTACAGGATACAGGTCAGATTATTATCTGTAGCCCTTGAGGAACTAAAGGTCCTGGACTTTGCTTAATAACTAAACTATTATTTTTTTGTCCTGTTTGGCTGCATTTCTTTGCTTCTGCATTTTCTGACGTCTCTGATTAAACGTCTTCTTTGGCTGCAGTTTTTCTACAGACAAAAGGCAGGTGGAGGAAGCGGGGGCTAAGTACCATAGGGTCCTGCTCTGTTTCAATATTATTTCTACACATTATTTTTTACGCTGTTTTTTTTTTACGCTGTTCATACCTATCCTATACACTGACATGTAAATTTTTGAATGCTTAATTCATTTATTTTCTAAATGCTTCTGAAAGAATTGGTTGGATATATGTACACACACATACACACATATACACACACCCACACACACAGATATAGTTATATTCCATACACTTATAGGATAATTATAGAGAGAATAACACAGTGGCTACAACACGATTTTGCTGTGAAAGGCCCTTGAAATGCCCTTGCTTAGGTCACTGCTCTGCTCCCTGCCAGATGGGTGATCCCTGAATTCTTTCATCATCTCAGTGCTTTTACCTGTGAAATGGGAAGAGTAGTCATGTCTGCGTTTCCTTTCTGTGTGTATAAAATAAAATCACGCTTTGCCGTCATTTGTATAAATCACACTGCCGTTGTCACTTGCAGACTGTAGCGCGTGATGTCCTCCTGTCTGTCCCATGCTGTACGGCACCCCGCGTGACACTGGCTTCTGGCCCGCCCTTTGGTTGGGCACCTGAGCCCTGGTCCTGGGGTGGGACCAGGGCTGATGTGCCTGCTTGTTACCAGCTTCAGCGGCTGAGAGATGGAGACCGGTGAAGCTTTATCTGTTATACTTCTCAAAGATAACAAAATTGGTTTTTTTTGCTCCAAAGTATATGTAGAAAAACACGATAGTGTGATTCCATACTTTCTGTTATATAAAATATATGGAATGCAAGAAATAACAGATAGCATCTGGTTACAGAATTTTCCTCACCACTGATAATACCAGATAGCATCCATTTTTGCAAATTCTTATAAATCTTTGTAAGAAGAAAAGAAATAGACTGTCCAGGAAGGCGTTGGAAGCCGGTGGTTACGAGGCTGTGTAGACTCACTGCCATGTGTTTGAATCGAGGCACCTCTACTCACAGCCGTTTACCTCTGGGAGGCGTATTGCTCGAAAGCTGCTTCCTGATCTGCAAAGCGTGCACAGCAAAAGCGCGTGGCTTTCGTGGATCGTGGCAACTGGCCATGACGTGGGGGCGCAGGACTCGACGGCAGGGCGGAGCCCTCCCGCCACGTCTTCACTGAAGACCTTTGACCGGACCTCCTTGCAAAGCTGTGTGCTGAGGGCATTTCCTAGTGGAAAGGCAACTGGGAATTCTGCCCAGAATCTCTTGGTTTGCCCGAAGTGTCTATTGTAAATAAACTTGAATCTATGGAATCATGGGACTCAGCTGGCAGGCGAGTAATTTAGTCGTGTGACCTCTTTACAGTTGCCAGACAGACCAAGTGTAAAAAGTAAGAAAACTCAGAAATTGAGCAGCTGCCCCCGATTTGGCATGAAACCTACTGTTACTCTTGTATCGCTTGGACCAAATGTGTTACCGATGTTGCAGCTTTGGAATCATTAGTAAAGTTCAGCAAGAGCTAGGACTCTTGTGAGCCTGTTTGACAAGCCTTTTGTGTTATTGCAGAGGTGATACATACAAAGGATGTAAAACGCTGCCTAGAACTTAGTTTTTAATGAACGTTATACTAGAAATTATTCTTTCCTTAAAAATTGTTCGTCCAAATCTCTTCCATTTACGAATTATATTGTAAAGAAAGTAGTAAAAGAGTTAACTCTTTTTATTGTACATTGGCAAACATTAATAGTATAATAGTTCATTAATTCTTATAAATTATTTTTAGCACCCTGGATTTATTGCAACACATAATGGGGCCAATATGTTTAATTGGAAATAATTTAAGGATATATGTAGTCAAAATCTAAACAAATTTGGGAAAGCTTTGGTTTTTTTTTTTTTAACATCCTTATTGGAGTATAATTGCTTTACAATGGTGTGTTAGTTTCTGCTTTATAACAAAGTGAGTCAGCTATACGTATACATATATCCCCATATCCCCTCCCTCTTGCGTCTCCCTCCCACTCTCCCTATCCCACCCCTCTAGGTGGTCAGGACAAGCTGGGACGAAGTGAGAGAGTGGCATGGACATGTATACACTACCAAATGTAAAATAGATAGCTTTGGTTTTTTGAGTAAGCTGTCTTCCGCATGTGTATTAGTTTGCTAGGGCTGCATGTCAGCATACCACAGACCGCATGGCTTAAATAAGATAATTCAGTGCCCTACAGTTCTGCAGTCTGGAAGCCCTAGATCAAGGTGTTGGGAGAGCCAGTTTCTGCTGAGGGCTCTCTCCTTGCCTGGTGGGCAGCCGTCCTCTCCTTGTGTCTTCACGTGGTCTACCTTCTAGCCTGTGTCCACTTTTCCTTTCCTTATAAGAACACTAGTCATGTTGGATTCGGGTCCATCCTAATGACCTTTCTTTTTTACTTAACTACCCTTTAAAGGCCCCGTCTCCAAATGCAGCCTCATTCCGAGGTACTGGGGGTTAGGACTTCAACATGTGAATCTGAGGGGGGACACTGCTCCGCTCATAAGACCGTGTCAGTGGCACCAATTCTCCCGTGTCCCATCTTAGTCTGCTGTGGTGTACCCAGCAGGAGAAAAGTGCTTGGCATGCGGTACTCAGTTACTTCTTGAAACAATGAACACAGGCGCTCCCTTTAATAGTGTTTTGAAACGGAATCCTTTCATTTAAAAATGCATGTGTTTGTTTTAATCAGTCAAGAGATAATCAGCTAGTATATATTAATAATTAAAAGCAATATATCCCTTTTAGGCAAACATGTCGATATTAAATCATGCAATTCCTAAGGCCAATGCATGGAGTTTTAGATGAAAAGATGTGCTTAAAAAAAAAACTTGACAGAACTATACCTTGAATCATTTTGTAAAACTTGAATAGAAAGGGATAGTTCAAAGGCATGGGGTTTAAGAACTTATTGGTGGCAATTCAGAGCCTCCTTAGCTGGACGCCTTCCCAGCTGCTTCCCTTTGGTTACCTGTGTTAGGCTTAGCCCAGGACCGACTGTCACACGCACCTTTCTTTGCTCACCACCAGGTTCTGGTACCCAAATCCCAGAGTTTTCAGCCCCACGCAGCTAGCTTAGCTGAGACAGGCGTCGCTGGGCTGTGTGCTCTGTGACAGTGGTGACAGCATTCAGCAAGTCCAGGCTGGTGTGTGTGTGAAGGCAGAGTCCCCGTGGGATTACGTGAGCGGCCGTCAGATTCCCAAGGTTGAAAAACTCAGACAGTTTTAATTTTTTTTCAAGTAATGCTCTTTCGCACTTGGGGTACTTGTGTAAAATGTTCTGAGTTATGTTTTACCCTCAAATATCTTTTTCTCTCTGAAAAGTGAAGGCTGTCTTACTTTGTATAGCATTCCTGAATTGTGGTCTTTTTTTGCCCTCATTGATTTTTACCTTCTTATATTGCAGTTGGAAGTTAAGATATCAGTTTTTTCCTGTTTATATCGGTTTTTCAAATTCTTTAGTACAATGATTATATTAGATCCTTTTATCCTTTTTTTCCTCAGGGTTTCAGAATTAGATCACAATATGCCTAAATGCAACTTTTATTACTAACCCAGTCTCAAACTTAGTGAGCAATTTCAATTCAGATATACATTTTTATTCGACCAAGGGAAATTTGAATTTCGTATTTCCTTGATTATTCTATAGTCCTTAAATATTGTGTAATATAATTATTTATTTATTTATTTATTTATTTTCTGTACGCGGGCCTCTCACTGTTGTGGCCTCTCCCGTTGCGGAGCACAGGCTCCGGACGTGCAGGCTCAGCGGCCATGGCTCACGGGCCCAGCCGCTCCGCGGCATGTGGGATCTTCCCGGACCGGGGCACGAACCCGTGTCCCCTGCATCGGCAGGCAGACTCTCAACCACTGCGCCACCAGGGAAGCCCTGTGTAATATCATTTTTTTCCCTTTTGAAATGTCCCTGGGAGTTAGGCCTGCAGGATCTACCCTCCCAGTCTCTTTGCTTTATCCTCATAGTTCCACCTCTTTTATGTTTTTGCTAAATGTTCTGATTTATTTTTGCACATGACCACGCGTATCAGATTCACTAATTTCAGTCTCAGCAGGGAATATCTTCTTTTTTAATTAATCCGTTTAGCTTCTTAGTTCCAGCATCATCTCTTAAAGCTTTGAAAAGTTTTTTTCTGCAGCATTTGCAATGCTAAATCCTTGTATTCTCATCTGTGTCTCTTCCACCCCATGGGGTGTCCTCTCTCCCTGGCTCTCGGGCTCCTGAAATGGATGCTCTTCCTTTCTTGGATCATGGGGTTCAGGCCAGCTTGTTGAGGTGCCTCTGGGGCTGAAGCCTGGCAGAAGGTGAGGGATTGGGCTGTGACGTCAGCCCCTCCCAGGCTGGGGCGGGAAGGCAGCCCGCCTACCCAGGTCCTTCACCTTCTGAGACCAGACACCTGGCCTGGGATCCTTCCAGAGCTGAGCTGCCCTGAGCCCTCGGCCAGGTGGGGCGTGGTTCCCTGGGGCTGCAGTCCTTCGGGATGATTCTCGGCTGTTTCGTCCCCAGGGCTTCAGCACAGCCCTGTCCGCCTACACTGGCACCCACGGGCCTGCAGGTCCCTGTGGGCCTGGGAGCTGAGGGGAGGACTGTCCTCCAGATGCTGGAACCCGTGAGGCCACGTCCATGCCTTCAGATCCTAGGGTCCTGTGGTGAGCGATCTACCTGTCGGGCAGAGACCTCTCTTATTGCTGTTAGATGAGCTGCCTTCTGATGAAGGTCTGAGCTCCTTGGGGAAAACCTGGGCACCGGAGCTTTCCCGTGGGACGACAGGTTTAAGTGGCAGGCTGGCTGTTGCAGGTCACAGAGGTTCCTGTTTAATCATTTCCTGTGCACTGTGGCCTGCGCTAAAAATATGCCGAGGCAAGCGGTGAGAAAGCCAGTTTTGCTAAGGTAGGACCTGGACTTGAGTTATAAAGCACAGGTTTTAATTTTAAGATTAAAATTGCTCTTATACAGAACCTCAGGGGTTACCCCAGAGAAAAAGAGAACACACTGACTGTGGGCTCATCCATCCTCCTCCCTCTTGTCCTGACATCTGCGAAGATGTAAATCCCATGGGCTCCGAGCCTGTGTTTCCTAAGAGTCTATTTCCTTTCAAAACAAGTTATTAGGTTTATTTTTAATATTGCCCAGAGACCAAACTTACCATGAGAGGTTTCTGTTTGGTCATTTTGTTTCCATGTGGAGAAACATGGGACATGACATCTATTCTTTGAAGATGGATCTTTGCTCCAGTAAGTCTTCATTTTCACTAAATAGACTTCCAGCCCTCAAACGCCCCATTTTTTTAGACTTGCTTCAGTTCTGATTTTGCATGTTGGTTAGTCTCTCAAAACATTGCAGTTTATCAAAATCTTGATTGAAGTGTGCTGTCCAGAAGTGACGAGGTATGTTGTAGACAGTGGACTATTGTCCGACTAGGTATATTCCCTTCCTAACCAAGGGCGGATCCACAGGCTCTCGGTTAAAAACAAAAACCACACCACTAACTTCCCCAAATTCAGGGAACCCTTAGGCATCCCATGTGTTCTATTTTGGCATTGCCAACTTCTTGCTTTTGCCTTGTGGGTTTATTTGTTTTGCTGGGCCTCTGTATTTTTTTTGTGTGTGTGTGGTACGCGGTCCTCTCACTGTCGCGGTCTCTCCCGTTGCAGAGCACAGGCTCCGGACACGCAGGCTCAGCAGACATGGCTCATGGGCCCAGCCGCTCCGCGGCATGTGGGATCTTCCCGGACCGGGGCACGAACCCGCGTCCGCTGCATCGGCAGGCGGACTCTCAACCGCCACCAGGGAAGCCCTGGGCCTCTGTATTTTGACACACGCTTTAAAAATGTCTGCTGTCTCCCCTCTGGGCCATCCAAATATGTGTGAATTAGTATGGTCACATGTATCTAAAGACAAATTGGGTGCCATATACTAGGATGACCTCCTTCAGGGACTAATTCTAGATGCTCTGTGTTGAATTTTTTGTCGTGCCACCCAGCAGGGCACTAGAAGTCATTCTGGGCTGGGAAGCCTGTGATTTGCACTGGCACTGCTCCCAGTGGTACCAGAGGACAAGGAAGAACAGTTGAGGTGAGCTGGGAGCCATCTGCTGGTTGTGGATACAAACTGCCATGAGGTAGGTGCAGGCCACTGGTGCAAGTTATACAGGAGAAAATTGGGACATTCATGAGTTAGTCTTTTAATATAACACTCTGGAATGGTGAATTCTGGTAAGGATAAGAAACAATATTCTAATTCGAATCATGGAAGATTCTGGTGAAAGATTATTTAACCTATTGTCCATGAGGTTTCTATTTTTCTGAGGACATGAGAAAATGCTGTTCAATTGACACGTGTCTGTATTGTGTCAAAACAACCAACAGGGTGACTCAAAGCATATTTCAGCACTAAGCTAGCTTGCAGGGGTAATTATAGATGAGTCAACTGCTTGACCTGGAGTTACTCTTATTTCAACCAGCAGAAAAGTAGTAATTCTAGTAGTAATAATGCCATAGTAATTGTACATCATCCACGTAGTAGAAGTGCCATAGGTACGTGGTGGAAAACAGTAGGTTCTCACTGAAAATACGGAGCAAAGCATGAGGAGAAATTAGGGGTCTAAGATAGAGCCTGCACTGTTGAAGTTATAAGTTACAAGCGTTCAAAGTAATGACTGATTTGATTTGCTTTTAAAGTAAAGGGAACATAGGACCCTCACAAAGGAAATGTAAACTTATAATTATCAAAAGATCACAGCAATCAAGATTAGCAAATGACAGAACCAATGAAAATAATAAGAAAGCTAGGAATCTTATTTTACCAGTATGTAAGATAATGAAAAATTTCTCAAATCTTCATTGAGATTTAATATCTTACATCATTTAATTTATAAACTATAAAGCATTTCACATTATGTTTCTAGGTTCTTTTCTTCCCTTAGTTCTCTTAGTTATAGGTTTTCAGAGCTAGGGATGTCCTGAGAGATCGTTTGACTAAAAAATGGAACAAAACACTCCATTTGAAGATTAGGAGGCAAAAGTTGGAAAGGTCTTAGTAACTTACCCTCAGCCGATTAGCAGAGCCCCGGACGGAACTCGGACGACCCAAGTCCAAGTACAGTTTTTGTTTTTGTTTCTCCTTATCCTGCCGTGAATCTCGTAGCTACTCTTTTTTCCACTTTCTACAAGTTCCTCCACGTAAATATGGGAACTCTTCTTCAGCTGGCTGACCTTCCTACTTGGAATCCTACGCTAACAAACTGTAAATGCAACACTTGACATTTTATCATCAATTTAAAGTAATTTTCAGTTTCATCTAATCAATTGACAAGGGTCTTTGCATAATGTTGTAGGATTACAGATGCAATTAAATAGTATTCACAAGTCCTTATTACCCATCTACTTATTTCAGCAAACTCTATAATTGGCACATTTGTTTGTGCTGTAAATCAAATAAATCAAACTCTACTGATAAAATCCCTTGAGTATCAAACAGAAAACGATTTGCTCCCCACTCATTCTGGAAACAAGAAATAACACCTAATGCAGGTGGTACATTCCCAAGGCAAGACGAATGATGTGCTAAGACACCATGCCACGTGATGAAATAAAACTTCCTTCGAACAAAACAGTTTCACAAAGAGCCAGCAGATGCATATTTTCTACTGGGATTTATGGAACTATCTGGTCTTGGAATTTCTAGCTACATACTTCACATTCAGCTCTGTCTTTAAAACATCAAGTAATTTTAAATACAGTATATTTTATGTACAAACGTAAATATGTTTACTCATGACTTTAGTTCAAATAAATTGTTCTTATGTTTATAAGCTAATGAAAGTTTAATTTCTTAAGAAATAAGAGACTAATCTTATTACCATAATACTTCATGATGCTATGGCTGTTTCATGTTTCACTTATAAAAAGGCTTCCAAGTATTGCTAAAGAAGTAAGATTTTAGCAATTCTTATAAAGCTTTTAATGAAACAATTTAATTGCAAGAGTGTTCTCAGGTTTGTCTTTGAAAGTTGTCGCTATTTTTTAAAAAATTATCTATTTATTTATGGCTGCGTTGGGTCTTCGTTGCTGCACATGGGCTCTCTCTAGTTGCGGCAAGCAGTGGCTTCTCTTGTTGCAGAGCACAGGCTCTAGGTGTGCGGGCTTCCGTAGTTGTGGCTCGTGGGCTCAGTAGTTGTGGCTCGCGGGCTCTAGAGCACAGGCTCAGTAGTCGTGGCGCACGGAGTTAGTTGCTCCGTGGCATGTGGGATCTTCCCGGACCAGGGATCGAACCCGTGTCCCCTGCATTGGCAGGCGGATTCTTAACCACTGTGCCACCAGGGAAGTCCTGTTGCTGCTTTTAATAGAACACTGTAAGGACACCTCCTGCTCTCCTTGGATCTGCTAGTATAGAATATCTTATATGAAAAGCTTGTTGGAATCAAGGTGAGAACAAACCTCATAGCAAGAGAAAGGGCACTAAACAGCCCTGAAATGGTGCAAAACATGGTGTGTTCAAAAGGTGATACAGTTAATGAATCAAATTCTGCTGATAATACCCACTTTACAAAGAACATAAAACATTTGCTTGAAAACAGCCTCTTATAAGTTCTGAGGATATTAAGTTATCTTCCAAATACAGCATTATAATCTATGACATCCAGGGGAACAGCATCTTCTTATATCAGACCTAGGTTATTAATAAGCAAGGTTTCATTAAGTTGTTTAAATTAAGAAATGGTCTCTTAATCCCCCAAATTTGTTTTTCCATCAGACATTTCCCATTTACTATTATTTAGTATTTAGAATTATTAAGTATTAATATTGAAAATCAGTGAGATTTCATTTCAGAAATTCTCCCATGAAATATAAAGGTACTTACCTGTAAAACCAGGATGTATGCCCTGCAAATCCCAAGGAGAATAGCATGAACAATGTTGAAACTGAAGGTTTTTGGTTCATCAATGAACCAGAAGTGAAATTAAAGAAAGCTAATACGACCCAGATAGAGCTGAAGTTTCAATGCGTTAAGGGAATTGTTAAAAGTAGAAAATTCATGGATGTGTCCAGAGCAAATTTCAACTGTACACCATTACAAGAGACATACATAAGCTAAATATTGAGAATGCTCAAATATAAAAATATAGGTAAAAGTGAGTCCGGCTTCCAAAGAGATAGAAACAGGAGTGACCATAGCAACTTTAAAGAAGGCTGAGTTTAAGGAAGACGGGCATTAACTGAGACAGGATAGTCTACTTTCATTTAGTAATCTATATGTACTATAATTAGAAACTCTTGCCTTTGAAATAGCTTAGCATCTTATTCAACTCTCTTTAACCGAAGTGTATTTGAGCACTATTAATGAGATCAATTTATGAGAGATGTATCCACCTTTGTGCCCTGGAAACTAAAATTCATTTTACCTTCAAATATTCCTGGAGACTTTTCAAAAGTTGATTATATGCTCTATCACAAGGAAAACTAAAATTCTCAAGAACAAACTTCACATGGGCAATACTCTTCAATCCAACTAATCTAAAATTAAATGATTCAATTGAAAATAAAATTCTTCTTTAGAAATTTAAAAATCATTTGAGCAAATAAATATTTTGTCAAGAAGGTTAATGGAAGTTAAGTGGAATATTCCAAAAAAATGGTAATGATAACATTATGTATCAAAATGTATGTATCAGATTTTAAAATTTATGAATTGAAGACATTTGCAGCAATTATCTTCCTTGAGACTGAGGATTATGAATGCTTTTTAGTTGTTTTCTTCTTTGTACCTTATTTTCTAAGGTTGATACAAAGAGCTTTTATTAATTTTTTAATACTCCCTCCAAAATTGGTAATAATGACTTTGTAATTTTTAAAGAGCTATAATTACAGGAAAAGGATAGAATTTGTGGTGTGTTACGTATTGACAGTACAGTATTTTTTTTTTTTTTCCGCTGCGTTGGGTCTTCGTTGCTGTGCGAGGGCTTTCTCTAGTTGCGGCGAGCGGGGGCCGCTCTTCATTGCGGTGCGCGGGCCTCTCACTGTCGCGGCCTCTCTTGTTGCAGAGCACAGGCTCCAGACGCGCAGGCTCAGTAGTTGTGGCGCACGGGCCTAGTTGCTCCGCGGCATGTGGGATCTTCCCGGACCAGGGCTCGAACCCGTGTCCCCTGCATTAGCAGGCAGGTTCTCAACCACTGCGCCACCAGGGAAGCCCAACAGTACAGTCTTTTTGTATTGTGAGAAAAGTCCTCTTGACTCATGTAAAGAAGTCGAGTGCGGTGCACGGGGTGAATGCGTGTTGGGGCAGAGACGGGCCCTCAGGTGGTCCCAGCGAGTCACACACTTCTGCGTTCCCGCCCTCAGTGTAGACAGAACTTGGTCCTGCTTCTAACCGATAGAATATGGCAAAGGGGATGGCAAGTCACCCCTGTGATTACATGATATCACATAAAGCTCCATCTAACCAGAGTGAGAGGACTTCCCCCGCTGGTGTTGAGGAGGCAGACAGCCATGCTGTGGACTGTCAGTGCAGAGGGCCACGTGGTGGGGAACGCCGATGGCCTCTGGGCCCTACAGGTGGCCCTCAGTCATATACTCGGGGCAGACGAGTTCCGCCCACAACCTGAATGAGCTGGGAAGCGATTCCTTCCCAGTAAGTCTCCAGGCGAGAATGCAGCCCAGCTGACTTCTTGGTTGCAGCCTGACGAGACTCAGAGCAGAGGACCCAGCTCACCGGTGCCTGATTCTGACCCATGAAACTGAGAGACCGTCCACGTGTTAGTTTCCTAGGGCTGCCATAACGACGTCCTACGGGCTGGGTGGCTTAGATAGCAGACAGTCCTTATCCCATTGTCCTGGAGGCCAGAAGTCCGAGATCAGGGTGTTGCAGGGTTGGTGCCGACTGAGGCTGTCAGGGAGACTCTGCCCCCTGCTCTCGCCCAGCTCCTGGGGTTGCTGGCACCGTTGGCGTCCTCAGCTTCTCCTGAATCACCCCAGTCTCTGCTTCGTTCTTTACATGATGTTCTACCCCTGTGCCTCTGAGGCCAAGGCCCCTCAGTTTATAAGGACACCAGCTGCAGTGGATTAGGAACCCCTCACCTCAGTGTGACCTCTTCTTAATTAATCACATCTGCAACGACCCTATTTCCAAATGAGGTTACATCCTGAGGTCCTGGGGTTAGGACTTCAGCATATGGATTTAGGGGGACACAATTCCATCCATGAGGACGCATTTGTATTCTTCTAAGCCACTTGTTACACTGCAATAGATAACTAACACAATTGTAAAGTAGGAAGAAAATGAAATGCCAGTAAGAGTGTGAAGAAATATCAATGGTTTCCTGCTGTGAACCCTTCACTTCAAAACAATCATGGAGGAAGTTCAGTATTTCTCACTAGTTCAGATGAAACATCATCTAAAGATAGGAAATGTTTATATACTTCATTCCTTCATAGGAAGTAGGAATTACATTTTGCTATTATATCATATATACACAGCATAAAGCCACAGCATTAGATAATCTTGTTCTCAAACACCCCCCAAAATTGTCATTTTTCGTTTTTCTTTAAATTGTTATTTGTACTTTTTTCCATTCAAACAAATGAGAGGTGCTAAAATGTAAGAAACAAGTGTTGAAGATAAAATCAGAAAGTGTCGTATATTTTTGTCAATTTTTAAAGTCTGTCCTTATTGGTATATTTTTAACATGTGGAATGCAGTGTTGGGACACTGCATAGTTGCAGAGTTTTGATCAATTCATGGAAAAACGTGTGAGCTACTGAAGCTCAGCCTTCCCACCATGAACTTGTATCCCCATGAAGGGATGTCAATCCACTCCAACGATCGGAACATCCAGACATATTCCTAAAGCAACCCGCTGTTTTCAGAATCTTCTGATTTCGTTAAATTAATCATTAGTGTCCATAACCTTTGTCCTGAAATATCTACTTACATATGTCCATCTCTGGGCCAGACCGGATGTGGACTGAGTTTTGATGTGACTCTTTGGGACATGGTTGAAACTTACACACGCACTGAACTAAACTTTCCTTTTTTCAGCACACGCCATCAAGCCCGATTTAATTTGGTTTCTACTGGTTTAATTTTAAACAGCAAATTGCTGCACTTCAAAAAGCTCTGCAAATTTTTCCGTGCTATTTTTCACTATAACGAAATGTGACTTTTTAAAAAAAATCCTAAAACGCATACACCCAATTGTTTTGGGGAAAAATGTTTTTTAAACTCACTTGGAATTACCTCGCATCTTAAGTTCTAATTCATTCAACAGCCTGGTTTGAATGGCAGTTGTGGGTTATGATCATAAGAATATATTTATAACTATGGCATTATGCAAAAGTTACTTATGAACTAAGTAAGTCAGTTATCTTGTTCTCTAAAGTTTATTCCAAAACTAAGAGCTTACTCTAAGCTTACTCTGTGTAGGGCATTCTTGCAAAGTGCTTTACTCGCATTAACTCCTTTAATACTCTCAACAACTCCATGAAATAGATGATATTATCCTCCTCATTTACAAATGAGGGGACAGAGTCAAAAAAGTTTAAATGGCTTCTCCAATGTAATATATTTTAAATGTGGAAGACAGGATACAAACCCCGATAGTTGATTCCTGACATCATACTCTTAAACTCAGAAAATAACAAAAAACTGGTTATCTAAAAATAATGATTTGGGCTCTTTGATTTCATTCATTCATTCATTTAAATATTTGTTGAGTGTGTAGGGGAAAATCTTTTTCTTTCTTTTCCTCTAGGTTCTTTGGCTGGCCTGTAAATTAACGTAAGACAGGTTAACAGGAACTGATTTAATTTTGTATGTACGGGAGCCTCAAAGATAAGGGGCTCAAAAAAGTGACCAAAGCAGGCAGCTTTTATACTTAGACAAAGAAACAATACATTTATGAAGAACTGGCAAAACAGAGGGGTTGGGCTTGGGGAGCAAATTCATAAAGAATTCACAGGGTCTGTTTGTACAGCCTCTGGGCCCTGAGTTCCCTGCCTCTGGTGATAAGGATGCCTTACACCCTCCTGGTACAGGGAGAGCATCTTCACATGAGAGATTTATCTCCTGCTTTCAGGGGGACGAAGGAGAGTCACGGTGTCCTTCTTGCACTGGCTGTTTCTCAAGTAGCTTTAATTCAAAATAATCAATATGCCAAAGGGCATATTTGGGGGCGGCCTGCCCTGAACCCCATCAAGTGTGTGCCGTGCAGACGCTGTGCGACGTGGTAAGGTTACACTTAGGTAGGTCAGAGCCCTCCTCTTCCATATCTTCTTGGCCCACAGCGGGTGGTGGGACAGGTGTAAGCAGAGGGTGCTGAGGAGGTGTGATGAAGTCCCACCTGGCCCAGCCTTGGCAGTTCAGGAAAGGCTCCCTAGAGAAGGTGACCTGACACCCATGGCATTTGTACTCAGCTGAGATCAAATGAAGATGGAGCTGGATCATGGCTGTGAATGGTGCATCTCAGAGAAGTCAGGATGGAAAGGTAAACAGGTGTGTACGGGGAGGACTTTGACCCGGGAAGGACCTAGGGCTCCATCCACAGAGCGAAGGCTGGGGGTCAGCGAGGCTGTGCCAGGGGGCTGGGGGAAGGTACCCAGGCTCATGCACGGCATCCTCCTCCCAAAGATGAGCCCGGCTGCTGTGTCTCCATCCACACCTCCTACTGGTGTCTTGAAACACTCTGTCTGCTGTATCTCGTGCCCCTCACGTCATACGTAGACCTGATATTTGACGACACTTTTGAGGCAACCTGAATTCAAGTGATCTCTTTTTAATCTCCCACTCTAGACCCATTCATTCATTCATCCATCCATTCATTCATTCAGTTAACAGATAACAGTACCATTATTCCCACGTTGCACACACCAGAGATCTAGGCGTTAATCTTCTTATTTCTGTTATCCTCATTCTGTGCTGTGGTGTAGTGGTTAAGAGGTTGGACTTTTGAGTCAGTCTGACTGGATTCAAATCCTGGCTCTTCTATTAAAAAGCTGTAGTACTTTGGAGAAGGGAATGTAACCCCTCTGTGCTTTAGTTTTCTCAAGTTAACAAGAGGGTTAATAATATGCCAACACAATGTGTTGTAAAGTTTCAAATTGAAGTTTCATATTAAGCCTAAGAACAGAGTTTGAACACTTGTGCGGGTGTGTGTGTGTGTATGTATATATATATACACACGCACACACACAGATGTATACATGTGTATATAAGATATATATGCATGTATATAAGACCAAAGCGTCTACCAAATTAACATACGGTTTAAATTCAGATGTTGTTTATGTAAAAGCCAACAGCAATCAAGGATGCTTTGCCTCTTCAGTAATAATTAGGGATAAATGCCAAGGTGAATTAAAAAAGTAGACGTCAGGAATAAAACATTTCAGCTGTCACATTAAGTGAGCTGGTCCTATAGAGTTGCTAGCCTGAGTTCCCCGCCACAGAAGGACCCCCAGCGCTCATTCTGTGACAGGACAGCGCTGGGTGCTATGCAGGGTGCTTCCCTGTGTGCCTGTCACCTGACAGAGGCCACTCTTTGCTGTGGCTTTTATGTAAATGACCTTCATATTCTATTGGTGCTTTGAAATAAATCCTCAAGTTCTATCTTTCTAAAAAAT
Source organism: Neophocaena asiaeorientalis asiaeorientalis (assembly GCF_003031525.2). Lineage (NCBI taxonomy): Eukaryota > Metazoa > Chordata > Mammalia > Artiodactyla > Phocoenidae > Neophocaena > Neophocaena asiaeorientalis. The sequence goes on along the minus strand of NW_020173037.1, from coordinate 2,000,589 downwards.
ACACGAGAGAAAGTAGATAATGAGAGATGGCCGGCAGCACCTTTTCTCTATTTTTTTCCTTTTTACATGAGGTTTAGAAGGGAGGTTATTTGGCTTCACTGGAAATGCTGTGTTTACCCACTGGCCAACTCTTCAAAATCAGGAACCACGCCTCATTCATTTTTATTTCCCCTGCAGTGCTTAGTCTAATACCTCAACTTAGAAAGTTCTACATAAATATTTATTGACAAAAATTATATACTGTTCAGAAATAGAAAAACTGAGTTTCATTACATGATTGAGACTTAGTTTTTAGCTGTATTCATTTGGTTTTCACTTCTGTTTCTTTTGTCCCTCACCCAGAAATGCAAATATTTATGGTTTATTGATTGTTGATAAGACAGTAGGTTGAGGTAACAGTGTAAAAGTAGGTACCTGTAGATCCCTTAGTATATATACATATATATGTATGTCGCTGTTTTTCAAATTCCTTTTTTTTTCCTAACAAAAAATATTTTAATGTAGGAATCAACATGTGAACATTGTATTTAGGTGGTAAAATTCACGTTACAAATATAATATAAATATCAAATAACATCATACTTTTGGTTTAATGGAGAACAGCTGTGACAGTCATGCTTAACACGTTGGCTAAGTAATGAGAGAAATGGGTTGAGGTGTCACAGAGGTATGCAAAAATTTAACAGTTCAAAGGATCCTGAGCCCTTCTGAGAAGATGTAGACGGCAAATACGCGGCAAATATTTCTGTAATATGGTGGTTTCAGTCCATCAGTGAGCGTTCTGTTCAGGCATTTAAAGTATCGGCAGATGTTTCTGAGCGCTGAAAATTAGAGTCAAAGTAAGTCGTTGCTGAACAGGTTAATGATACTATGAATCCCTTATATTTAAAAATATAGTTTATGGAATCCCCCCCCCCGCCAAAATTGGTTCTGAAGAACCTAGGGGCAGGACAGGAACAAAGACGCAGACGTAGAGAATGGGCTTGAGGACACGGGGAGGGGGAAGGGTAAGCTGGGACGAAGTGAGAGAGTGGTATGGACATATATACACTACCAAACGTAAAATAGATAGCTAGTGGGAAGCAGCCGCATAGCACAGGGAGATCAGCTCGGTGCTTGGTGACCACCTAGAGGGGTGAGAGGGAGACGCAAGAGGGAGGGGATATGGGGATATATGTATATGTGTAGCTGATTCACTTTGTTATAAAGCAGAAACTAACACACCATCGTAAAGCAATTACACTCCAATAAAGATGTTAAAAAAAGCAACAAAACAAAACAAAAATATATAGTTTAGATTTGTAAAGTTTAAGGTAAAGCATACTTGTTTTTAGTTATTTTTAGATATAATTGAGACTACACTACTGTATATAATCAGCTGTACTGATGTGCACGGTTAATTCCAGTTACCGTCTTTTATATTTGTTGGTCATCAACAGCACAAAATTTATGCTCCAGAAGAAATATATCAATCCAGCAAAATGGCTACATTTAATTTTCTTTTAAAGACAGATTAACTAAATTTAAGGAAGAATTGGCTTTTCTTGATATCTCATTTTCAAATTACTGATGCACACTTACCAGAGAGTAATTCTTTATTTTGCCTAACATCAAACAATCTGCAAAAAGTTTCCAAGATAGAGGCATTCCTTGTTGCATTTCCAAAAATAAATAAAGGCTTTCTAATTGAAAGCATTTACATTCCTAGCTCTCTAAATAAACACTAAGAAACAAAGTACAAAAAATGATCTGTTGGCTTCTGAACAGCTCACTTAGTTACATGAAGTATTTTCTGTCCCAACACTTTTCTCAAATTTAAAAGGTATTTACTTCCTAAGAACAAGACAGTCTTCATTTCAAACCATTCAGTCCGTTTCCATGGCAACGCTGCGGGATTCCTTGGCCACCATAAGTCTCATTAGTTGACTGTGGAATTTCTCAACCTTCTTTACATCTTGAGCTTGGTCAGTTCTATACACCAAACAAACTAAATCATCTGTTACCTTAATACACAGACTCCCATCAGAATTCCTATATTTGAGAACCACACATGCCTTCATAGGGTCTGCGAGGCAGACTTTCTCTGCTGCGTGACTGAACTCTCCCGGGTCTGGTACTGCGGCATCGTGGGCCCGTGGCAGAACAGCAGAGTCAAATTCTTTTGGAAAACATGAAACTCAGCTTATTGTTTGTAAGAAAGGTAATCATGTTTATCAAGTTAAGTTGATTTCTTTTGGCCGTGCTGTGCAGCATGAGGGATCTTAGTTCCCTGACCAGGTATTGAACCCGGGCCCACGGCAGTGAAAGTACCCAGTCCTAACCACTGGACTGCCAGGGAATTCCCAAGTTAAGTTGATTTTAATTCATGTATAAGTTATTGCAAGAAAGGTTTAGTTTGCGACCAACATGGAATATGTTTGATGTTAGAAAATTGAGAAACGTCCATCTTACTCCTTTGAAATCTCTCAGACCTCTCTTGTGACACCTAGATGCTCGCTGATAGTTACTTCCCTACAGTGTCTCCTCTCCATCTACTTGGAAGCTTCTGAAAACAGGAGCAGTGTCTTGTGCCTGGATATATCCATTTCACTGAGTAAACACTCAACAGATCCCTGAGTAATTAAATTCCCCAAATGACGTTGCAGTCCCAGCCCCCCAGGTGAGACAGACAGAAGGCATACTCTGGAGTAACTTTGTCCTTCGCATCCTGGAGCCTTCCTTTCCATACACTATTCATGAGTTAAAATCCATTTGATTTAATCAATATCATTACTTTTTCTTACAAACTCTATGCTAAGTTTCATGTTTTCAATAAGAACTTGAAATATAGCGGCATCCATAATGTCCATCCTTTTCCCCCAATGATCTCCCTAACTAGTATCCATGTCTGTCTTCTCTCCTTCCACCTCGTCTAAAACACACATCTGATCAGGCTTCACATGACCCTCGGCTCTCCATGGGTGGAGAGCAGTCTGTGTAGTGGTGAGGGGCTTCAGAAATTTTTAAAATCCTGGTTTGCATCCCAGCTGTGTCAGTTAATAGCAATATAATATGGACATGCTGACAACTTTCTAAGCTGCAGTATCTCATCTGAAAACAGGGCTATGTGAAGTGTCTCAGCGCTGGAAGGTGGATCTAGGGACACAGCGGGGTCCCCAGCACTTAGACTACAGCCTGGGGTAGAGCAGACACCATGACATGGTCCCCAAGGTGGATGGAGAGCTTTAGTCCCCTTCATGTAGCTTCCCTGACCCCCACTTCTGCCCCCAGGCAGAGGTCATTGCCTCCTTCTTTGTCCTCCTGGAACAAATGCTTCATCCCCTGCTTGCTTGCCAATCCGTCTTTTCTGGGAGAATGCGAGCCGCCTGCTGGAAGCGCCCCCATATCTGTCTCAGCAGAACTCCTGGCACGTGGCAGCGCCCAGCGCATCCTTGTTGGGTGGGAGCCCCTCTTGCACATTCGGTCGTGCCTGCATCAGCCACTCCCCATGTTCCTACACTCAGTGCTTTTAGTCTTGGTTATATCTTTATACGATTATCCAGACTTCTTTGTGCTTAAATCCTCTTTGATGAGATACCGCAGATTTACAGGAGAGAGCACTAAGAAAACAAAAGTGTCACATTATTTTACTTAAAATTACCTGTTTTTATTTATATTATACATATCAGTACTTGTAAACTGGAATCGATTTTCACCCAGTGCCATTGGAAAAGCTGTGCTTCATGGCGCCTCTAATTCACATTGTCTTAAGGCACTGAGTTTATCTAGTGGCTAAGAAGCTGGCCTTGGTAACCTGGGCTCTTTTTCAGTGCTTCCCTTTTCTAAATTCCCTCTCTGATGTCAGCTCTATAACATGTCCCTGATTCACAAATTGTTTTACAAGCTCGTAGGGCGTGGTGTTTCTGGTAAGCCATTCTTTACTAAGCAATAGATGACACGTAGCAGGCAGAGCAAAGCAGAGCCATTCTGAAAGTTACAATGGCTTCTTCACAAGGAACGCCTTTTAACAAAATTTGGACAAAGACTGAAAACTTGAGGCACAGGTAACATGTCAAATCAAATCAAAACTAAAATCTATAAAAATGTCAAAAAACCTATAACATGTCAAATCAAATCAAAACTAAATCAAATCTATATAAAAATTTTTTAAACAATACATCATAATCGTAGATGGATGGAACTTTCGTTTCAATTTCCCAAACTCATTGTTTCCCTCTGTCTCTTGAGAAGTCAGTTAAGCTCTAAGAAACATATCTTAAACTCAATCCAAGACTTTTATTTCCTTTTATTTTCAACAATACTGAGCTATTTTGAATGTGGTACAAGATTAGCTTTTTGTTAGTCGTAGTGTCCTTAATTTAGTTCTTGCCATGAATTTATAATAGAGCAAGTGTCTTTCCCACCTGGGTGCTACATAATATGTAATATTCAATTTGGCATCGCTCTTTCACTGTGTGAAGTGAAATGAACAATTCATTAAGATCTGAATGATATGTCGAATATGTATGTCATACTACATGGCATTCCCTTTATTCCACAATAGATACTTTGTTATCATTTTAAATAAACTATGTGAAGCAGGTGTGACTCTGGATCATCTTCTCACATGGCATTTAATTTTAATTTCTAATTCCAGTCACATATTTTTCTTTCTGGGATCACACAGAGCAGCAATCACAATGCCTTGTATGTTCCAAATGCCCAGGGAATATTTGTCGATTCTCTTTTTATCCTCATGCAACTTCCATTTTCAGCATTTCATTCACTTCTTATAGAAACAGGCAACAAGATAACTTGAATGTGGATGAAGGTGGTGGGAATGCAAGGCTTCTGGCAAAAGCGGAATTTGCTCAGGATTTCAGCAGTTTTGCAGCAGAAATTCAAAAACTGTTAGAGCTCTCAAAGAGCAGGTTTGCTTTTTCCCTAAGTACCAAGCCTTGTCGCATAGATTGGGATGACTCAACTCTAAAGAAACCTGTCCAATAACTCTGTGGAGATATAGCACAACACCAGAATAATAATCACATATAGGGGATATTTCCTTGTAATAAGGAGTTGAATTAGTTCAAAAATCCCCACGTGCAGATGGCTTCACTAAAGAATTGTACTAAATGTTTAAGGAAAAATTAACACTAATTTTCCAGAAATAGCAGAGGAAAGAATGCTTCTCAATTCATTTTTGAAGATAGTATTTACTCTTACCAAAGCCAGACAAAGACAGCACAAAGAAAGAAAACCACTAACCAATATTCCTCATGAAAATGGATGCAAAAACCCTTAACATAATATTAGCAAATAGCATATAGCAATATATCAAAAGAATAATATAGCATAATCAAGAGGGTTTAGCCCAGGAATTCAAGGCTTAATATTCAGAAATCATCAATGTAATCCACTGTAATAACAGGTTAAATGGTGAATGGTAAAATGCTTTCACCCAAATATTGCAAACAAAGTAAGTATGTCCATTTTCACCAGTCTTACTAAATGTGGTGCTGGAAGTTCTTGCCAGTGCAATAAGACAAGAAAAGGAAAAGGTCTATAGACTGAAAAGGAAAACAAAGCTATTTTCAGATGATACACTTACTTCTGTAGAGAATCACAAGGAACCTACCAAACAACTTCTAGACATAGTAAGCAAGTTCACCAAAGTCACAGGATACAAGATACACAAGATAAGTATACAAAAATGAATTGTATTTCTGTATACTGGCAGTGGACGCATGGAGGATGGGGAAAGGAAAGTGTGGTCCAGCATGTTCTGACTCCCCCCCAGACATCTTTTTACTCTCAAGATGTGGTAACTTAGCCCAAAACAAAACTTCATCATGTACTATGTCTCATGTTTATGGCTCACGGAAGATTCTCAGACTGTCTCCCTTCTTTAAAAAGTTTCTTTGCCAGTTCTTTAAAGTTTGAAAATATTTTGTTCCTCACAGCGCCTGAAGTTTACAGTGGGTATGTTGCTGTCATTTGTTTATTTTCATTTTCTCTACTTTTCCTCTTGAGGACAGAAGTTACCACCTGAATGTCTTTTCCATGTTTTAGAACTAGTTCTATTTTTTTCAATTTTTTGGAATTTACTCAACTTGACTAATAATTTTTCACTTCCCCAGTATTTTTAGAAATAAAAGTTGTGTGTTTTATTATTTTTTTTTTTTTGTCTTAGTCTTCTAGGCTATAATCACAGATATTTCTAGAGACTTCTGAGATTTTCATTCTTCACACCCTGGATCCACTTGGGCAATGGATAATTCAGTCTACACCTACTCATGGTAAAATCCTACCCTTCCCGCCTCTGTCATAATTTGTAATTTACCCCATCATCCCCTCCATGCTCCCTGCTCACACAGGCCAGGGCGTGGTCTCTTCAGCCCACTGGTGTTTAGCTGGCACATACTGGCTACTTAACATTCCTATTGGGTGAGGAATAAATTAACGAAAGATGAAAGCCACTTCCCAAGCGTGGGCACTATTCTGCTTCAACCACATGTGCTAAAATACTTGACAGAATCAAATTGGTTTGTGTTTTTTTTTTTACATCAAGACTTTTTCCTTCCTCAATGAAGTCCAATTTCATGGATGTTCATGGCTCTTTAAAAGGTAGACCTAACCCATCTTTTATAAGCGTTTCACATATTTTATGTTCTATTCACACTTAAAACAAAGCTATTTTCAGATGATACACTTACTTCTGTAGAGAATCACAAGGAACCTACCAAACAACTTCTAGACATAGTAAGCAAGTTCACCAAAGTCACAGGATACAAGATACACAAGATAAGTATACAAAAATGAATTGTATTTCTGTATACTGGCAGTGGACGCATGGAGGATGGGGAAAGGAAAGTGTGGTCCAGCATGTTCTGACTCCCCCCCAGACATCTTTTTACTCTCAAGATGTGGTAACTTAGCCCAAAACAAAACTTCATCATGTACTATGTCTCATGTTTATGGCTCACGGAAGATTCTCAGACTGTCTCCCTTCTTTAAAAAGTTTCTTTGCCAGTTCTTTAAAGTTTGAAAATATTTTGTTCCTCACAGCGCCTGAAGTTTACAGTGGGTATGTTGCTGTCATTTGTTTATTTTCATTTTCTCTACTTTTCCTCTTGAGGACAGAAGTTACCACCTGAATGTCTTTTCCATGTTTTAGAACTAGTTCTATTTTTTTCAATTTTTTGGAATTTACTCAACTTGACTAATAATTTTTCACTTCCCCAGTATTTTTAGAAATAAAAGTTGTGTGTTTTATTATTTTTTTTTTTTTGTCTTAGTCTTCTAGGCTATAATCACAGATATTTCTAGAGACTTCTGAGATTTTCATTCTTCACACCCTGGATCCACTTGGGCAATGGATAATTCAGTCTACACCTACTCATGGTAAAATCCTACCCTTCCCGCCTCTGTCATAATTTGTAATTTACCCCATCATCCCCTCCATGCTCCCTGCTCACACAGGCCAGGGCGTGGTCTCTTCAGCCCACTGGTGTTTAGCTGGCACATACTGGCTACTTAACATTCCTATTGGGTGAGGAATAAATTAACGAAAGATGAAAGCCACTTCCCAAGCGTGGGCACTATTCTGCTTCAACCACATGTGCTAAAATACTTGACAGAATCAAATTGGTTTGTGTTTTTTTTTTTACATCAAGACTTTTTCCTTCCTCAATGAAGTCCAATTTCATGGATGTTCATGGCTCTTTAAAAGGTAGACCTAACCCATCTTTTATAAGCGTTTCACATATTTTATGTTCTATTCACACTGAAATACTCATTGTTTCCCCTCCTTTCTTTTTAAGTTTATTCACACATTTTCCCTGTAGCCGAAATGCTCTAGACCCTCCACCCACAGGCCTGCATGCATAAATCCTCCCGTAGCCAAATGCCACCTTTGTTCAAGGCCTGGCCAAGTACCAATTAAATCATAAATTCTCCCCTGGTTACTCCCTTTCCCACTCCATTTTTCTAAGAATAATTGTTTTTCCTCAAACTCCCATTGTGTGTGTCCTCCTATAGCATGCAACATCTGGGCTTCTATCACATTTACTTTTGTACAAATTCTCTCTCCCTACCAGATTGCAGATACCTTAATAATAGAAACCCAGGATTGTTTATCATTACAATGTCCTCTAGACAGAGCTGACAAACAGTAGGTGCTCAGCAACTATTTAAAAATAAATCATCACTTTGATGAGCCTCAAGACATCCAGTCTGGTCAATGGTTTGTCTCAGATGTTTTCTTGGGCACAGTGATTTCTGTTACATATAAATAACCTTGGTCAAGTATTAGAAATTATTTTAGAATTTCCAACCAAAAAACAGAGTTTGGAAGAATCTGAAAGGAATGCTCACTGGAGGATGAGAACATAATGGTGCGTGGGTAGAGTGTGAGGCATTAGAAAGGTCGTTTGAGAGTATGGGCTCTAGCCTTAGTGACTCATGTACTAGTAAGCTGGGGCTGCCATCACGCACACCACAGACTGGGCTGCTTAAACAACAGAAATGTACTTTCTCGTAGTTCTGGAGGCTGGAAGCCCAGGGTCAAGGTGTTGATCGGGTTGAGTTTTTCCGAGGTGTGTCCTTGCCTTGCAGACGACTGTCTTCTCTCTGTATCTTCACACGCTCTTTCCGCTGTGGGTGTCTGTGTCCTAATCTCTGCTTCTTGTAAGGACACCAGTCCTGTTGGATTAGGCACCATCTCTGTGACCACATTTTAACTTAATTACTTCTTTAAGGCCCTTATCTCCAAACACAGTCTCATTCCGAGGTGCTGGGGGTTGAGGCTTCAACACATGGGCCTTTGGAGGCCACACGTCAGCCTGTAACAATGCAGCTGCCACCGTCACCCATCGCAGGACGCTTGGACTTGGCCTCTTCTTTTGTAAAACTGTTCTTTTCATCATTTCTAAAATCTGTCTCAACTAAACATTTTTAATTTCTCCATGGATTATGACGTAAGAGTAGCCATCATTTATGTACCTTATGAGCAGTGGAGCGTTGGCGTCATCTCCCCCGGAGCCAGCCAAGCGCTTCTGTCACTAATGGCTCTGCTGACGACCTTCTTCCTCCCTCACCTGAGCCCAGGGGCATTGCCCTGCCAGTTTCTCTGCTTTCTGTCCCAGCTCTCACAAGGCTGTCCCTCACATTTCCATGTAGTGATCACTGGAATTTCCCCCATGGTCTGGAGACTAACTTAAATATCTAAATTAATTTATACGACTGGTAAGGTCCTGATTTTCTCTGCTGCCCGCTCGCAGACTTAGCTGCCACCAGCACCCCACTGTGCCTTACCCTCCACCGCAGCTTGCGTCACGGAAATGCTCACCTGCTCTCTGTCCCGTGGTTTGGCCCAAACTCGTTTGCATTTGTCTGAAGTACCTTTTCCCTGCTTGTTCTCCTGAAAGGCTTAGTCTTAGTTCCACTTTCGGCTCAAATGCTTTGTCCCCTGTGAGCCCCCCGTGCCCCGAGGCAGCACTCGGAGTGGCCAGCCTTCTGTCCCTCCCAGGCATCCATAGACCCTCATTATCCAGCCGGCTTACAGCTGTGCTTTACTGGTCTGTCTCCTACCAGATTTCAGCTCCTTGAGACCCTGCTGTGTTTGCTTTATCTATGAAACTTAGTAAATGCTGGTTAAAAGAATGCTGTTTGTGATAACCTGGGTACAAAAAATAAACGAATTCGTATTTGTGCTCACTGAGAAGATTTTTCCAAAGATGTCATTTTACTCATTTGATTTTTAATTTACTTTATAAATTCACTGTTTCAGATCTTAGATCCACATTCAATATTTTGCCACACACGGGCAGCTGTTTCTTAGCTTAGACACTGGACGAGTCAGATTCATTACGTCTGGGGTAAAAACGCAGAGACACTGTGTTGGCTTTGAAGTGTCTCTTGCCTTCTGGGTGTGTGCCTACAAAACAGCATTTCATCAGACGGTGTTGTTTATCGGCTCTGTTGCCGCTATTTCAATTTCCGTTTTCCTTTCCTTCTCCTCTTTGGATAAACAAGCTCGAGGCACGACTTGGGTGGCAGGATGTGCAGGTGATGGGGGATTCAGAGGGAGGAAGGAGACCGCGCTTCCTGGGTCTGCGAGGGGTGTGCCAGCACCAGTGGAGAAATACCCGAAAAACTCAAAGAGAGAAGAGAAAACAGTTGTTTTGGTGAACAGATTCTAGGCATATTCGTAAGGTCAGGATAGTGGTGTGAGACTTTGAGGTTTGTGATTTTCCATATAAATATGGCTACTCTCTATGCGTACTTGACCAATGCTACATGCTTTTCACATTCTGTTCTGGAAGCTTACGGAACGTAGTCCAAGGTCACACACGTAAACTGAGGCAGGGCTGGGGCTGGAACTCATCTCCTGGTTCTCTAGGCAGGCTCACTGCAAACGCAGCCTGAAAGCCCTGGGTAAACGACCCAATCCTACGTGAATATAGCAGGTGTTGTCAGGGTATCATCCGCCTGATGATGTCTTTTGTATAAAGACAAAAGCTCTGTGTTAATTTAGCGGCTCTTTACATCTACCCCTGCCCATGGATCCCACACCCGACGCCATGCGGTTTGGGAGGTGACAGGTTATAGGCCAGCGCTTCTAGCCACGGTCTTCACACTGCAAATGTGTAGAGATGAAGAATTCATAGGAACTGAGGTAAGAATGAACTCATCCCGTGGGTAACTTTCATTGGATTGAGACAGTCAGCCTATCAGATTATGTATTATAAACAACTTTTTAAAAGTAAGTTCACTGGAATTTACCCCATGGGGGTAATTTTTGGATGTTGCCTTTCAGAGTGGCCAGGTCACCCGTGGGGGCGGATTTGTCCCCCGGCTCCATGTCTCAGCCCTGAATTGGTGAAGGGAACCCACTGTCTGGTTTGCAGAGACCCTGGGATGGCTGCTGATTTCCCAGAGGAACGCTGACAGTGTCACCAGACCGGGAACCCTGGACGGGGATTTCTCAGGAAAACGTAGCCAGACACTCATTGCTTCTCACTTTAACCTGTGGTCACACATTTGGCATGGAAACCGCTGATTTAAGAGCAAGTAGTTCATTTCAGCCTTCAACACACTGAAGATCTTTTCTCTTTTCATTTTCTAACACTCCTTGAAATAATGCACAATTAAAGGCTCTAACGTGCGTAGGGACTCCTCTAGCTTAAGAAATATTTCTTGTTGTAACCTGCCAGCTTCCTATACCATATGTGCAGATAAAAAGAACACCATGTCATATTTTTTAGAACTCTGAGTGTTGCAGAAAACCTCTCATTGCAAAATCCAGAGAGATTTTATCATTTCCAGTACGTGACACGGTTCTGATCATAATAAATCTGGGGCCCCCTCTCTGATGGGGCGCTCAGTCTTCCCCTGATTTCCTTTGATCAAGAAAAGCCAGTTTTTAACTGGGCGGTATGATGGTGGGAAAAGGGAGAGAAGAGCTCCTTTCCTTTCCTGCAGGGGTGCTGTCGTCTCTGTCCTGGTCCCCTGTGCACAAATGGGTGGGCTCGGGCACGAGGAACCACACTCCTGCAGCTGGAGGGTGTAGACACTGTGGTTTGGGACTGAAAACAGCATGTATCCGACAGTCAGTCTAACACGCGTGTCAGGCAAGGAACAGTGTCTGAGAAGATGTGTCTCCATGCCACTTGTTTATCTCCTAGATTGAACATTACAGGGCAGAGGGAGGGCCAACTGTTTGGTGCTGTGGTAAGGATCTTTTGTTTTTAGTTTGTGAGACGATGTTAACACAGACTTACTGGACGGTAATTTCTGCAATGCCCCTTGACCAACGTCAGGTGTAATCCATTTTTATTTTCAAATGAAATATAATCCATCAGTAAGTTACGTTTGTGAATAGCTCACCCAGAAATCCCGCCTTCCACTTCGGGAGGGACGCGCACCAGAGCAGCCATGTCTCGCTGACTGTCCTCAACACGGATTGGCTTGATGGCGTTTGTGAAAAACAATGTAAAACCTACTTGTTCCTCATGAATACACAAAATGAGTGATGATGTACTATGTATAAATAGTGCTAAAATCTGTAGTTTAAATATAACTCCATAGGCTGTATTTTTATCTCTTGTGTCAGATCATTTGCTGACTTTTGTTTGAAGCATCAGAAATGAACTGATGCTTGAATCTGCATTTCAAACATAAACTAAGAGAGAGAAAATATATAATTTCTCCCAAATTTATGAAGCTCATTTTCTGTTCTATTAATATACTGTGTAAAACAAATGAAGAGAATTTCTTTAAACTAATTGTTAGTGAAAATGGTTCAACTCTAAGACTCAGCACATGTAGATAAAACAACGCATATATAAATACATATACATTATCTAAATAACAAATACTGTATACATTTATATATAATACGTGTAATATATGTAAACAAAAGTTAAAATGTCTTCCCTTATACCTTGTACCTAAATATTGTTGTACATTTAGAATTTGTACATGTGAGAAAGATCCAATGAAAACACTTTTAAATTGTATTTTTATCTTTGGAAGGGAAATACACTATCTAATTATTTAGTCTTCATTTATCTAGCCATCCATCATTCACATTTTTGTCAACGAAGTCTTGAGACTACTCTTAATTCCATGTACATGAACATATCCTAAAATATGAGGAATAAATGCAGATGATTTAAGGAAGGAGCTCTGATTCAACACTTCAAATAAATTGCCTTGTGTATTTCCATCTCTATATATCACATTATTTAATGCAAAGCAATTGCTGAATAAAAATACATACACGGCATGCGCGGGCTGAGAGGGCCTAGAATGAGAATGTTTGCTCTTCGACTTACTGAGAATTACTAGTGAATTTTGAATGGGTAGAGATTCCAACTGTTCAGCTTTTAAAGGAGAATATACCGTGTCAGACACACAGCTGAGTAAAGGCTCCATAAGCCGGTCTGAGTTTCCCACATGAAGTAGTTACACTACTTTGGGAGCACAGGAACTAAGTTTAGTTAGAAGAAAACTTGGATTTTTGGAGACTTAGAAGCCTCTAAAAAGTAGAAAGAATCAAGCAATCTGTTTAGGGAGAAGCATGCGAAGCACGCAAGATGATTTAATGGCAGGACGAGGCAGGACGTGCTTGAGATGGGAAGCAAATGCATAGATGCTGTTTGCTCCCCGCCCTGCCACCAAAAAAAAAGGAAGGAAGAAAGGAAAACAACTGATAAGGGTAAAGCACCTAAACTAGGTGTATGAGTAACCATGACAACGACAGTTCGGAAACAGGCGGGACCCACACAGAATATTGGGTCTGGAGAACGTTCCAGTTGGGTTGAAGACCCTATGAAGAAGTGGAATCCAGTTCCCACGGCCGTTGGGCCATAGACACCCCAGGCCAAGACGTCAATGAAAACCTTTGGCCTTGCCAACAAAGATATCACAAACCGTGCGACGAAACAGCTCATCACAGAACAGGGTCACCGCAAACTCTAGGATGTGAGCTGATAAAACTTCTGAAAGAGAATGAACGACTCCAACTTTAGAGGTTTAAAGAAATAAGAGAAGAAATAGAGCTGGAGTAAAGTAGGATCCAGCAAATTTAAGAGTCAGGTTTGGGAAGAAACCAATATGTCTAAAAATGAAAATACAACAATCAAAATAAATACCAGTTAGCTTAACCAGAAGATTTAGACAATGTTTCAGAGAATTTTTAACTGTAATATAGATGTGAGGGAATTGTGCAGAATGCGGCGTGGTACGACAGAGTTAGAAAATGTTAACCAAGTTTTACAAGATGACAATAATAACAGCTAATTTGGGGCTACTCTTGAATGGGATAAAACTAAAGAATTAAAGAATATGACATAACAATGTGAGAGGCATCGAGAGCTGAAGAATTCTAAAGCCCTTATATTTTCTGTAAAGTGTATAGTGGTATCGATTAACAATATATTCTAAGTTGAGCACGCATTCAGAAATTTAAGTGTAATGACTGGAATAATAGAAATGTATGATTTTCATTCAGAAAACCATGATCAGTTCCAAAGAAGGCAGGAAAGGAGAAATAAAGAACTCTATGACAACTGCCCTTGAAAAATAATACAAAGCAAATATGGTCATTAAGTAGTGAAGAAAAAACAATTCATCAGGAATATACAGCAGTCCTGCACCTGTATACACATAAGACATCACAATGTTCACATTGAAAACCGTGAGCTTCACAGGGTGAAGTTTACAAGTCTATAATTCTTCCTTCTTCAGATTTGTATTCACTTCTCTCAGAAACTGGCATATATCAAGCAGACAGAAGTCAGTCAAGACTTGAGCAGTCCTGGTGGGGAGAGGGCTACGCTTAAGTACAGTTTTCTAGTTGCTAACTGTCTCAGAATCACCTGTTTGTGGAGGTATCACCGCTATTGTGAATGAACAAGGAGCTTGAAATGGTGTCTTTAAAAGTCAGAGGAGAGAATGATGGCCAAGCTGTGAGTGCCTGTTTCATACCTTGTGTATATAGTCATGGCCTGATGTCGTGGAACCAGTAGCTTAAAAGTCTTAGAAAAATAGCCAATGCTGCTTCTTAGAGTCTCCCAGCCTCAAGTTGTCTCAAATGTTAAACAACACTGAAAGTAGCACTTTCAGGAGTCTATACGGGTCTTACGGGTGTAGATGCAAAAATCTTCAAGCAGATTCTAGCAAATAGAATCCAGTAACATATATAAAATATCATATATCACAGCCAGGTGGGATTTATCCCAAGAATGCACGTTTGGTCTAACATCTGAAAATCACTTAATGTAATACACTATATAAATAAGATAAAAGACCAAAAAATACAATTACCTCAACATATGCAGAAATAGCATTTGGCAAAATCCAACACCATTTCAGGATAAAAAACCCTCAACAGATGAGGGCTAGGAGAACTTTCTCAGCTGATAAAGGGCATCTGTGAAAAGCCCAGAACTAACATCATACGTAATGGGGAAAGACTGAATGCTTTCCCCTGAAGATTGGGAAAGGCTGTCCACTCATCATTTCTATTCATTTATGTTCTGGGATTTCTAGCCAGAGCAGTAAGTCAAGAAAATAAATACATAAAAGGCATTAGCTTGGAAAGGAAGTCAAACTGTCACTATTTGAAGAAGATGTGGTCTTGTATGTAGAAAATCTTAAGGAATCCACTAACAACTACTAGAAATAATAAAGAAATTCATCAAGGTTGCAGGAATACTAGATCACTATATAAAAATCAGTAGTATTTCTATAGTCTAGCAAGAAGCACAGTGAAAACGAACGAAGGAAATGATTCTGTTTTTTAGCATCAAAAAAGAATAAAATAAAGTAGAAACTAACACACCATGGTAAAGCAATTATACCCCAATAAAGATGTTTTAAAAAAAAGGATAAAATACTGAGGAATACATTTAAACAAAGGAACTGAAGTTTTTTTTTTTTTTTTTTTTTTTTTTAAGTTCTGGAAACAATGATATGTTGTTTAAAAAAATTAAAGAAGACCAAAATAAATGGAAAGACATGCCATATTTATGAGGTGAAGAATTAATATTAAGATGGCCATACTTGCCAATTTGATCTCCAGATGTATGGAGGCCATCTCAGGTGAGAAAACCACAATGAGCAGAGAAGCGCATCTTGAATGTGTTCCAAGCACAGTGAACAGACGACCACTTTGGCAAGAATAATCACATGGCTAGAGGAACCTCGGGAGACCAAGAAGGTCTAAGCTTTGAGGGACCTTGAATGCCAGTGTTAGAAGCTGGAATTCAGTTCTGTAGGACATGAGAGTCCTACATAGACCTTTGAGAAAGTAGATGAAATTATCCAGTGCTTAAGGAATGTAAGTCTGGAGAACACATGCATGTTGGATTAGAGAATGAAGGATTGGAGGCAATTAAGTATAAAGTTTAGTTTGAAAGCCATAGTACCAGTGAATTTAGTTGTTCTAGGCTCTGCTGTCCAATATGGTAGCCCCTAGCCACATATGGATATATACATTTAAATTAGTTAAATAATGCTAAAGTTTCCCTTCCTCAGTTGCATTAGTCACATTTCCGGTGCTTGCCAGCCAACTGTGGCAAGTGGCTCCTACATTATATAGCCCAGATAAAGGACAGTCTGTCACAAGAGAGTTGTATCAAACAGAACTACTAAGACACTTGCCCTTTGATCCTGTGGATCCAAGTTTTACACTTGGGGTGTATTACATAAAGACAGGATGGGTGAGACCCAGAAAACAGAGGGCCATGGACCCCCAATCAGCCCAATGCACTCTTTTACAAGTGGTCCAATGACAAATGGTGATAACTGGATTTCTGGCATGAGATGGTAACTTAAACTAGAGCCGTAAAGAAAAAATGAAAAATCATATGTAATCGCAAGAGATATTTGAAAAGAAAATAATAGAAACTAGTCCTTTATAAATCAACTAGCCAGATCGATGGCAGAATTATTTGCTCTTTAAATTAGAAATATCTTGGTTTGTGAGCAGCATTTAGCCTTGATTATAAAGCCTTAAAAATAAGGACTGTGGATGTGGTGGCTGCTGGCACTGGTGTAAGGACAGGGCCACCCTCTCTGGCCCCCTCACGTCTGCTGCCTCTGGGTCTTAGTAAGACTGTGCTGATACCAGGAGATATCTATGCTCAAAGCTTTCTGCCCCTTTTAATAGAGAATCAGGACCCGGACAGAATCCCCTGCTCCCAGAAGATTTCTGACTCCCTTGGCTGGCACCGTGTCACCTGACCACCCACCTGCAAAGGAGCCTCGGGACATGCTGGTCAGCCTTCTTGGTTTGTGTGGTGGGAGGGTGCCCAGGAGAAAGAAGCTGGGGGTGAGAGCCGGTCAGAGGACCTTCAGTGTCTGTCACGGCCACATCAGTTTCTTCCATGGATCAGAATTATTATAAAATCGGTGAAGAAGTCATTCAAGAGATTGGGTTCTTACCGTATGACCCAGCAATCGCACTGTGGGACATATACCCCGAGAAAACCATAATTCAAAAAGAGTCATGTACCACAATGTTCATTGCAGCTCTGTTTACAATAGCCAGGACATGGAAGCAACCTAAGTGTCCATCAACAGATGAATGGATAAAGGAGATATGGCACATATATACAATTACTTAGCCATGAAAAGAAACAAAATTGAGTTATTTGTAGTGAGGTGGATGGACCTAGAGTCTGTCATACAGAATGAAGTAAGTCAGAAAGAGGAAAACAAATACCGTATGCTAACACATATATGTGGAATCTAAAAAAAAAAAAAAAGGTTCTGAAGAACCTAGGGGCAAGACGGGAATAAAGACGCAGACGTAGAGAATGGACCTGAGGACATGGGGAGGGGGAAGGGTAAGCTGGGATGAAGTGAGAGAGTGGCATGGACACATGTACACCACCAAATGTGAAACAGATAGCTAGTGGGAAGCAGCCGCATAGCACAGGGAGATCAGCTCGGTGCTTTGTGACCACCTAGAGGGGTGGGTTAGTGAGGGTGGGAGGGAGACGCAAGAGGTAAGAGATATGGGGATATATGTATATGTATAGCTGATTCATTTCGTTATACAGCAGAATCTAACACAACAATGTAAAGCAACTATACTCCAATAAAGATGTTAAAACAAAAAAAAGAGATTGGGTTCTACTGTATATTTCCAGCCAAGAATCAATAAGGTGTACAAGTTAGACCAATTATTCTGGCTTTTGAGTGTCCATTATATTGAGAAGATGTTTTCTGACAGATCTATGTGTATTTCATCTCTTTATTATAGACATAACGGTACATTTCAGCTGCCTTGGTTGGTTTTTTTTTCCTCAAGAATGTCAAATGAGAAGATATTGATAGGCAGTAAGCTGGAATTGAATGCCAAAAAAGGAGCAATTGATTTTTATATAAAAGTAGATTAGTGCTATTGAGCTGAACTTTGTTTGACGCATTATTCATGTCTGGACGTTATTTATGCTTCTGTATCCTACAAAAGTGAGTGGGAAAACCACTGAAAATAATTACTTGGTACAAGCACATAATGTATGGTAGGCTCGAATCTGCTCTGATAATACATCACAACACTTAGTGGTTGAGCAGGCCAAAGGAAATGCAAAAGGAGAGTTAGAAAAAGTTAGAAAACTAAATATAATCTTATTTTTTTTCCATAAATTTATTTATTTATTTTGGGCTGCGTTGGGTCTTCGTTCTACTCACAGGCTACTCTTCGTTGCGGTGCGCAGGCTTCTCATTGCGGTGGCTTCTCGCTGCGGAGCACGGGCTCTAGGTGCACAGGCTCAGTAGTTGTGGCATGCAGGCTCAGTAGTTGTGGCTCATGGGCTCTAGGTGCTCAGGCTCAGTAGTTGTGGTGTGCAGGCTCAGTAGTTGTGGCTCATGGGCTCTAGGTGCTCAGGCTCAGTAGTTGTGGCATGCAGGCTCAGTAGTTGTGGCTCATGGGCTCTAGGTGCGCAGGCTCAGTAGTTGTGGCATGCAGGCTCAGTAGTTGTGGCTCATGGGCTCTAGGCGTGCGGGCTTCAGTAGTTGTGGCTCACGGGCTTAGTTGCTCCACAGCATGTGAGATCTTCCTGGACCAGGGCTCTAACCCGTGTCCCCTGCATTGGCAAGAGGATTCTCAACCACTGCATCACCAGGGAAGCTCTGGTGTTTTTTTTTTAATCTTATTGTTTTATATATGTGTGTGTGTGTGTGTGTGTGTGTGTGTGTGTGTGTGTGTATTTTATACTTGTTAATCACTTGCTCCCAATTCACTTTGGAAATATGTAACTCTCTTTTTTATTGAAAATATCCAGACTCTCTGAAGGACAGTAATAAAAAAAATCTCCCAATGAGAGTAATGCTGCAGCCTTTAGTCTTCGCAAGCTCTATAAACCTCACTGAAAGCGTAGAAGCCATCTGTGCACTTCACCTTAATCACCTGGCTCATCGCTTTAACCTTTACTGCACACTCTCATCAGATAGGAACTTCAGTATCTGGCCTCTGCGGCACATGTACCATTAAGATTTTGAACAGCACTTTCAATTTTGCTTCTTATGCATATTATTTGAGAGGTCAGATGTTATTTTTCATTTCCTAAAACATACAAGAAATAACTACTGTTTGTGCCTTGAGCCAATAAGTAGTTTTTAGCATTTCTGAAATCCAATATACTCCAGCACGTCCTTAGAAATTTGCAATTAAATGGAATGGAATTTGGTATATGTTTTTCTTGGGCACTATAGAAACCATAACTCACCAAGATGGTGTTTGCGGAACCAAAATTGTTGGTATCTGTGCTCATCACACTGTGCACGTCTGCGTGAAAAATACTTTTTAAAATAATGCCTTACTTGTTTGAGTGATAATTTATTGAATGACTCATCACATTAAAAAATTAATACAGAAATGATTAAACATACTTCCTAATTAATTGTGATTTATCACACATGACTTACATTGAATCATTTACTGTAAAAAGAAACTTCAAATGGTGAGAGGTAAGGGAAGCCATTTTACTTTCATAAGGTTCTTCTTTTAAAGTATATTTTGATGAAAATTCTTTTACTTTTAAATTACATTTAGTTTTATATAGTTGAGGGAATACCATTGTTTTTTGTTTCTGTTTCATGAGACACTAATAATAAGTTATCAGGGTACAGAGTGTATCCTTCATGGAATTTAGAAGCTAATTAGTCAAGAAGCAAGAGGTAGTATCTATGTAAATAAGTTAATAAATCTGCACAAATATTTAAAAAACACTTTTTTTGGAGTATAGTTGCTTTACAGTGTTGTGTTAGTTTCTACTTACAGCAAAGTGAATCAGCTATGCATACATTGCGTTGGCCAAAAAGTTTGTTCGGGTTTTTCCATAACAGCTTACAGAAAAACCCGAACGAACTTTTTGGCCAACCCCATACATATCTCCCCTCTTTTATGGATTTCCTTCCCATTTAGGTCACCGGAGAGCATTGAGTAGGGTTCCCTGTGCGCTACAGTAGGTTCACAAATATTGTATCTTAAAATATGTATGATCAACGAAGAGCAAGTGTCTATCTATGAGTTCCAAAGTCAGTGTTTCTAGGACCATTTGGAGCAAAGGTCTGTAAACTGTTTCTATAATAAGCCAGGTAGTTAATAGCTCAGGCTTTGTAGATCATGTGGTCTTTGTCACAACTTCTCAGCTGTGTCCCCATGAGACAGTCAAGAAAACCCCCACACTGTGTAAACACATGGGCGTGGTGTGTTTCCTTAAAACTTTATTCACGAAAAAGCTGTTCTCTGAATCTCCCAGTACTGATCTAGCTTCATCTTCTCTTTTCTTTTACCATAAAACATCTCAAGAGAGATTATTTTTACTGCCACTCTTTTAGTTTTTTTTTTTTAAGCTCACTATCATCTGGGTTTCACCGTCACTATTTGGAGGATAGATAATTTTTCAGCCCGTTCCCCACTCTTCCAGTGTTCCAGTTATTGGAACTTTCTTCAGAGTCTCGCAGGGGTCACAATTCCTTCCTCTTGGACTTACCCCCATCTTGTTCTCAGAGCTTTCTGATGCTGGGTCCTCTTCCTCCACTTTCCTCTCAAATGTGGGAGTTGTCCTAGGTTCAGCCTCACATCCTTCTCCCCTTACTTGTCACTTTCTCCTTGGGTAACTTTATTCAGTGTTACATCCTTACCGACAGCCACACTGGTCTCTCCTCAATGTTCATCTGGACTTAGAAGTATTACATGAACAAATCCACTACTTTTCCTGTTGCTATGGCTACAGCTGCCATTTCCACCAGGCTTTGCCTATCCTGCTGTGACAGCGTCTGACTGTCTTTAACACTCACCTCCCAGGGAGGTGGGAACCAGTCGTGCACCTGGTTTACAAAAGAGGTCTTTTACGAGACTTAGACAAGTGTATAGCTAAAACGTGGTACAGCCAATGCTTCAAGTCAGCTAATGCTAGGGATCATGTTTATAGATTATTGATAAGTGGTTCAAATATCTCATTTAATATTCATCTCCATTTGTAAAAACTTTCTAAGAAGAAATCCCATCTCAGGTGGTGAAATTCATAACTGAGAAGGGAATAATTTAATGTTTTAAATTTAGTTTTCAGTCGTATGTGAATTACCGCAATCTCTGGGAAGATTACAAATTATCCTAGATTATGAATTAGCCTAAAATGTGTGTATGCATATGTATGAAAGGAGAGCCAGAAGTCCTGATTATGCTAGAATATTTAATGAAGAATTCTGGGTTATTTGGAAGAAAAGGACAAAAACTCTTTGGGCCAGTAGACAAGAGAGAAAAATGCCATATATACATGTTGGAAAACTGTTATAAAATTGGATGAAATAAACTTTCAAATAAACTTCAGTCCCCCAGAGGGATATGAGGAAAGAAATGATGAAGCTACTGAAATAATGATTCTACCAAAATAATGAATCCAGTACATTTACTAAAAAGAAGTTTGTTTTTGTTTGTATAGTGGCAGTGGAGATATGTTTTCACCGATTCCTTCTCAATCCCATATTTGTCTCTGCTTAGTTCAAACAGGACAGTTTTTGAGAGAGTGGAGGTCAAACCAACATACGCACTCATTTTCTAGTGGAATCACCCAAACAATCTTGGTGTCATTTAGCAACGTCATCTCACATCCTGGGTAACAGGGTCACGGATGTGGAATCAGCAAGGCCGTTAATGAAATCCACTCGTTGTTGGAATAGATATTAAGAGACACAGGTAACGACAAATTGTGCAGCTCCGTTGACACACACATTTGCTGAATATCCTTTTCAAAATAAAGAGCAGAAAACTAACAGACTTGCAAGTTCGAGAGCACAAGACGTGAAAAATCACAGACAGTTTCAGTAGCGGCTCCGAGTTTCACAGACAGCACAAGTTAGACGGTGTTTCAGATTCTGGCCTTGCTTCCTCCACCCAGATGGGCTGCGGGACCACCCCAGGCTGCCCGGAGGCCCAGCCCCACGCCGTCCACATCTGCGGACCCGAGTCACCTCCATGTCCAGGTTCAGGTGCAAGGGTCCGCGGTGGGCGTGAGCGCTGCACAGCACTGCGGGGCTGGGGACACAACCTGAATTCACCCCAACAAGGAAGACGTGACTGACGGGGCATGGGGTGCAGGGGGCCAGGCAGATGCATCGCCCTCCTTCGTGGGCTGCCCTGTGGTCCGGCTGCATCCCTCGGTGCGCATCCTGAGCGCCAGCCAGCCTGCATCTCTGTCTCACCTCCCGTCTTTATCCCCGTCACAGTCGTGAGCTTACACCTTCCACATAAACTGTCCTCAGGCTCTAGGTCCTTGAGGACCTGACCCCGGGGATTGGGTAGGCTTTGGATCTGTGGCCCCCAATTGATTCCGTGAGCCAGTAGCCCAAGGCAAAGTTCTCTTGTGGAATTAGTTCTTACGTCTGGTTAAGCGTTTCTGTCCATTTAAGGATGGGGAGCGTGTGTTCTCTGCATATATTTGGTTTAGGGGAGGAGGTAAGGGCTGCGTCCCCTGTGGTTTACCTTCAAAAGCATGTACCTTTTCCAACCATTGCAAATACCCAATTTCTGATCTTGTTTTCCTTCCATTTCTGCTTGTAATTTGGCTAATTCTTACCTGGAATCGTCTCAGATTCCTCTAATTATTTCCTCTCACGGACATAATCTGTTGCGTTTGGAGCATTTTATTCCTTATGGAGATTAAATAGACTATAAAAAACAGCATATACTTGGTAGACAGATCTGCATTTAAATTCTAACTTCTTCTCTTGTCAAAGCCTCATGTTTATTTTTGAATGTCGGCTGTGCATCATACATCTTATGTGATGAAGCTGAGTTAATAATGCCTGTTGTGAGTGCCCAGTAAATGAGAGGCATTTAGCAAACACAATAGTAATTATCGTTGTGAGGTCTCAGACCACAGAACAGGTCATATGGTTTTCAGTAAATAAGTACCTCGAAGAAGTAGGGTAAGAAAGACTTGATATGTGTAATCAATACATTTAATTACCAATATATATTTTAAGTCTCTATCACTTATTCAATCTCTATCCAAATAGTCATTCTCTCCAATGGATATGAAATGCTTGTATGAAGTAAGAACAAGGTGTGCATTAAAGGAAGAAGATCGAAGGTCAGTGATAAAAAGGCTAAAAGTTGTAAAGTAAGGGGTCTTAGAAGGGAGAACCATTTTGATTAGGGGGTGATAGACAAGATGCAGAGGAATAAGGAGAATATTATTTATAATTCAGTGAAAGAGAGGTGCCATGGAAACAGACAAAAATAGCCAATTCTTGCAACAGACTTTGCTTTAAAAATGTTTATATTTTTCACTCAAAGGCTTCTAAGTAGTTAAATTGGGTAGAACTTAATTTTGAAGCCCCCTATTAATCCTTATTCTAGGAGACCTTTGGTTTATGGCTTCTATGGGCTGTTGAAATTTTTTCTAATGTCACTGCTGCCCTGGCAGGGCTGATGTTTCCTCTGCTCCTGGTAGAGATGTTCTTTGCCTTTCCTTCAGTTTCATTACAGAGCTTTCACTCTGGCGTGCTTTGTGCTTATTTGACAGCAAAGATAAAATGTGTCATATGAATGCCAGAAGTGAACAGTTTTCCACAAGTTACCATAAAGGCTCATCGATGGCCATTATAATGGCTTTAATACAAAGTAGAAAGAAAAGGAAGAGAGATTTTAAACACATATCAGATGAAATTCCTCCAGTTCTACCTCTTAAGGTCCAAGTTGAATAAACATTAATTAGATACTATACTTTCAAAAGACCAATTAAAATCCACCCTGGACAACTAGGTTTTCCTCACCTTGATTGCGTTCACATACTCAGGTGAGGTGCACAGGTGGGTCTTAACATGGACATCACTGCTCCTAATATGGACATCAGTTCTAACAGGTCTGTTGCCTTGTAATCATTTCTCCACACCTGTCACCTGCAAGAGACTATCTTCTTTGTGTTAATAAACAATCCCTTTTATCTTTATCTGTCTTTACTACCCATTTCCTTAGTAGGCATCTCGCAAATATTGACCCTTGCTGACTGAGTTATAAACTGACTTAATTAAAAAGTATATAGCATTGTAGCTCTAGAGTATAAAACGTATGCGTCTGCAGTTTACTAAATAAGGCCATTGAAGGTGGGTTTTCTTCTGTAAGAGGAACCCAAGTTGCCTGAAATTTGTATATTCTGTAAGAACAAGGAAAACATATAAAATGCCTTTTTCCTGAAAATTTAAAGTGTTTTTTAAACGCATAAAGTTTTTTTAATTAAAAATCTTACAGTAGAGTTTTTAGACTTTTAATAATATAGTGGTTCCTAGATGAGCACGTAATCTATGTTGTAGCTGTTGTGCTTATTTATATCTAAATAGATGCTCGTACCTTAGAACTGGATTATTTATTTTCAAATAAACACACCAGAAATGTTTGGTGTGTTCATTTATTTGTATTCCTCCTTCTCATCGGTATGGGTTTCTACCAGTCTCATTACATTTACTTGGGATGGGCGAAATGGCTGCACCAGCTGACTTCCTGCACCTGTGGGTTTTGAATGCTTCTTCGCTGTCCGCTCTGTACTCACCTGGCAGAAAAAGTCCACAGAGAGTAGGCCATTGCTTTCATGAGGAAGAGCGGATCCATTATGTGTGGCTGACTGGAATTCCATAGAAAAATGCCTTGCACATCTATGAATATTAACATTACTAATACCTGGGATATTTTCTAAACTTTATTATTTTCTAAATGGAATATTTCAAACCAGCAGCAGTTTAGTATCAGATTTACGTGTTCAGTAGTGAGTTCCATGAGTGACACATTAGTCGCTGAAAAAATAAATCACTGAATTTTAGGGATGGTGAGTATCTACTTTGTAAACTGCAGAGAAGAGGTCAGGTCTGTATGGAAGTGACGTGCAGTATAGTCCCTTCACTGAGCCAAAACCCACACTGAAACCAGTCCTAACCTAACCTAACCTAACCTAACCTGACCTGACCTAACCTAACCAATCCTAACCTGACCTAACCTAACCTAACCTAACCTGACCTAACCTAACCAATCCTAACCTAACCTAACCTAACCTAACCTAACCTAACCTAACCTAACCTAACCAATCCTAACCTAACCTAACCTGACCTGGCCTAACCAATCCTAACCTGACCTACCCTAACCAATCCTAACCTGACCTACCCTAACCTAACCTAACCTGATCTAACCTAACCAATCCTAAACTAACCTAACCTAACCTAACCAATCCTAACCTAACCTGACCTGACCTAACCAATCCTAACCTGACCTAACCTAACCTGACCTAACCTAACCAATCCTAACCTAACCTAACCTGACCTAACCAATCCTAACCAAAGTGACAACCACAAGCAGAATGACTGAGGTTGCCAAGGTGAGGCAGCAGCGCAAACTGCAGGCAACAAACTGAGAGCATCAGGAATTTCAAGTGCCGCCTAGAAAAATGTTGAGGACCCAAAGGCTGTTTAAGGATTTGACTTCACCAAATAGAAATTCTCAGTAGACACTAAGAGAGGACACAGAGAAAATGTGTTTCTTCAGAAAGTACAAGCGAGTGTTTAGTTTTGGATTCTGGCTATTAATTATTCTATGTATAGAGTAATGTCAGAACTTATTCCTAACCTTGTGTGTTTCATGTTGTGAATATGCTAATGTATCGCTCGACACAATGAAGTGAATTGTTTGGATACGCTGGTCGGTAGCACAGTGCAAGTGGAGATTATTCTTTTGAAAATGACAAAAGAGAATTTTGGCTGCTTTAAATTCTAGATTGTCATCAGGCCAAGGATGTAAAGGACTCTGTCAAAATAACAGCTCTCACCTAAAGCGAAAATTTCAAAAAAATGCTATAAAAAAACCACAGATGAGCTTGGCATCTTCAAAAACACTGGCATATAAAAAAAGGCAGAGACAGAGAAAGCAGGTGATTGGTGTGTGGAAGCCCATGTTTAAAGCACTTCCAGATAACAAAACTTAGATTTGCCACCTTGAGGAATATATGCTGCATTTACTAATTCATCACATAACTCTTTCATTGGAAATGGCTTTCAAAATAACAGATTCATGTGAATAAAGGATATATACATATATGAATCGGTAAGTGGATGGAGATGGACAGATAGAAGAGGGATTTGAATAGTCTCAGTTTGAAACAGGTGGCATATATCCCATAACATTAAAAACGTTAAAATGTGAGGAGAAAGTGGATTTTCTTTAAGTTTTAAGACAAAAGAACAGAGTCTAGGATGACGATGGGGTGGGGTGTGTATGCCTGGATTTGCCCTGAGTATCTCTGAGAACCAACATCGCTGTGTACCTCATTTCTGAGGGTCCTAAGCCCACCATGTAACTATGAAAAGCCAATTTGAGATCATCAAGGAATAGTAATTTGCTTGTTTAATTAAACATCTATTTAATTTCTTTACACATGTACACACCTAAACAGACTTTTACGTTAAACACACATATGAGAATATGAATTCTTTTTAGTGTATTTAAATATTTTTTTCTGTTTCTGCCTGGATCTTTTATCCCCTCCCCTTCCCTATACCATCTGTTTTCTGCCTTTTGGTGATCTATACCTTGTGCGTGTCCTCCAACATTTTGTTGTAAGCATATACATATTTATAAACGGTGATTTTTTTTTTCAGCGTTAACTTTTTAAAAATAGCATCACAGGAGGCATCTTTTTCCACGTTCTGTTTTTCTTCTTCATCCTTCTGGTGAGAAACTTTGTGGAAATCATTCCGACTTATTGATTCTAACTCATCCTTGTGAATGGTGCTTGATTTATCTTGAGGTGGGTGTATCCGTATATCCTAATCAAATTTCCAATTTATGAAAATTCACTCTAAAGTCTGCTGTAGTAAACATTATTTTCTGTATGTTCATTGTCTTGCCTACAAGGTTTAATCTAGGAGTCAACTGCAGGATTTATTTATTTATATTTTATTTTATAAATTTGTTATTTTATTTATTTATTTTTGGCTGCATTGGGTCTTCGTTGCTGCACGCGGGCTTCCATTGCGGTGGCTTCTCTTGTTGCGGAGCACGGGCTCTGGGCACGTGGGCTTCAGTAGTTGTGGCACGTGGGCTCAGTAGTTGTGGCTCCTGGGCTCTAGAGCGCAGGCTCAGTAGTTGTGGCTCATGGGCTTAGTTGCTCTGCGGCATGGGGGATCTTCCCAGACCAGGGCTCGAATCCATGTCCCCTGCATTGGCAGGCAGATTCTTAACCACTGCGCCACCAGGGAAGCCCAGGATTTATTTTTATATTTTGTGGGTGTGAAGTTTATTTGCAGCAAGGCTTTACCTTTTGGGCAGGTGGACCAGGTCTGGAGTAGCTAGCATGGGACACTTAACCAGGAGCCGTAGCTGCTGGATGTGCGGTTCAGAGAAGAAACACTTTGTGGCTCCGACATCCTCCCTTTGCCCCCTCCCTGTCTCCGTGGTGGCGATCAAAGCGGGCAGATCCTGAAACGGGTGAGGTTTTACAAAAAGAGTGTGCTATTTATCCTCTCTCTATATTTTATAGGCAATCTCAATGATCAGAGACAAGGGAATTTAAGAAGTGTGTAGAGATCTGGGTGAGCTTCCCAGAATTTATAGAATTTAAGCTGAATTTTAGCAGAAAGCAGGACTAGGGAGACACCTATTGGAAGACATTCCAGTGGAGACTCACAGGAGCTCAGGGCAAACAGGTGTGTGTGGACAGGTGAAAGCGGGCAGAACCTGGGGTCACTGGGGAAATGATCTGGAGGACAGAGATGGTCTGGAACAATGGAGAGGAGGCTTTAGTATCCAGTTTTGTAATTGGGACTTTCCTTCCATGTGTGTGTGGACTTGGTGAGTTTCCTCATTTGTGAGATGGAAGAACTGCGGTGAAGAAAAACGAAGGCTCTTACAGCAGGAGGCCGGGAGAAGGCAGGATGGGGGGAAGTCTTATCCTAAACGATTTGAATAATCTCAGGAAGGGTGATTTTAAAAATTGTTTTAGGCAGAATGTTTTAAAAGTCATTATTAGTGTATATCTCTTAAATGTGGATCATTTGAAACTTCTTTAATATTTGTTATTTGAAAACAATATTTCTTCATCTCTAATTTTCACCTTTCTATCGTAATATATATACTGGCTTCTGCATTTCACTCTCTTGCAGTGGCTTTGCTGGTGTATCAAATTCCGTATCTTGTTCTTTCCTGGTGGCTTGGCTGGTATATCAAATTTAAGGACCAGCTACACTTTGGGAAACCAGCTGTCAGTTCTGGGGAGAAAATAGCTACTTTCATAGTATGAAAACTTGTTAAAACATAAGTCGACACAGACAGCTTTTAGTCAGAATTCTAAATGACATGGAATGACGTCTGTTTGATGCTCGATAATAAAATACTAACTGCTTTATGGTTATTGGGTAAGTAGTTGTTAGATGAAACAAATGCATTCCAGATTTTCTTTGCTGCTTTTGATAATCCGTTTACTTTTTCTACTATTGCTTATAATTATTTAGAAGTGATATTCATCATATTAGTGAACTATCTCAAATATTGGTAGACATGCTTTTATGAATTGACAGCACCTAGAGTTATGATCAAGCTATTGGCATTGAAAAATTACATAGTATGTATTCATGAATATTAAATTAATAGTCATGAATATTAAATAAAGAAAAAATGAATGTAAAAATATAGTATTCAGAAAGAGAAAGAGGAAAACAAATATCGTATATTAATGCATATATGTGGAACCTAGAAAAATGGTACATATGAACCAGCTTGCAGGGCAGAAATAGAGACACAGATGTAGAGAACAAACGTATGGTCCAAAAAAAAAAAAAAAAAAAAAAAAAAAATCTATGATTAATTATTTAATCAATTATTATATAATTGATTTGTCTAATAATAAATATTTATCAATTTCTTTGCTTAATTTATTATTAAGTACCCTAGTTCTATTTTTATGTAACCTTGAATAGACAGACCAGTGTGTCGTTTTATGAAAAATACAATATTTTATTATATTGTATTTGATGCATGTGAGTCAAATACACGTCCGGGCCACCTTCTTAGCAAGGCCTGACGTGTACTCGGAGATTCAGGATTCTGCAGGTGGTGGATGAATGAAGGATAGAAATGACCCACCTGTGGACTCAGAAATTAGGAACTTCTTTTTCTAGAGCTCTGTGTTTTGGAAATCTGATGGATACATCGGTTGTTTCCCCAAAACACTTCGGAATGCCCTTCTCTGGCAGCCTGTGTTTCGTGGGGAGATTGATCCTTTCTCCTGCCTCAGGACGGGCTTTCTCCCTGCAGACAGTGGTTTTCTCCGGTGATGTAAATCATTCCCATTTTCTTAGCCAAGTGGATTAGTTCGGGAATGAACACTTGGCCGAAGCCAGGAGGACCCGGCGGTGGTCCTGAGGGTTTTGGGGGGATCAAGCGACTGACTCTCCAGAATGAGCTGCAGAAGGTGGATTCTCTCTTCCTCTGAGCCCGACCTGGTGCAAAACCTGAAGGATAAAAGCCACACATAGGTGGGAAGGGGACAGAACTGTGGACGCTGAGCTGGAGTCCATTCGAAGGACATCTGACCAACGCCTACTACTTTATATCTTAACATATTTGGAATTGGGTTCTTTTACTTGTAGCTTAAAGGATTTTAAATGATTCAGAAATCTCCCTCTCTCATTTTTCTCTCTGTCATCTGCTATCTTGCCACCAAGCTTAGAGTCTTTAATTTTTCTTGTTCCTTCTTTTCCATCCTGGGTGAGAGAATTCTGCAACATAGATGTCTATTATATAGCCCCAAATACCAAGCTCATCATTTTCAGTCGTGTACTTCATATATCTTGGTGGAATATTATTATAATTTTTATGCAAAAGGGGCATAAGATTAAATTTTTAAAAATGCATCATATCAAATTTAAATTATAAAAATTTTAGGTGAATTTTATATAGTATTTTAAATTTCTGTGAATTTCTTAGTGGGTATATATCAATCAGAAATAGAAACATAGGTGACCTAACCAAGTTCCTGAAAACCTAGTCTAGATAATGGCCTTTGGTATTCTATAAAGTGGTAACTCATTTTGCCTTCCTGGTTTAAGGAGAAAGGCAAGGTGAACCATGGATGGGAACTGCCATATAGTGGGCATGGTCTCTTAATTTTTGCATCTACTGCTTCGTTCAAGTGTCTCAGTTAACTACCACATTTGCCAATATGCGCTCTACCTGGATTAATCTCCATTTCTTAGATGTCTATTTCCTATTCCACTTCCTGTAATTAGACTAGGGAGATGACTCTATTACTGCAATAGCTACCTACAAATTAACCAGCAAAAATAAGCAAGGTCCCTAGTTTTATTCCTGAAACTTATTCCTTAGTTTTTTTTCCCTGAAAAATTTGATTATACTACTCATTCTTTGTTTTGATGTTTAAACCAAATGTATTTTTTAAGAGAAAATATTCTTATTCTTTATACGTAATTTAGTAGCTTATACCCTTGGTTTTATTCTTTCCAGTTGTCTTGCGTTGGCATCGTATTCTTTCTTACTGATCTGCTCACTGCTGGGGCTGCTCTGGAGTACACATTTCCCATCTGTTAATTTGGGTGGAATCCTAGAGTCCCTCTCGAACCTATGAGTGATTTCCTAGACAAACACCAGTGGAACCGCTCTCTCCCCCGCCCTGGGTTTTGGTGGGAGTTGACCTTCCTCCTCCCCCACCCCTGCCACCCTGAAGAAAGCAGGGCCCCATTGATGGGTAGAATGTACCTCCCACTGACTGGGGTCAGTAGTAGAGTGGACATGACAGAGAGTAGATCTGCAACATGAAGGACAGATTGATAGAATTTACCTAATCTGAACAACATAAAGAAAATAGAATGAAAAAAAAATGAGCAGTCTCAGGGATCTGTGTGTCAGTAACAAAATAGCTAATGTTCACAGGATTGAAGTTCAAGAAAGAGAGATAGTAGAACTCAAAAAGTATTCAAAGAAAAATTGGCTGAAAACTTCTCCAATAGGGTAAAAGACAAATATACAAAACTGTAGGGGTGGGAAAATTTTTTCCTTGATGATCCTCTTATGTTCTTTGACAGAGCCCTGCAAATTAGACTGACAAAAGACAGATTCACAGGAAGAAAAGGAGTACAAATTTTACTTGATGTTAATTTTTACATGACACAGGCACCTTCCTAGAAAAGGCCTGAGAGCTTAGATTCCATTTTTAACATAGGGTGATAAACTGCAAAGATGTGACTTCGCAAACAAAAAGGGTTTTTAGGCTTCTAAGGGCTGCGAACTGTGGGTAGGTAGATGTGTTAGACTAATGCAAGGTAAGGGCTATCTTAGCAAAAAGGCTTCTTTGTGAAGGTTCATTCTGGTGCCAACTTTCTGTCTTCTTCTTTATCGTAAAACTTCCCTGAGGGGGGATTTATGGCGGTCCTCCTTTATCAGAAGTTTCTGCTTTCAGATAAAGGAAACTCTGGGAAGGCTTCTTTCTACATTCAGCATTGAATCTCAAAAATATTCAGGTCAAAATAATCCTTATCCCAAAGTGGCATATTTTGGGGTGGCATATTCCGATCCTTTTCACAGTTAAGTAGCTGAGTAGACCCCAAAAAGGATGAACACGAAGACTTCTGGGCTGATAGATCATAACTAAAACTTCTGAAAAATAAAGACAAAAAACAAAACAAACAAACAAAAAACCTTGGATGCGTCTTAGGAGAAATGACACTTCACCTGCAGGGAAACAGCAATTTGAAGGTTAACAGATGATTCATCTGAACCATGAAGGCCATAAAAGTAGCAGCTCACATGTTAAATCCTGAAAGAGAGGAACAGCCAGCCATGATTTCTATCCAGTAAAAATATCTCTAAGTATAAAGGGAAATCAGGACATTCTCAGTAGAAACAAAACTCAGAGAATTTGTTACTAACAAACCTACCCTTAAAGAATGGCTAAAGAAGGTCTATAAAGAGAAAGGAAATGATGACAGAGGAAAGGTTAAAACTTCAGAAATGGAAGAAAACATGGGAATGAGTAAAAATAAGAATAAATATGATAGACTACTCTTTGTCTTAGAAGTTCTTAAATGGTATTTTATAGCTAAAGCAAAAAATGATAACCACCAAGTGATAGGATGCTGACTGGATGCAAAAGAGATACTTAAGAAAAGTATATTTAAGGAGTGGGGAGTATGCAGAGACCTAAGTGAAAGTAGGATTTCCTTCTGAAATGATAAAACATTGATAGCAGTAGGCAGTGATTACGTACTGTATGTTCTAATACCCAGAGTGACAACTAAAAGGATTATATAAAGCAAAACATTAAAAAGACAACATAAATAAATCAAGATGCAACCCTAAGTCATATTCAAGTAACCGGAAAAAAGGTAAAAAAAGAGAAACAGAAAGTCAAGAAATGGAGGGATACAAGCAAAAAGCATATATTAATATGGCAGATTAGACCTCTCACACATCAATAGGTACCATTAATGTAAATGATCTAAATACACCAATTATAAGGTAGAGATTGGCAGAGTGGATCAAACAAAACAAAACACCATCATTTATATGCGATATACAAGAGCATTACTTAAAAGACAGTTATATAGTTAGGTTGAAAGTACATGAATAGAAAATACACCATGAAAACACTAATTTAAAAAGGCATAAATGGCTATATTAAAATCAGGTAAAGTAGACTTCAGATCAAAGAAAATTACTAGAGACAAAGAGGACAATTAAATAATGATTAAAGGGTCAATTAACAAAGAAGACATAGTAATCCTAAATGTGCATGTGTTGAACAAAAAAGCTATAAAATTTGTGAAGCAAAAATAGTGACAAAAATGTCACCAATATCAAGAATGAAACCAGAATATCTCTACAGGTTCTGTAGCCATTAAAAAGATAATAAAGAAATACTACAGACAGCTTTGCTTTCATAAATTTGCTACCTTAGCTGAAATGGACCGATTCCTCAAAAACCATAAACGAACACAACTCAACCAAGGTAAAATAGAAAAGCTGAATCTTGCTGTAACTATAAACGAAATTGAACTTGTAATTTAAAAACTCCTGAAAAAGAAGTCTTCAGGCCCAGATGGTTTTACTGAAGAATTCTACCAAAATTTTAAAGAATTAAGACCAATTTTACAAACACAAAATAGAAGAAAAGGAAAGATTTACCAACTCATTTTATGAGGCTAATATTACCCTGATATGCAAACTAGACAGAGTATCCCCAAACTACACATCAGTATCTATAATGAAGTAAGATACAAAAATCCTCAACAAGGTATTAGCAAATCAAATCTAGCAGTTCATTAGTATGTTATCTTGTTTCGTCCTTGAAATAGTCATACGGGAGGTCTGATCATTATTTCCACCTCACAGTTGGAAAGGGGGCCTGGGAGCTGACATAACCAGCCCTGACCTGTAACCTTGGAATTCACATAACCTGGATTTCAGTCTAGGATGTCTAACTCCAAACAAAATTGGTCTTCTTAACAATTACAATAATAACACACATTTTTCATTTTCCTTTTTCTGGCTGAAACTGCCAATTGCCAAAAAATTATCAGTTTTTCCTCCTCCTTCTTTAGTTGAAAAACCCTAATGTTAACATTTTGCTATTTTATTAAAAGATTGCATCCTTGCTCCTAGGTGTGGCCTTGTTACTAAGTGACGATATTGAAGTGACATTATTCCATGAGATTTCAGTCTAGTTTCCTGAGGTCGTTTGGACTGAGCTTCATCTTCTCTCCTCCTTTTTATGGCCCGTTAGGCTGACAGGATGACGGAGTCCCACGGACCCCTGTTGGAGCGTGAGGTAAGTTGAGGATGCTGTTTGCGCTGAGGTTGGTAGAACAGAGGTTTGGAGACTGCTTCTCCGATGATAGTCACGAGTTGCCATAGATATTATTGGATGTCCTGCTTTCACATTCTTTTACGAGAGAAAGAAATCACTATCTTGTTTAAACCATGGTTATTTTGGTTCCCAGATATGTGGACTCTAACTCGATCTCACCGATGCTTCTTCCATATTCTTCTAATTAATCCTAATACAGATAATAAAAAGCCATACTAATCTTATTTCTATTCAGTTCTGCTGATGTTAGAAATTTAGACATAATCCTTGTGCAATTTGTTTATATCCAATTGGGCATTTTTATTTGCTCCGGAAAGAGGGATGTATTTTTGAGATTATTTCACAAATCTATCATTGTTTTCCTATTATTTTAAAAAATTGACATGCATAGATGTTTTTAATTAAATTCTGTGGAATTCGTACTTGTTGGGCTCTAGACAGAAATAGTTCCTTCAGGCTTCTCACAATATATCGGCATTGCCAAGGAAGTTGCTTTGCCCGCAGCCTGCCTCTGCAGACTGATTCGTGACGGCCGGCACTCGCTGAGCTTGGCGAGCAAAGGCTGAATCTGTCAGTGTCATGTCAGCTCATCTCTGACTTGGGAGATATGTCACTTGATATAAGTATTCTGCAGCATTCTTTTGCCACCTCATAATTTTTTCTCTTATTGCATTAATATTGATGCTTCATTGGTATTTATTTTTTTTTACCTAATTTTCATTCCATTAAAAGGGGCAACTTATATGTTTCCTCATGTTAATTTCCTTGCAATATTTTCATAAGACTCCACTTTTAGGTGAGATGTATCAAGATAATTTAATGGGGTACTTTATTAAAACTTTCTTAGGGTGAGCTACGTAATGTAACCAGATGCTTTAGATCCTTTAAAGGGAAGTAATATTTTGTAAAAACAAAGAAGCAACCAAAAACTTTTTTAAAAACCCAAATATTAAATCACAGCTTTCTAGGGCATGAATTATGTCTTTGATTATTGATGTTAAACTAGTAAATGCTTTTCTCTATAGGCAGAGAGTTTGAATATTGTAACAGTTTTGAAGTAAAAGTACCTATACTTCTGCTGGTGAGTTATTAAAATTTTTATAGGGATATTACATTAATCTGTGGCACTAATGAATATCGTGTTAATAACTGAAGCGTTGTAAGTTTGTCTTCTGGTTACATCCAGTTATCAAACATACACTGTCAGGAAAATACAGGGCAGAAAGGAGTTTTCCCCACGAGTGTCCCCTGTGTGTAAACATCGATGACATTTCAGTTGGATCATGTAGTTGTCCACCCTCCCTGCCCCCCGCCCCCATAAAAAGCTGTTACCAGCTCAGAGGGTATTGCCACGCGAAGGAAGGTGCCTTAGCCTGTTTCTTAGCTGAGCTCGTGAAATATGTAGGCAGGCACTTAGGCCACTCACCCCGCGTGGACAGATGGCTCATTCCTCGCGTCAGAGGGGCTAAGGTGTGAATGTCTGTGTCCCTCCAAAATCTGTATGTTGAAATCCTAACCCTCAAGGATGGTGGTGTTGGGAGGTGGGCCCTTGGGAGGGTCATGAGGACCTGAGGGTGGAGCCCCCATGAATGGGATTAGCGTTCTTGTAAAAAGACCTGAGAGAGGCCCTGTGGCTCTTGGGCCCTGTGACGACACAGTGAGAAGGACTGGCTGTGAAGCTGGGAGAGGGCCCTCACTGGACCTAACCAAGCTGGTGCCTTCAACTTGCACTGGGCCTCCAGAAGGGTGAGAAAACAATTTCTGATGTTTACAAGCCCCCCAATCTGTGGTGTTGTGTTGTAGCCGAGTGAACTCGGATGAGAGGAAACCACCGACGTGATAAGAAATAGCATCTATCGCCAATAGGAAACAAACACTTGAGAACAGCTGCTGATGGAACTCCCCAGAAAAGGGTATGAGTGCATTGCTCGCCTTTTGACTCCTTTGGCGGGTGACAGGTGGTTGTTGACTGAAACGCACGCTTATTCTAACCTATTCTTTCCCCACCTTGTAGCACAAGCATCTCTGGAAAAAACAATGAAAGGTTTGAAAACAGCAAGTTCTCTATCTGTTTAGCCTGTGGTTGTGTCTTTAAGACAAAAAGAAAAGGCAGTGAGGGCTTCCCTGGTGGCGCAGTGGTTGGGAGTACGCCTGCCGATGGGGGGCGCGGGTTCGTTCCCCGGTCCGGGAAGTTCCCACATACCGCAGAGCGGCTGGGCCCGTGAGCCATGGCCGCTGAGCCTGTGCGTCTGGAGCCTGCGCTCCGCAACGGGAGAGGCCACAACAGTGAGAGGCCCGCGTACCGCAAAAAAAAAAAAAAAAAAGGCAGTAAGACATAATTCCATGAACAGACCACATTCCCCATCACCCTCAGAGCAGCTGTCACATTGAAAATTGCAACGACCCATGTGAACACTTGTTACGTAAACAGGGTGAAAAACGGTTCAAAAGTGTGGCTGACTCCCAGCTGACCGTGCCTTTATGATGAACATGAGGGGGAGTGAAGCACGCACTTCATGCTCTGGCCGGAGAAGTGGGGAAGGTTGCAATGATATAAATTTATAATTGACCCTCACGAAATATTTCTTTCATTTTGCTCAATTCAGTGGTCCCAGCTCCATGTTTAAACTTGCACGTATGTGTGGGAGGTGCTGGAAGTTGACGCATGGTGACACTCATCCCTTTATAGTTGACATTAAATGGCTTCCTTTGTTTTTCTTTTTGGCTGTGCCATGCGGCATGCGGGATCTTAGTTCCCCGATCAGGGATTGAACCGGTGCCCCTTGCATTGGAAGCATGGAGTCTCAACACCTGGACCGCCAGGGAAGTCCTTAAATGGCTTCCACTGAATTTCCTAAAGGTACGTCAGAGTGGGTCAGAGCTTTGCCAATGTACAGGTAATTGTGAAAACAGCTCCAATAGTAAGTGGCTACCTAGGCAGCATCTGTGATCCTTTACCTGCCAAGTCCCATGACCTGTCCTCGGGGCGGGGGCCAAGACATGCTACAAGGTCCCCGCTATTGCAGGCGCCACGCGTAAGCTCTACGTCAGAAGTGGGTACCTTGACCGCCGGGCAAGGATGGGGGGGAGACAGGCGGTTAGCACACGTGGGGAGACCACGGGCCTCAGTCCCACACGGGCCACAGTCCCAGGAGGACGCGACAGCACGTTGCCATGAGGGTAACTCAGCACCAGGGAGATACACTGAGCTACCTTTCTTGGGTGTGGTGCTGACCGAAAGCCAGCACAGGGAGACACCTCAGTTTCGTCCATAGGAGAGGATATTTTTAGCTCTGCCTAAACATCCCACCTGGATAATTTGGTGAAAAAAAGTGATGTGATGCTCCCGATCCATCCTCTAGGTAAATGACCACATCGCTCCTCAGTGTGTGTCTTCAAGGGCATGTGTACAATCCTAGTTTCTCCTAATGGCTTTGAGAAATACCACCACCACCTAGCGTAGAAAACGCCAAACGGCATAGCGGTCACATTCTGTGTGGCCGTAAATCAAGATGGTCTGTTGCTAAGGCGTCTGCTTGTGTGTGATGGGAAGCAGATTGTGGTTGCCTGTGGCAGGTAAGGACTAGATTTGCTCTTCTGAATATAAGACTGTGTCTGGGGATGAAACACATGTGAGGAAATCAGAAATGGAAATTTGCCAGCCTAAGGGAGGTGAGTTTGGGATGCTTCTGTTAGCCTGATAATTCCTCTCCAGAGTTTTCAGTCTGTGGCCTGCCGACCCAATATTAGTATAAGTCCTCTCCTAAAGCACGCAAAGAATGTTTACAGGTGGTTTCATGGCATTCCCAGGTGGAGACACATTTGGGAGGTAGATACACCTAATCGCCAGTCGAGTGGAAAACACGATAGCTTAGGGCTCAGACCGTTTCTCCAGTAGCACCGAGGAAGTGAATGCCCAGGGGCACAGCAAACGTGATCACCTGGTCAGTGTGGGCCCTGCTATGCCATGTTCTCTAGGGATTTTAGACGCTGGTCTTGGTTCCTAAATCAGGTCAAAATCCAGGAGACACATCACCGTGATGGAAAAGTCTGCTTTGGGGCACTTAACGAGCGCTCTTCTAGGACCCTGGGCCCAGCTGGAAATCAGAGAGGTGTCAACAGCGCTTTAGGTGAATAGCCGAATTATGTAATTACCCAAATAGAACACTAAACCGTCAGCCTCGGGAGATGCCCTGTGCTTTCACCAAGTGGGGAAGCGTGGATATTCTAATCACTATATCAGTAGATGTCTTAAGAGTCTGCGTCCAGGCTAAGAAGGTGTGTATGTGGGACAGTATATACGGAGAGACTGTGTTACAGCAGAACATCATGACATGTGGCCTAAATCACTGTTTCTTATGATCAACATATGGTTGGGTTTGTCTTTCTATCCACTCGACAGTCTGAGTCTTTTAATTAGTGAGTTTAGACCACTGGCGTTTAAAATGATATATGATTCCAGTGACTCCATTTATTTCTTCTCTCTTGGCATATCAATTTTTTTTTTTAGTGTTGCCCTTGAGTTTATTGTATACATTTACAACTAATCCAAGTTTTCTTCCAAACAACACAAATCACTTTTTCATGGGTAGTGAAGATATTTTGTTACAGAGTGTTCATAATTCCTCCTTCCCTTTCCTATAACATTTCTGTTGTTCATTTCATATAGTCGCAAGCTATAACCATCAAATGTTTTGTTATTATTTTATTTATTTATTTTTTGCGGTACGTGGGCCTCTCACTGCTGTGGCCTCTCCCATTGCAGAGCACAGGCTCCGGACGCGCAGGCTCAGCGACCATGGCTCACGGGCCCAGCCGCTCCGCGGCATGTGGGATCTTCCTGGACTGGGGCACGAACCCACCTCCCCTGCATCCGCAGGCAGACTCTCAACCACTGCGCCACCAGGGAAGCCCTTGTTATTATTTTAAACAAACTGTTATCTATTAGGTCAGTTAAGAATAAGAAAAGTAGAATATTTTATTTTACCATTTATTCATTTTCTAGTGTCTTTCCTTTCTTTATGTAGAGCTTGGTTTCTGACCACTCTCATTTTCCTTCTTTCTGAAGAATTTCTTTAACATTTCTTGCAAAGCAGGCAGATCTACTGGCAACAAAATCTCTCAGTTTTTGTTTGTCTGAGAAAGTCTTTATTTCTCCTTCACTTTTGAAAGATAATTTCACAGGGTACAGAAATCTGGGTGGTTTTTTTTCTTGCAATATTCTAAGTATTTTGTCCCATTCTTTTCTTGCTTTCGTGGTTTCTGAAGAGAAGCCAGATGTAATTCTTACTCCCGCTCCTCTGTAAGTAAAGTTTTCTTTTCTCCTCTGGCTTCTTTCAAGATCGTCTCTTGGTCTTTCACTTCTGCAGTTTGAATATGATAAGCCTAGGTGTAGATTTCAACTTGTCTACACTGAGCTTCTAGCTGTTTGTCAATTTTAGCTAGGTTTTCCTGTCCTCGTACTGGTTCCAGCAGCATGTCTGCCCCTGAGCTTCTGCTGGTGAGTTGTGATTCTCTGTACCTGCCTGTTCTCTCTAACTTTGGGGGCAGCCATGTGCCATTTGACCTCACCTGTCTGATGGATCTAATAAGAGTTTTGATTTTCAGTAGGTTTAGTTTTTTCTTGTTGTAGGTGCCATGACTTTCCAACTCCTTAAATGCCTGACTGGAAATTGGAAGTTACCTAAACCACTTTGAATATCTTATTCTCTTGTTATTCCATCCTTTAAATCACGAATAGCTGTTGTAAGTTTCTATTTTAGGGAATTTATTTAAATGAACTCCTCTAAGTTCATTTTGATGATAAATTCAAAGCCCAAGCTTTAAAGTTAATCCATCAGCAGTGATTGAGTGTCTCCACACACAGTGCCCAGAGTCAGTCCATCCGCAAGTCTTACTTATTCTGTGCCTGGAAAACCTCCTGAGCCCGACCTCTTCTCACCACCTCCACCTTTATTTCACCATCATCCATCACCTGATTAACTTCATCCTTGTCCCACTACTTTCATTCTAAATCCTTAATACCAGTTTTTTACACAGTAATCAACAGAAAGATTTTCTCAAGTGTGACCATGCTGCACCCTTGCTTACAACTCTGATGGCTTTTTACCCCAAGTTTATCTTTGCCTAACAGTGTCTGCAAGGTCTGGCTGTGGTTTTACCTCTAGCCTTTCTCTCCCTAACTTACTGTGTTCCGGCCTGACTGACTGACGTGCAGACACTGAAGTACATTGTGTTCAATCCCGACCCACTAGCCCTTCCTTCTCTCCTCTTCTTCTCTGATTTTTACACATCTTGTTTATTTTCTTTTGAAAAGGGCTTACCTGACCAACGAAGGAAGGAGTCATTCAGTTACTCTTCCACCATCTCAGTTAATGCTCTAACTGCTAGTGGGACACTAATCCATTAGCATGGAAGCCTCATGAAAGAATGAGTCTCCCGTGTGTTGGTTGTACATCTGTGCCCAGGGCAGCGCCCGGCACTGACTACACATCAGTGATGTGTGTGAGGTGACAGACCCTCCAGGGATGAAGGGGGCCCAGTGGGGCATCAGGGAGTTGCCTAAAGAAACT
This sequence comes from Neophocaena asiaeorientalis asiaeorientalis, assembly GCF_003031525.2. Classification (NCBI taxonomy): domain Eukaryota; kingdom Metazoa; phylum Chordata; class Mammalia; order Artiodactyla; family Phocoenidae; genus Neophocaena; species Neophocaena asiaeorientalis. Next base: position 1,960,157 of record NW_020173037.1, on the reverse strand, counting down.
GTGGTCCTATCAGATGCGAAGAAGAGGAATATTACTTCAGAACAGAATTGAGCGGTAAATACATGTGTTTAATTCAGTCAGTGGATGGAGAGCTTTGGTTGGTAGGCTTCAGATTTAACTCAGATGAGTCTGTAGACCCTGTAGTCCCCAGTAGTTGTGGAGTTCTGTTCTTGTGACTATAGGGCTTCCTGCTCTCACACAGTGTCTGGGGTACAAATCAAGGTGATATAAAAATACTGAAAAGGGAATCTCGATTTGTCTGGAATGGTAATAATTGTCAGTGGGTAAGCATATTGAATATGAATTCCAGAAAAACTGAACTAAATATGAAACATTATGAAGAAAATCAAGCCCGTTTTCTGAATGTTCTTGTGTTCCATTGAGAACAACTGCAAACATTAAGTATTGTTTTGTTTATTATGCTTAAAAGAACTTGGCAGGTTAGAGGCTTAACAGATAAAACTTATTTTTCTTTTTGAAATGTGTAAAGAGACTCATTACCTTAACATTTATGATTGAAAGGTATAAAGGAATCTTCACTAAGATTTTAAGCAGTATTGTAGTATTTAGAACTTATAATAATCAACTTTTTGAGTATAACTCATTAGATTTATAAGACTTATTTAATAACTAGAAATATTTTGCTTGTTAGATAGACAATTAGGTACTCAGGAAACTGGATATATTAAATTTATAATATTTACAAGGTATAAAAGATTTTAATCATCTACAATATAAAAACCTTGTAAATACTTGATAAGTTGTACTATATTTATAAATAGAGTAAGATGTATAAACTAGATTTAATAACAAATTATTTTTACTTGTACTTCAATAAATTAAGTAAATTGAATAGTAATTTAAAAATAAGTCTTTACTGTAAATATAAGCCACCCTAGTGAAGTTAGAAGGGCCCATATTCTCATGCACATTCACACTTTCATCTCATTTGAGCTTTACAAATAAACCCTTGTGAGGTAGATGTACATGTCTTACCTCTGCTGCTTTAAGATGGGACACATACATTCCCATGAGCTTAATCAGTAAACAACAGCCCTCGTCATCGCTGGACCTTCCCAGTTTACTCCACCTGAGACACTTTGCTTATCCTTTACCTTCCTCCTGTTGGCTAATTTCTCCCTATCTTTTCTCAAAAAATCCTGCAAAATAGAATAGATGTGCTTCCCATGTATTTCCTTTGCTTTCTGTACAAACCTCAAGACAGTCCTTGATGGTTGTTGTAATGGTTTATTTAGCTGTTCCTAGACCCTAAGTGCATTGACAAGGATCGCATATTTTTCACAATGAAAACCTCAATGTCTTGTATATTTTTTTCAATTTCTTTCTTTACTTTCCCCAGCTTTATGGGAGGATGACTGATGTGTTAAACTTGCACATCTTTAAGGTGTCCAGCAAGAAGAGGACATAGGGCGACAGCTCACTGACACTGATCTTGGTGATGATTGTTTGGGTGTGACACCAAAAGCACAGGCAAAGAAAGCAAAAATAAACAAGTGAGACTACATCCAACTAAAAAGTTTCTCCACAGCAATAGAAACGATCAGCACCTATAGAGAGTGAGAGAATATGTACAAGCCCTATATCCAGTAAGGGGTTAATATCCAAAATACATAAGGGACTCCTACAACTTAATAGCAAAAGAACCAAATAACCCAACTGAAAAAGTGGGCAAAAAACCTGAATAGACATTTTCCCAAAAAAGACATATAAAGGATCAACAAGTACATAAAAATGCTCAACATCACTAATTTTCAGAGGAATGCAAATCAAAACCACAATGAGATACCACCTTGCACATCTTTTTAGCACATAGTAGGTACTAAGTGAACACTGTTGTTAATGGAAGCTATTTTGTGGATAAAGCCATGTAGCTAGAGCTTAAATGCAATAGAGATTCTACTCCCACATTCATCTTTCCTCCCCCAAATCAATATCTTAAAAGTCTCTGAAATAAATATATTATGAAAATTGTCCCTCAAGATTGGAATTGGAAAACCGGATTTTGAAATATTGCCCTATTTTATTTTTAGTCTATTTTTTTTAGGCTATCGGGATATTCTGAAATCAGTTCAAATTGTCAGTAGGTAGTGAGCCAGTCAGCCCTAACAGGGCATTAGGAAATGCAGCATGTGAGTTGGAAGCCGAAGAATATACATGTATACAACACATTTTTAACTTCTAGGCTACCAGCGTCTCCAGCACCATTACAACGAGACACTGATCAGTGCTGTGTACGGAATAAGGCCACCACCCTCCAGGAGCTGACGGTCCAGGTAGAGGAAGCAGAAGCCACAAGGAATACGGGTGAGTGCAGAGGCTAAGTGACCGTACGTTGTGGGACTACAGGAGAACTAAGGATGCCCCGTGGGGTGGAGCAAAGGAGGATGCGCTCATGGAGAATGCCTCAACAGTTACTGTACCAAGGGCAGTGCCTGGTCCATGGCAGGAAATAAGTATTTACGGAGTGAAGGGATACGTGAGCGTGGAATTAAGTGGGGTCTTAAAGAAATGATTAGTCAAACACATTTGGCCAAACTTTGTGAATAAAAATTATCCATAAACCCTATGATCCTTTAAAAATATCTTGGGACTGTTGAATTAATCTAGTCTTCCCTGTGTTTCCCTCTCCAACATCTGTGTTTTAACAGGCTCATTTAAAAGCCTTCGCCTAAAGAGTGATTATTATGAAATGTTAGAGGTGGGTGTTGGGGAAGTGTTTGTAAAGAATAGGTTTCAGAACTAGTCACAGCTCAGCACAGGGACAACTATCTGCTCTAGTCTGGATAAAACATTTAAAAAGAGGCACGAAAGGGGTTTAGTGGCAGAAGACTATGGTTTCACATTAGCATTTCCATATGGTGGTAAGAAAATAAGATGAAGGGATTTGGCAAACACATCCTTGTTTTTATTTGTGTTAATTGCATTTTTGCTACTTTTACTTTTAAATATATTTGCGATATCTTAGACTATGTATTTGCAAATGAGAGTTTGAGGAAATTTTTCAAGATAACATATCTCAAGTAGAATTATCATAAGTTCAAATCAGCTTTTGAACCCTTAAAGTAATTAAAATGGAATGCAAAGTCAAGATGAACTTTATCGTGTAAAAAAACTAATGAATTAATTAGAGTCCTCAAATATACAATGGTTTGAAGGAGAATTAGAATTTTGATGCCGTGTCTTCAGGGCTTATTTCATTTGTAGAGGTCAAAAGATTTAATGATTTTGAATTCACAGATGCTTTTAATAACATTTTGTGGCAATAATGGAAAACAGGATTCAACAGCAATACTCACATTGAGCTTGACACAATATCATGAAACAATTCAGCCTCTGTTTAATCTACAGATACTCCGGTTTTCATTAACTTTACAAGTGTTGTTTGATTGAGTCAAATCAATATATTCCCACAAGTAGCATTCATTTATATGAGAGGGAAAAAAGTTTAAAAGATAATTTACTTTTCAGATTAATTCAGGTTAATACATTATTCACAAAAATTCCAGCTAGCCTTTGAAAATAATTATAAGAATTTTGTAATGAACAACACTCTGTCAACCCCTTTCCATGTCTTAAGCCATGATACTTTCAAAACAGTGCCATTTAAATGTGTGGAGAATGTAGATTCCAAAGCAGTTCGAATATATGGTGCAAATTTAAAAATCGTTGCAATTCAACTCTGCTCAAGAATATCAGGTTAAGTATTAACTATCTTAGCTATGAAAAGTAATAATAAAAGACAAAATAAAGCTTCAAACCTGTAGTTCTTTGGTGCCCAGGACTAGTATGTACTTTAGATTTCCCATTTTCCCCTGTATCACATATATTCTTAGCTCTATTTTAGAATTTGAATTTTCACTTTTCCTTCATCACGTTCAGCCTCATCCCTCTCTTTGGTGTGAGATACCTGCTTACCCCAGGGCACTTACCTGCTTTCCATGTTCACCTAGTATTGGTCTTGATGGAACCACCAGCTTGGCTACCCATACCCTTCATCATGTCACTGATTGCACTGATCACTATCTTAGCAATTATTTGGATAATCCTATGTAATTATACAAGATGTGGATTTTACCCAGTTAATACCACACCTTCCAGTGTTATATAAAATGTTAGCATAATAAAAAAGTAACTGTGTCAGACTAATTCTGCTTTTTAATTATTCATGTTAGCATTGCAAATTTGTAGTGTTGATTTTGGAGCATGGTTCATGTTATAACTGAGCTTGCTGTCTCCATGTCTGGGTTTACGTGTGAATGCCAGCCTCATCTATAGCTAGAAATCATAGTTTTGCCCAGGTGCATTGAAGATAAACAAAAACAAAAAAGACAAAAAGACAATAACATATTTCCAGTGGACCTTAGCTGCATTTCTGTTTGCTCAGCTGAGTCATTTGTCTCTATTTATCTTCTTTCTCCCGTTGCTTCTAATTTCAATGTATCGTACACGTGGATAGGCTGTATTCACGAGTTGGTGTTTCTTTCTGTCTTCAGAGGTTCTGCTGAACATGCTGACCAGCTAGGACAAGTGGGGAATCATATAACTATTGTCTGAAATTACATGGCCAAAAAGTAGTTGATATCAATATTTATTTGTTTTTATATTTAGATCGCCATGATTAAATAATGGGCAATCATTAAATCTGCAAATAGGTTAGAAATCAGAACACCCGGATTCATCCTTTTATTCGTATCTGTTATTATTTGCTCAGGCTCAGTGCAATGGCCGTGTTTCTGTGTGGCGGGCAGAGCTACTGGCTATGGTGATTCAGGAGCCAGACCCCTTTCTCGGGTTCTGCCGCTCCCGGGGGCTGCAGGTGTACATGTTATGAGAGGGTGCGGACACCTTACCGTCTGTGACAGTGGACAGGTAATGTAGAGCCTGGATTTCTACTTCTTCATGTGTAAAACAGAGAAGATAGACGAGCCGATCTTCTAACACTAGTCATTTATGATGATGAGTCATAGAAAGTGGACCACTGCAGGGAATTACATAAGAAAAAAATTAAGGAACATATTTTATATGCAGTTTTTATATTCTAGAAACACGTGCAAAGCTTTCTAAGTTTTAAATCTTGCACAACTCTTATATGGAAACAACACAGGAAAAATAAACTATACCTCTACCAACTTAGAATATAAATTGAAATATTCTACAGTATTTAATGTCAGCATAAATGAATATAATTCATTACAATAATAAAAAAGATGATGAAGTTTAAGATAGCTAACAAAATAGTAAAATATTTCATATGAGAACAGCTGCAAATTAAGACATTCATTTGCATTGAAAATGCATTTAATAACATTCAAAAATATTTTCCATATAATCCTTGGAAGACTAGAAATAGAAATATCTTCTTTAACATTTTATTTTGTTGTCTTTTTTGCGGTACGCGGGCCTCTCACTGTCGCGGCCTCTCCCGTTGCGGAGCACAGGCTCTGGACGCGCAGGTTCAGCGGCCACGGCTCCTGGGCCCAGCCGCTCCGCGGCATGTGGGATCTTCCCGGACCGGGGCACGAACCCGTGTCCCCTGCATTGGCAGGCGGACTCTCAACCACTGCGCCACCAGGGAAGCCCCAAGCACACCTTTTTTACAGAATTATTTGTGAACAAGATGCAAGCATAAATATAAAATAAACCAAGGAACTACAGCTTAGACCATAAAAAGATATGTTGCTCATCTACAGCAGGTTAAAATTGGTAAAATTTTCACTTTTATATCATCTATCTATCATCTGTCTAATGTGTGCATAGTCAAATAACAGAAATCATTGAAATAGTGTAAAGTTACTACAGTAGAAAAATTGTGAGACAAAAATCCAAGTCTGTAAGAAGCAACTCAACTGACTGTTTGCTGTGATTCACTCATTTCTTCTACAAACATTAATTAATTGGCTAATCCATGACCTTGGCAAGGCAGTGAGAACTGAACGGTAAAAAGACAGAGTTTTGTGGCTGTAAGTCATAGTCTAGATAGGAACACAGACAAAAACCTAGTAAACACCCATGAACAAATTCACAATGTGGTTAAGTTGTAAGTGAAACGAACATGGGACTGAGACAGAACATATTTAGGGTGTCAGGACATGGGGTTATGGGTTAAGGTAAATATTTCTTATTTTTACCTTATTCAGCGTCCAATCAGGGAACCAGGAACCATACCAAGGACATTTATGTCTTGTATTGATAAGGAAGTTTATTAAAAAAAGTTCAACCGTCACTGGATTCAAACTAACAGGTAGGCGAATAATGCTGTAGTAAAAAATGCGTGATATCAAAGCAGAACATTCTTCATGTGAATTAAGGTTATTGAAATCAAATGCCTCATCTCTGGCACACTGACATGGTGAAAAGAAAGAAGCAGCTTCATTCCAGAAACGTGTTTCCTCATTGGCATTTACATTTTGGCCAAGATGGAAACTATGCTATTATTAAAAATACTGGATGACTGGGAAGTCTAATTATAGCACAGGAAAAAGAATGTTTGGATTAACAGCTTCCATTCACATACACTACATTTAAAAAATTTCAGAAGCATACAAAGAGGTCACCACTGGCAAAGCCCATCCGCCTGCCGGTGCAGGGGGCACGGGTTCGTGCCCCGGTCTGGGAAGATCCCACATGCCGCGGAGCGGCTGGGCCCGTGAGCCATGGCCGCTGCGCCTGCGCGTCCGGAGCCTGTGCTCTGCAATGGGAGAGGCCACAGCAGTGAGAGGTCCGCGTACCGCAAAAAAAAAAAAGAAGCCAACCACATTAGCAAAACTGAAGCTTGGAGTAAACCGAGAATATTGGCCTGAGACTTTTAGATTTGATGGTTCTTTCTTTAAGCAACCTATTGGTTATTTATGTAGATGTACCAGTTCATTTTAAATGGATAATATTAATAATTCTGCGGTAATTTTAATCCAGGCTCAGGAGCTTATATAAACCTTTTATTTCAGAGGTTTCTCTCTAATACTGCTCCAGCGGTAGAATGTGGGTCCCCCCCTTATTACACAGGGGTAGGCAGAGGTCCAAGGTCCCCGCTGGGCCTCCGTTGACACATAGTGGGAAGCACCCTTGCTGTTGCTGGGCATGGGCGGAGGTTCCCATTCCCATGGGTACTTCCCTGCCCCGGGGGTCAGGAGGCCTTCATCGCTGCTCCCACTGACTGGTCTCCACTGACACCAGCCCAGTACTGTAGGGGAGGGGGAACCTCATTACTACCAGGTGGAGGTGGAAGTTGTCTCCCCATCTGGCCTCCAGGACGTCACTGGTGGCGGGGGGAGCCTTAGTCATGTCTGATGGAGATCTCTTTGATTGTTTAGCTCATTTTTTCTAGATTGGTTTGCTATTGTTGCTGCAACAAATTACCTCAAACTTAGTGGCTTAATACAACACACATTTATTCCCTTTCAGTTCTGGAGGTTTGAGATCTAAAATCAACATGTAGCAGGGCTGTGCTTCTTCTTGAGGCTTCAGGAGAGAAGCGTTTCCATGTTTTCTCAGTTTCTAGAGGCTGCCTGCATTCTTGGCTCCTGGCTCCCTCTTCGTATCACTTTAACCCCGTTTCCATGGTCCTGTTTCCTACTACTGCCTCTGGTCCTCCGGCTTCCCTTTTATCAGGGCCCGTATAATCACACTGAGCCCACGGGTGTAATCCCGGGTACTCTCCCCATCTCAAAATCCTCCACTTTATCCTATCTGCAAAGTCTCTCTGAACACACCAGGTAACAAGCCACAATTGCTGGGATTCAGACATGGTCCCCCATCTTTGGGGGGGGTCATTATTCAGCCTACCCCACCTCCATCTAAACCATTGTTAATTCTAACAGTTTCCATCACCAAAATGGCAACAATTTTACTCTCAGTCTCCGTCTTTATCACCCTGATGCAGGCCTCCATCTCTTAGCTTGATGTTGGCCATCCAGAGGCTTCACACAGCAGCAAGAATTATGAATTAGAAGCCCGGAAGGCTTTTTGAAAGGGATGGAAGTAGGGCTAGGCTTTAAAAGGACGCTGTAACGCTCTGATTACAAAATATGACGGTGTAAAGAGCATTTTCGTAAACGGGCTCACGTTAATTGAATTTCTTCACATGCAAGACCTTGGCAATAACCTTTGCTTGGATGAGTATACAAACAGGCAAAAGATCAGGAGAGGCCGAATGTGTTATATTATCTGAGAGGAAACTTGCGTGTCTGTTACGCTGTGCTGTTGAAACAAGGTGGGTGTTGGACAGACATTGAAGAACAACTATTGAATGGAGTTAAGAATGTATTTCCATGGAAAAGGAACTTAATTAAATTCAACTAACCTTGATTGAGCATGTTCTGTGCTAGACTTGACTAGGAAAAATCTAAATATACGAAGAATAAGACATAGCACTTGCCTAAATCAGCTTAAATTGAATAAGTGTTATAAAGCACTCAGATCATGACATTATACATAAGCTTGAAAAATTGTGTAGAGGTTCCTAGAGGATTTGCACACAAATTATTGTATCTGGTGGTTTGGGAAGATTTATTTTTTTCTGTCAGCAGAGATTAATAAAGTAGAGAATGTACTAGAAGCAGTCAAATAGAGCAACTGATTACCACAAAATCATCAGGCACTCAGAGTATATACAAGTGGACAGAATGGGTACAATTAAAAACTGTCACCAAGACGATGTAGATGGTAAAGGGGCAGAGAATAAGTTAGAGAAGGTGAAGGGAAGAGTGCAAGCATTTTATACCACCCAGTTTTCCATAGCATCCTTCCTTCATTTCAGAAAGGTATGTTTTATTTCATGGGGAAGATTGGTACATGGAAACACCTTTGTCGGAATCAGGAGTCAGTCTGATTTCCATCGATATTATACTGATATCAGTTGTCACCTTTCCTGAACTTTTCCAGCAAGATATGTGTCACACAGAGTGAAGTCAGAAAGAGAAAAGCAAATATCGTATAATAATGCATATATGTGGAATCTAGAAAAATGGTATAGGTGATCTTAGTTGCAAAGCAGAAGTAGAGACACAGATGTAGAGAACAAACGTATGGATACCAAGGGGTGGGGGGGGAGGGGTAGGGAGACTGGGATGGACACATATACACTATTGATACTATGTATAAAATGGACAACTGATGGCAACATGCTGTATAGCACAGGGAACTAACTCACCTAGTGCTCTGTGGTAACCTAAATGGGAGGGAATTAAAAGGGAGGGGACATCTGTATGTGTATGGCTGATTCATTGTGTTGTGCAGTGGAGGCTAACACAACATTGTAAAGCAACCATACTCCAATAAAAATTAATTTTAAAAAAAGAGCTTCCAGCACTGTGTGGAATAAAAATGGTAAGAGTGGGGGAAAAAAAGATATAATGTTTCAGTGTCAAAATATCAACTCCAATATCACAGAAAATTTAAAAAGATCGAAGTTTAAATCAATTGTCTAGCTACCCTAACACAAATTGTTAGCCTACATTCAGATAATGTTGTTCTAGAAACGTGAGATAAAATTGTGTGTTTTCCAAAAGAGGGGAAATGTGTTTTCATGTGTGAATTTTATTAAATTGTCATAACCTTCTAAGCCCTTGACAAGTGGCATTAATCAATAACTTCTTACAATGTGGAGATTTAAGTGGTCCTTCTTGATACACTAATCGAGGAAGAAAATTTTATCAAATATCTTACATATTAAACATCTTGTAAAATACACTTCGAAGTTTTGAATGTGTCTCGCTATTCACTGGATTTAGAAGTGAGTCATTTTCACCTGCTGGGGTGTAGGGCAGAGTGGATTGTTACTGGAACGAAACACTCTCAGGAAACGGCAGCCACTTACGTTCTCTCAGCAGGGCATGTACCCTCCCGCCACAATAAAATGGTTTGACTTTAGCAGGAGAAATATGTTAACATGTTTTTTACTCAAGAGGACAATCTTGTAATTTCAGTGTTTTAGTAGAGAAAAGGACTTTTAAAAACCCAATTATTTCATCTCAGAAAAGCGTACAGGCTCATTATAGACTACAGCCTGCGTTGCGAGCTTCACACAGCGCGGAGCTGATTGATCGTTAGAATCGATGAGTGTTGCTTATCTTTTTAAAAGCAATACTTTAATAAATCAATTAGAGTTGTCTAAATATAATGTTGTTCCTGTCACACCATCCAGAAAATACATGGCTTAACTCTTAACAAAGATATATATTTAAAACTCTTAATGAAGGTACATATTTAAAACCATAGAACCTTTGGCTGAGAAAAGAACTGAATATTAAAATTGGAGGAATAAACTTGTACCGGGGCACGAACCCGTGTCCCCTGCATCGGCAGGCGGACTCGCAACCACTGCGCCACCAGGGAAGCCCCAAAGGGTATGTTAACGATAACACGCTCTTTCATTGTTAGTCCTGTTCTAACAATAAAGTGTGTGATTCGGTGGATTGTGTATGAAACCACCGAGCTGGCATTAAATAGACCTGCCTGAAAAGTGTCGATTCAGTGTCTGGAATAAGAGCTACGGTCAAGGGGTAGTGAAGATACGAAACCCTAAATATTAATCCTTGCTAGATCGCTGTACGTGTAGCAGCCCCCTGGTCTAGAAGCTGCAACCCTCCCTGAAAATAATCCGAGTAGTGACTCCAGAACATAGCTTCTGGTGCCCCCAAAAAGGGCCTGCCCAGTCCCAAGGACCCTCACTCTAAAAGCACAAAGATAGAGGACTCCCGTCGTGTATGTACAGCTATCCTTAAACGGAAGTGATTCATCTCCCGGGGTTACTGTTATCAAAAACACCACCACCTACCCACATGTATCATCAGCTTCCAGGGAAAGAAAGGTAGGAGATTAACCAAAGGTCTGATGCTCATGAAGAAGGGGAAGGTTTTTGCTAAGCCGTACCCATAGTCTTTAACTCTATTTACAAATAATGTACTGAATTACATTAACTGATTTCTTAATGTTACACCAAACTTGGACTTCTAATATACGTCCACTTGTGTAATAATGTATTATGCTTCTTATTTAGTGATGGTTTTGATGTATGTATTTTTTATCATTCTCCTGTGAGGGATAATTGGTCTACATTTTTTCTTTTAAAAATTAATTAAATTTAAAAAAAATGTTGTTTTTAATTGTGGTAAGCGCACTACAACAGATTTTTTAAATTAATTTTTATGGGAGTATAGTTGATTTACAGTGTTGTGTTTGTTTCTGCTGTACAGCAAAGTGAATCAGTTATATGTAGACATATACACACTCTTTTTAAAATTCTTTTCCCATATAGGTCTTTACAGAGCACCGAGTGAGTTCCCTGTGCTCTACAGCAGGTCTCGACAAATTTTGAGGTGCACCACAGTGAATCGTTAGCTCGTAGCACCATGTTGTACAGCAAAGCTCTAGAATTTCTTCATCTTGCATGATTGAAACTTTATATCTGTTGAATAACTACCCATTTTTTCTGCCCCTGGTCTCTGGCAACCACCATTCTACCTCTGTGTCTGAGTTTGACCATTTTCAGTATTTCATATAAGCGAAATCACATATAAGTATGTCCTCCTGTGACTGGTATATTTCACTTAGCATAATGTCTCCCAGGTTCATGCATGTTATTGGAATCATCAAGTAGAGTTGAGGTGGCTTTCCAAAATAAAGAAAAATATCAAGGTTGAAAATATAAATTGAGAGAAAAAGAAGATCGAGACATTCTTGGCAACAAGCGTGAAAATGGAAATGAGATGCCTTAAAGCTCTCCACCAGACGCAGGGCTACCCAACTCCTCTTGGGATCTGAAGTTTTCTTGTAGCGTTTTTGTCTGGCTGTTATCAGGGTAACGCTGGCCTCATAGAAGGAGTTTGGAAATGCTCTCCCCTCTCCAATATTTTGAGAGTTTGAGGAGGCTTTGTGTTGATTAAATTCTGTGAAATTTAATGGTGTGTTTTATGGCCCAGATTGTGATCTATCTTGGTAAATGTTTCCCGTGAGCTTGAGAACAATGTGTATTCTTCAGTTGTTGAACGTGTCCTATAACTGATAGCACAGGTTTATGTATCTCCACTGATTTTCCCGATGCTTCGTCTTTCAATTACTGGCGTGATATGTTGGCATCCCACAACTGTAATAGTGGATCGGTCTATTTCTCCTTTCAGTTCTATCAGTTTTTGCCTCACATATTTTGATGCTCTTTTGTTTATGCATATACATTCAGTGTATGTCTGTTTTCTTGGAAAATTGACCATTTCACAATTGTGTAATGTTTCTTTTCTCCCCCAGATAACTTGCTTTGCTTGGCCCAGCCGCTCCGTGGCATGTGGGATCTTCCTGGATCGGGGCACGAACCCGTGTCCCCTGCATTGGCAGGCAGATTCTCCACCACTGCGCCACCAGGGAAGCCCCTGAAGTCTGCTTTGTCTGAAATTAACAGACACTCCAGCTTTCCTTTGATTAGAGCATTAGCATGGCATGTATTTCTTACTTTTTTTTTTTTTTGGCTGTGTCTCGCGGCTTATAGGATTTCAGTTTCTCTACCAGGGATAGAACCCGGGCCATTGCAGTGAAAGCACGGAATCCTAACCGCTGGACCACCAGGGAACTCCCATCCATCTCTTTACTTTTAACCTCTCTCAGCATTTTCAAGGTGAAATTCTTGTAGATAACACGTAGTTAATTGTGTATATATATGTGCAAGATATGCACGGTCTGGGTAACAGACTTAAGAAGTTAAATGAGTTGACTGAGGTCAGCCGAGGAATGAGTGGTACCGATGGGGTTTGTCTGATCCAGGGCCCATGCTCTTTGCAGCTGAGCATGTCACATTCCAGGAACCCACACCTTATTTCAAGAAAAGTACATGTCATCAGAAATAAACACACACACAATCATGGCACAACTTATAAAAAATACAAAAGTCAGTCTCCCTCTGACCCTTTCCACAGCAGTCACCAGCTCCTTACCCCAAAGGGCCACCCCTGCTGTCATTTTCTCGAATGTCAAAGTCTTTCCACGGATGTGCTACTCAGCTTTCTATTTAAAAAGGACGGTCCTTCTTTAAAAATCGAATCTACCACCACATCTTATTTTTGTCAAGTGACCCAGTGCCGTTTTCTGTAGCATTATTTTCCTTCAGCACCGATTCTGATCTAGGACTCCAGTGGGTGGGGGCTCGGAGGGCTACTGGAATTGTTGTTGGTTTGTTTCTGCTTAAAGTAATTTGAAGATTTTGTTGTCCTCTATTTCCTGACATTGCGGTTATGTGGGCTTCTGTTGTCCTTAGTGATTTCAAGAGTGTTTTGCTTTGTTGGGACGGAGGGGGTTCAGAATGAAGCAACAGCCATTGTTCTCCACACACGTGCAGCTGTTGCCTGCAATGTGATCCCAGCTGGGTGCTGTTGTGACGCCCTTCTCCTTTGGACCGGGTCCTGCTGACCGTTAAGAAGGCTTCCCGATGATCTGTAATCAGTGTTCCATTTCCAGTTACATGTACCTGTTCATTAATCATGGTGAGAGAAACAGTCCAGTGACTCAGCTGTCCCTCTGCTCCAGGTGTGTCTGTTCTAAATCACTCACTTGCTGTGCTTGGCTTGACTAGTCTCTTTGATGAACTCCTTTTTCAGACCCTCTCATTTCCTCACTTATCTCAAGGTTAACCCAAGGCTCGTTTGTTCCCTACTGACCTGAGCTAGGAATGGGACACCTCCATGTATTGTAAGTTTCTTACACTTCCTGCGTGTCGGGGCTCCGGCCGAAAGCTTCACCTACGTTATCTCACTTAACCCTCACCCACCTACTGAGGTCACTGTCAGCAGTGGATCTTGGGATGTAAGGGCACTGGGGCACAGACCAGAACCCAGGCGTGACTCCAGAACCCAAGCCCTTGACCTCTCTATCGAATGTCTCGACTTTAGCATATACCTCCAGACTTAATTCGGTGGCATTCAGTCTCTTGACCTAATTAATCATAGCACTGTTTTCGCCAGAAAAGAAACCAGAAGGTGAAACGAGAAGCATTACCCTTGACTAAAGGTGATCTAGACTCACTCTGGAAAATGCCGGCCCGGCCTTGTGAAATGGAGCGATGTGTCCTGCAGTTCGAGCGTGTCTTCTTTGCCTCCTCAGAGCCGCTGTCCCCTGTCCCCACCTTGCTCTCTGTCCCGGAGGCTAACCACAGGGTGATGGCAGCGGGTTCCTTAGCCTGTGGCTTAGGACTTGATTTGGCCAAAGGGAGAGCATGAGGTGGGGAGGGTTACGTTCTGTGAGGTCGTCCCTGGGTGACTACATCCCTCAACCAAAGGTTACAGCTTCTCTCAAAGAACGAATGAACTTGGACAACATGGGTTATTTTCTACGTGGCTTTAAGTAGAAAATTTTTATAAAATATAAGTAGTTTCTAATTTCATAAAAACAAAGTAACAAAATTTTATTTCCTCTTGGATAAAAGTATATTTTTCTGTCTTATTTTACAGTTCCAGTAAAATGTCCACGTTCCTTATTATAATGAGACATAAGGCTATATACCATTTGGTCAGTTTTATCAAGGATGAGTAGACATATTTTCTCCTTTATTTTATAATAGCATTCTTGCATCAGAATATGATGGGAATGACGTTCGGAAACTTTGATTTTCATTGAGGAGGTTATTTGTTGTTTCTTTTATAACTGGTATTACTCATCATCATTAACGTATGACGTAATGTACCTGACTCTTGTGTGGGAGTGTTGGCCCAGTAAAGATACATATCAGAACAAGGATCATGGGTAAAATAGTAGGATTAAAAGTTTTATATCGAATTTCAGGGCCATATGGGTTTATGTGTCGGTACTGTTTTATAAGGATTGGAATGGTTTCTAAATAGTACTGCTGATTTTCCTACCCACACAGGTAGTGAACAGAGTGCTTTCCACAGAGTGGACACAAGGTAAATACTTAATGAATTACTAGATACTCACTGCTCTCATTTCAGTAATAAATTCAGTAAGAGTATACTGAGCAAGTGTTACACATTTATCTCTGTATAAAATGTCACACTGGACCAAAAAGAATGATATTTTTTGCATATTTAAGGAAAATTTTTATATTTAAATTAAAAGTCATTCACTCTGGAGAAGTCTATCACTTTCTTAGTCACGCAAGGTGACCCGTTCGATGCACTGGTTCATTGTTAGCCTCCACAAATACATTAATTTATTCTCTTTCAGTGAGGCATGCGCAAACAATCTCCAAACCTTATTGCCATTGAAAACCTGTCTATCTTTCTGATATTAAATTCTGCAAAACATCTGGCCATTAGAGATTTTTCTTTTCTTATACTGAGGCAAAACTTATACACAGTAAAGTACACAGATCCATAGCGTGTAACTCTATAAATTCTTATATACGTGAACACCCAGGCAGCCACCACACAGATCAGATGGAGAACATCACCAGACCCCAGAAGGAGCTCTCATGACACCCCTGAGTCGGCCTCCAGTGCTCTGCAGACCCCAGCACCGAAGGCTAGTTATGCCCGATTTTGAACTTCAAATAAATGAAATTAGTCCATATATACTTTTTTGGTGCAGTAAAATTTATTTATATGCTTGTTTATATCAGTAATTAGCTCTGTTTTTTGCTGTGTAGAATGCACTTTTAAGAATATGCCTGAATATGTTTATTCATTTTGGTGTTTCTAGACATGGGAACTGTTCCCAAGTTTTGGCAATTATGAACTATGCTCACATGAACACTCTTTTATGTACATTGTGGTGAACGTAAGCATCCATTGTCAGGAATGGAAATGCTGGGTCATCACGTGTACATAGGATTCACTCTTGTAAATGCTGTCAAACTATAGATGCCAAAATACAGATCATCAAGTTACACTCCTGTCGAACAACATGTGAGAGTTTCCACTGCTCCACATCCTGTTACACTGGTTTCTCATTTTTGTTTTAGCCATTCTGGTATGTTTGTAGTGATATTTCATTCTTTTTTTTTTAATTAAAAAATTTTTTTAATTAAAAAAAATTTATTGGAGTAGAGTTGATTTACAATGTTGTGTTCGTTTCTGCTGTTCAGCACGGTGAATCAGTTATACATGTACATATATCCACTCTTTTTTAGATGCAGCAACGTGGAGGGACCTAGAGATTGTCATACTGAGTGAAGTAACTCAGACAGAGACAGACAAGTGTCATATGATATCGCTTATGTGCGACACTTCATTCTTACTTTAATTTTTAATTTTCTTATGTTTGGCTTTCTGTAATCGTGCAGTTGACTTTTCAGCGTTCTTTATGTACCCTGGATGTCAGTCTTCAGGTGAATACGTATTGGAACCCATTTCCTCCCCGTGCGTCTCAGCTCTTGATTCTTGTAATGAGTCTTACTGACTCGTATTCATCTTTCTTTTATGGTTCATGCTTTTTGTGGCTTCTGTTTAAGAAGCCTCTGTCTATTCCAAGGTGAAGGAAGCGTTCTTCTTCTTCTGTTTATTCTCAAGATTTGATAGTTTTGTCTTTAGGTTTACGTCTACTTCTGTGTTGCCATCCATGGAAGGCGCTCCCCACAGGGATTTGTTGTCAGAGAATTTGTCTTCCTATCTCAAAGAAACTGGCTCAGGACTGTCTCTGTAGCTCTGAGGACATTAGCCCCCTCTCTGCAGTGTGAAGGAGGGAATTCATTTAAGTAAACGAAGAGGAATTGTGCAATTGTGTTAATGCAAATTGCCTTGTGCAGTAGGGATTACTAATAGAAGAGCCTCTGACCGATGACTCTCCTGTATCGTTATGGTGATCTCCTCCAGCTGTGCTACCCAATGAGAGAAGTGGATGGCATTTCCCATCAGAGAGAGGGCAGGCTTAGATCATCAGTGATCATTTACATACATCTGGATTTTACTCTTCAAATACATGTTTCCTATTGATTTGTTTTTTCATCCTTGTTCACATCTTTGTTGACATCACTTGGAGGCTAATAATGATTGCAAAAGCAAGTTAGAAGATGCTGTTAATTCTCCAAAGAGTTGACCCCAATAAATACAACTATTAGATACTCTCAAAGGAAGGTAGACGGGCAGTTGCCAGGAAAACAGCCATATGTTTAAGCACTTCATGCAAACATTTCTGGTAGGTCTGTTAGTCATGGAATTGTTTTTTTGTGGAAAAGTAAAATTATAAACTAAATTAGTAAAGAAGAGGTTGACGTGTTCTTCTTACCCATATCATGGTCCATCAATATCAATATCAAACTAGGATTTTTAAAAAATTTGACTCATTAGAGCATCAATAAAATTAAATTAAGCTGAGAGAGTCTATAAAATAGATGTGAACAAATAAATGTTACATGCAGAATGTCCCACACTCTTAAAAAATGAACACTTAAATCACTTAAATTCTCTTTTCTCAGTTTTATCAAAGAATTTAAGCGAAAGACACGTTACATCAGCATTGTTTGCCCTAGTTCTTCTGTCCATTGTTAACAGAGGAAAAATGTGCTTGACGTAAATTACATTTATTTATATATAAGTAAAACAGGGTCCGCCAGGTTGTGTGGAGAGAGTCGCAATTAAAAGCACAGGTTGAATGATGGGTAGTAATTAATAAGGACGCACGTGTCCTCTGTGATCAACTTCACGAAGGTTCCTGAAAGTTCCTGTTCCTGACTACTGCTCATCAGAGTGGACGTTCAATCCACTTAGGCTGAAAGCGTATAATAGAGACTTAGGGGCCCTAAACTTTTATATCCACCTTGTTAGAAGGCTAGATAAAGGGGGGGAAAGGCCTAATTAAACGAAGGCCTTGATAAAGGCAAAGACAGAAAGAAAACAGGAAAATGTTGACAACTCATCACAAAGGCTAATTAATTAACATTAAGGAACTCCTACCAACCAAAGAAAAAGATCAAGAATCGAATCCATTGGAGAAATGGGCAAATGCCAAGAATAAATAATTCTCAGAAATTACAGAATACTCTCAACATAAGACATGATTCCAATTTCACCCATCAAAAGGAAAATATGAAGTAAAACTTTGAGATTTCTTTTAATAAAACCCCACAAAGGCCTTGCACTATGCACTAAATGTCACCTGACTACATTTACTACCTGTTTACCCCACGAGAAAGGAGCCCATAAGATATAAAAGTAGGGCTTCTGTCTTCCTCCTTCACTGTTGAATTCCCAGCACTTAGAAAGTCTGGGATTAGCAGAGGCGAACTAGTATATACAGAATAGATAAACAACAAAGTCCTACTGTAGAGCACAGGGAACTCTATTCAATATCCTGTGATAAACCGTAATGGAAAAGAATATGAAAAAGAATTATATATGTGTAAAACTGAGTCACTTTGCTGTACAGAAGAAATTAACACAACATTGTAGATCAACTATACTTTAATAAAATTTTTAAAGTGCCTTTCATATAGTATATAGAAGCCCATGATATCAAAGGATAGAAACTAAAGATTTTAGTTACAACCTTAAGATGCTCTATCTGGCAAGGATGATAAATTATTGTATAGATCATTGAAATAAATGATTCTGCATCAAACTGAACTATTTTGTTAAACCAGTTTATTGTCTTTAATTGAATATGAGAAGTCATACATTGTGAATAAGATCACTAGGATAGATTGCCTTCTATAAATTCACAGAACCTACTATGTAATTCTAATTCCCATTTGAGATTAAGATTTCCCACAAAATGCTAGATGGAAGCGGCCAGTTGGAAATGATTAAAATTTGTGAAATTTCTAGCTTAATGCCTGGCATACAAAAGACATTCTCTACACTTTATTTCTCTTCCTCCTGAGCCTTCTAAGTTGTATTCGGTATAGAGTAATTAGAAGCAGAATAGTGCATTTCTGGAGTTGGCGGCTTTAAAGATAAAGAGGAATTGTACTTCTATGTGCAAATGTAAAAAATATAATTTATTAATTTTATAATCAGGTTATCAGTAGAAGACAGGCTTAGGAAACTGGCTGACCTGGATTTAAATACAGGTCACATATTTGTTAGTTGATTAACCTGGGGTAATTGTGTTTTTGCTTAGTTGTAGTTTATTTATATGCAGATATCGGTGATGTTATCAACATCACAGAAGAGCCATTGGGCGAGTGCTCCCCAAGGGGTCCAGTTTGACTTATTTCTGTTGGTTATCCTGGTGCAGCCAAGGTTTAACAGGAGCCTAGTACAACTGTTGAAAAGCAAGGTGAAATAGACAACCGCAGACAAGTTTACAGAACACAGAGCAGGCATGCCGAAGGGAAAGTTCAGGTTAGAAAGTTTAGCTCCAAACCACTGAGTAGGGGCCGACTTGAAATAGAGCTCTTTCACTTTGGTAGAAAAGTGCTGTGTCTCATGTTCTATATTAGAATTATTCAATTTGGTGATATATTTTGGTCAACCAAAATAGTAGTACACCCTTCGCTAGACACGTGACTGACTTGGCAAACGTTTCCGTAGGTTGCTGTCACTGAAAGTGGTGTCACCCTCAATGTGAGAAGACAGATCATGTTTTAGGCTTTCAGTGTCTTGAATGAAGTGATAACATGAGCGCTATGTGTAGAAGGGAAATCAGCATTCCAAATGGTGACGTGTCAACAGAGTCATCTTTCATGGAAAAAGAATGAAATACACATCGTATTTTCACATCTGGAGAAATTCTGCATCAAGAAAACGCATGACTTCAAAATATAAAGGCTCGCTTTTCTCCTACAAAATAAGGAGTCCAGAGTAGGTTATAAAAGGCCGGTGTGATGACTGTATAGACATCAGAGACCCAGGCTCTTAGCGTCATTCTTTATACAGCAGCCAGAGTGATCTTTGTTTTTTAAACTAAAACAGACTTTATTAAGATGCATTCGTTTTTCTCTAATGTCCTTTATCTGCTTCAGGATCCCTTCCATAATGTTATATTTATTTAGTCACTGTATCTCCTTAGGCTACTCTGGCCTTTGCCAGTTTCTCAGGTATTTGGTAAAATGTCCCTCAGTTTGGGTTTGTCTGAGGTTTTCTCCAGGTTAGGCTGAGGTTTTGTGTTTTGGGGAGGAAGCCGACAGAGGTTAGTGCAATTCTCAACACATCATGTCAAAGTTACATTCTACCAACATGATTTATCGTGAATGGTGTTGGCCTGATCTCCTGGCTAAGGTCAAGTTTACCGGTTTCTCCACTGAAACATTAACTCCCCTCCCCCCTCGTCCACACTGTACTTTTGGGAAACAAGTCACTACATGTAGAGCACACTTCAAGGGTGTTCCGCCTCTCCGAGGGGGGGAGTATCTGCATACATTTTTTGGTGTTCTCTATGGGATGCTTTTGCTTCTAAGCTCTTTTAGTGGGCAGGGCTAGGATACACATGCATGCATACTAATTGTGTGTGTATATATACACCTCCCATCAGTACCTACATCAAGCTAACAGTTCAGCTATGTCCTGGCTCTAATCCAGGCATCTATGGTCCATTCTATCCGTCCCCCTTGTTTATCTCTACAGAGAGATCTTCTAAATACATAATTCAGAAAATTCCTCATCTCTGCTTGAAACCTACGAGCCTTCTCATCCCAGGATAAAAATTCAGACTTATGGCTCTGGTCTACAAGGTCTTATGTGCCATACTAAATGAGCTGAATTCATCATTTATTTTCTTAGCAATTAAGGACTATCTGTGGGAGAGTAAGGAAGTTCTCTGTAGCTGTTTCTTCCTGCTTGTGATGAGAAAACAATCATAAAATAAATACCATGTTCATTTGTTTGAACTGCAAATTTAAAGCCAAATACATTTTGTTAATATTTAATCAATTAACAGTTAATTAACATTTAGTCAGTTATTGTCAATCACATTGGTATTGTATTGAAGTAAAAATAAAATGGTATTAAATTTGAAGTAAAGTTTCTCAAACATTTGGAATCAGTTAGTCATGGTTGTTCCACACAAGAGACAACAAATTTAAGAAAAATCAAATAAAACTGTAATAATCTGCATTTCGTGTGTGTGTGTGTGTGTGTGTGTGTGTACATACTCTCATTTCAGGAAGCTATGCTGATTGCGATTCTTGACACGTATTAAACTCAAGAGAGGGCTTGAGCAATAAATAAGGTTTAACATGCCATTTATTAGGGTGGACATTTCTAATTCATACGTATACTTTTAGGAAGAGTGTTGGGACCTTTGTTAAACAGTTAACAGGAAACTGGAAACTCAGAATTGCCTTTGACAGTTTGAAAAACTTCAGAGACATTTTTCAGATTAGATGAATAAACAAAACCTAAAAGTTGGAAGTTTAAAATTTCAGCTTGGGGGAAAGCAAAGAAAGGATTTCCTATCACGTCTTTGGTTTCATTCACACCTGGAATAGATTTCTGAATGTTCTGTTGTTGACATAGTTTTAAAAAGACTTAAGAAGTGGGTAAAAATTATTCAATGATCAAGATTTTCCACCGTTTGTTTAAGAAATGATGATAGCTTTTTCTCAACATTGAAAAAGAAATTGTCATCTCAGGACTGAAGTGAGAGGGTCAGGCTTTTCAGTGTAACATAATATGTTAAAATATGTCTTTCTGAAGAGTTTAAGAAATCATATCGCTCATTTTGACAAAGGGAGTGTGCATCTGTGCCCTGGGCAGAGAACATACTTAACTGTTTAGGGCAGGCTTGACCCTACGGCCCATTTCTGGGCGTGGCGTGATGGACAGCTGATGGGCGTGTCTGTGATTTGCGAACGTCATACACGTCACTGTTTCTTTTAACCATAAAGTATATTGTTTGTGACCAGTTGTCTGTGAAACAGTCTTAAGATTGGCATTAAGGCATTTCTTGCTGTACCTATGCTGATTCTTAAACACGATTTCAGTCTCCTCCATGGCTCACAAAAAAAGTGGCTCAATAAATAAAAAACCTTTCCCACTCAGTGAAAAGCAGAAGAAGCACTCTTCCCCGAAGTGGCTCTCACATGTATGCCGGGAGCTGATCCATGTTTTCATGATTTCTTCCAGCAGTGTGAGTACAATCATTCTTCTGCCGATGTGTAATTTCCACAGTGTCGTATGATAAATAGGGTGGTCAACATTCATTCAGTTTTGCCTCAGTCATAGGACCTTTCCATTAATTTTGGTACTGGGTTTTAAATTTTTCAATAATAGAGTTTCTTGGGCATGTTTTTGCCATGACTAGTATTCCTTTAAGTGAAATTTCTCTAGTTTGTGTCTCTTTTGAGTCTTCAGGGCAAAAAACAATCCATTTCTTATTATAAAACATGCTTTTGATCGTGTTTTAGAAAGCCAAAATTTTTGGAAGAATAAAATGATACACATTTTGCTGGCTTTATGCCAGTTTCTGACAAAGTTTATAAAAGGTAATGTACAGGGAACTAGGGATTTTTGGTATCATTAAAAAAAAACACTTTTTAGATCATTATAATTGTGTTTCCTATTCAAAATTTACTTCTTCAGAGCCTGGGTGCAACCGAAACATTTAAATATTTACTTCTCACTGGTATTTCAAATCACACTTCATGATTCATAGTCTCCATTTATGTTGTTATTCTCAGTTTTTATTTTTATACTTTGTGTTAGTATTTCTTCACTAGTAATTATTACTTTTTGCTTTAATGAATTCTTTTGAGTCACTGATCCATAAGCAGTATTTTAATTACAAAATGTTAATGTAACAAAAGAAAGCAATAGTGTGTAACTCACATGAAGGGGGATGGTGCCCCCTGACTCAAGGTTGGCTGGGCCAGTTCACTTACTACTCATGTTCATTTCTCCCCTCAGATGCAAAATTTAAGGGTACACCAAAACACACAATAAAACAGGTAAATAGTACTTTATGCAATAATTTAAAAACTCAAAATTAATGCAGAAATCCATGATAAATAAAATATCAACCTTTTAAACTATGATCAGTATTACTGATTTTTTTCTTTTTTTGCTCAGACACCCATATGGCTCTGCAAAATACAGAAAAATCTCTATGTAAAACTATTAATAGGATATTCACGAAAGTTGAGAAATGTTTACAAATCAAATTACCTCTGCCTTTTCTTCCAAAACCACCAGAGCAGTTGTGAACCACTTGATAGACACCTGGGGACTAAAAGCAGATTAAATTCTAAGAAAATTCATGGTGAAAAACCTGTCCGCCCCATGTTTATGTTTTCTGATGGGAGGAACTAGTATTTTGTGTGTGTGCCCTTTTGTTCGATGACAGTCGCCCTTCATTACTTGTAAAGCTGTCTTCACATATCCGCTGCTTCCGTTATGTGTAGTAAGGAATACTCTGTACTGTATTTTTCTTTCATTCATAAAGATAATAGTTCCCACAATTACATTTTCAAACTCCATCATGACACACGCAGATTATTCCATTTGCATTATCGTACGTAAGCATATGAAGGAGAGAATAAAACATCCATGTTTTATATAAATTCTCTTTTACTTGGACTTGTTTGTACATGAAATCATCCGTATGAAGGTGAAATATGTTTAGTGGTATACATTTTGGCTTGGGATTTTGTTTGAAATATGGGTAAGCGTATTTAAAATGTGCAGTAATGATTCATACATTTTAAATTTAAGCTCTAGGCTTCTTACGTCAACGGCAAGCTTCTTTCAATAGCATATAAAATGTGTATGATTCCCGAGCAAATGAAATCAGTCAAGAGATTATGTATGCAACATGGTTAATGTGCCAGAAGAAGATTAAAGACAAATACAACGTGGCATGAAATCCCACAGCACGGAAAGCACGAGGCCGCATCGTAGTCGCGCCTTCCGCTGATAGCAAGAGCTCCCCGGGCTTGCCTGCTGTGATGGGAACACGTGGGCAAACTGTCACAGCGATTAAACCGCCTTCCTGCCACCTCCAACTTCACCTCCTAGGAGTGAAGCCCCTTAAACATGAGACGTCGGCTTGGAGACTCAGGTTAGAAATGTGAGGAGTCAGGCCAAGTATATGATGTCCAAGCAGTCTGCTCACCAACAAATGGGAAATACATATTTTTGTGGAACAAAAGAATGTAATCAGATGAAATTCAAATTGTTGGTGCGGTGAGAGTACTAAAGACAGCTTCTGTTCGAAATATTTGACCTGGTCTTCCCATTGGTCCAACGTCTTGAAGAAATCTCAACTCAAGAAGTAACTCAAAAAGCAATTAACATCATTTATCGTATTGAAAAAAAAAAACTCAAGGCAAGACAGACATAGTAATATCAATTGAAAAAAAATGTACACTAAGGGGCTTCCCTGGTGGCGCAGTGGTTGGGGGTCCGCCTGCCGATGCGGGGGACACGGGTTCGTGCCCCGGTCCGGGAAGATCCCGCATGCCGCGGAGCGGCTGGACCCGTGAGCCATGGCCGCTGAGCCTGCGCGTCCGGAGCCTGTGCTCCGCGGCGGGAGAGGCCGCAGCGCTGAGAGGCCCGCGTACCAAAAAAAAAAAAAAAAAAAAATTGTACATTAATAACTGGACATATTTTGTACATATATCATAGTTTAATATTTCAAAAGAAAAGTGGTTTCAAATGTGTGTTTTTAGCAAACTATCTTAGTGATAAGTAGAGCTAATTCAAAAGAAATACTTGCACTGCAAAAAAAAAAAAGAGAGAGAGAGAGAGAATATTGATTTGATTCCTTCAAAAGAAACACAGCTTCTGTAGCTGCTTAAACGTCTCCAGGAAGTCAGTGAGGAGGATTGAGTCGGAGGTTCTCTGGCTTCTATTTCGCTGACTTAATTTCAAAACGCTTCTCTCCCAGTGGATGAGGATGATGAATGGGAAACATCTGTCAGGTAGATGAAAGTAACAGCGCTAGAAATGTTGTCTTCAGCTTTGTTCAGAAAGGTACTGATGACTTGAGAGAGTCATTTACACACGAATACGAGTCCTGAAGGAGCCTCTTTTGTCACCATGTGCGGGAGATCCAGGGATAGTGAAGAAATATGTCCCTATTACTGAAGCAATGTCACCACAGGAATGAATCACTTCAAATGGATGGAATATAAATTAATAATACGTCTCTTGGGGAAGATACAATGCTCAGTGCCTCGTAAGTGCGCTTCTGTTTAAATAGCTGCAAGGCTGCTACTCAATGAAACAAAGATTAAAGGGGGAAGTAATTGGTACTCAGTTGGGGATGATCTTTAAGGAGATGCATGAGCCTCTTGGAAGGAAACTAGACTTGATCCATTCTTTGCTGCAACTTGACGATGAGAGAAAGATGACAACTTTGGATTTCAGAATAAAATTGATTAGTAATAATAATAAAGGCTTTATTTTATTTCTTTCTTTAATTCAATTTAACCTTTAGAGCAGCTTCAAGTTCACAGCAAAGCCGAGTGGAAGGTACAGAGAGTTCCCCTGTACCACCCGCCCTCACAGACTTACAGCCTCTCCACCATCAACACGGAGTGGGATATTTGTCACAATCCATGCATCTACGTTGACACATCACTACTACTCAAATTCTGAGTTTTTGTTCATACTAAAATATGCGTTTGCTCTAAGTGATTTATTTATATCTTTTACACAATTGTAGGTTCACATGCAGTTGTAAGAAATATTACAGAGAGAACCCATATACCTTTGACCCCATCTTACCCGGCAGGGTCACTATGCTTAACTAGAGTGCAATCATACAATAGGAAATGGGTATTGATACAATCCACTGACTTTATTCAAATGTTGTCATTTTTATAGGCGGTCCAGTGTGAGTGTGGTGTGTGTGTGTGTGCACGCACGTTTACTCTGCAATTTTATCACGTGTGCAGATTCCTGGACACACCCCCGCAGTCAAGGTGGAGAACCGTTCATCGCAAGGATCCTTTGTGCTGCCTTTCTTAAGCCACGAGCTCTTTCTCCACTCGTCCCTAAAGCCTGGAAACCACTAATGCCTTGTTCATGTTTATAAGTCATGTCATTTCAATAATTTTATATAAGTGGAATGATCAAGTGTGTAATCCTTTTGGATTACTTTTTTTCACTCAACAAGATCCCCTTGAGATCCATCCTGGGTTTTGTGCCTATTAACAGTTTCTTCCCTTTAGTGCTACATGGGCTTCCGTGGTTGATGGAACACAGTTTGCTTCACCATCCAACTGTTGAAGGACATATGTGTTGTTTCCAGTGCTTGGCTGTTACGAATAAAGCTCTTAGAAGCATTCGTGTCTAGGATTTTGTGTGTGAAGATACGTTTTTATTTCTCTGGGATAAATGCCCAGGAGTACAATTGCTGGGTCATGGGGTGAGGACATATTTAGTTTCTCAGGAACTGCCACACTGCTTTCAGAGAAGTTATACAATCTTACATTCCCAGCAACACTGGATGAGTGACCCAGTTCTTCCACATTTGATGTTGTCAGCGTTCGATGTTGTCATTTTTTTAAAATTTGGCCACTCGGATAGGTGTGTAGTGATAATTTGTCGTGGTTTATTTTGCATTTCCCTAATAGTTAATGATGCTGAGTAAATTTTCATGTACTTAGATGTCACCTGTAAATCCTCTTCAGGAAAATGTCTGTTCATGCCTTTTAACCATTTTCTAATTTATTTGCTGTTGTTATTTTCTACTGTTGTTTTGAGATTTCTTTATATATTCTAGATATGTCCTCTGTCAGAAATGTGGTTTGCAAATACTTTCTTCCAGTCTATAGGTTTTATCATTATCTTAACAGTGTAAAAAGTTAATTTCATTGAGGTCCAGTTTAACTAATTTTTTATTTTGGTGTCAAGTCTAAGAATTCTTCATCAAGCCTCTAGGTCACAATAATTTTCTGTTAACTGTTTTCTTTAATTTTATTCAAAAATGGGTAGATGACTTGAATAGACATTTCTTCAAAGAAGATACATGAATGGCCAATGAGTACATGAAAAAGTGTTCAATGCCACTAATTGTCAGAGAAATGCAAATGAAAACTGCTCTAAAAATAAAGTCTATGAAAAAATGAAGACAATTTCATATTCATATAGCAAAAACTAGACAAAGATTTTATTCTAATAGATGATAAATTTGTGTAATAGAGATATATTGTTGCTATGGATTTGAACGTATCACATAACCTGGCATCTAAACACATAACAGGAATTGAAAGGAAATAATAGTAGCTGACTTGATTCTCCAGGCTCCACCCATGTGATGAGCCGTCTTCAGGCCGAATACTCTCTGTGGCTTGTACAACACAATACAAATGTTTCCATTTGAATTTAGAGCTAAACCCACTCCTTATTATATATCTGTTTGGTCCCTCATGGAATTCATTCAAATCTACAAGAAACAGAAAACTTATTATGCCAATTAAATCATTACATGTCATGAAAAAGAGTAAATCTCCACATTATTTTTAATAATGGAGACGGTTCATTTTATGTCAGCTCTCGGGCCATGGGTTGCCGAGATATTTGGCCAAACATATTTCTGGGTGCTTCTGGAGGGTGTTTTGGATGAGATTGCCATTTAAACTCATAAACTGAGTAGGGAAGATTGCCCTCCCTCACGCATTGACTCTGTTTATGCGGGTTTATTTCTAGGCTTTTATTCTATGCTTGTCTAATTTTAATCTTCACTACTCTACCATCTCTTGTTTGCATTTATCTAACATAACTGCGTATTCTTTGACTTTAAATTTTTCTTATTTTTATCTTATGTACTGTAAGTTTTTAAAAACAAACCTGACATCTTTTCCTAATATGAGGCTTAGCATTGTTAAATATAATGGTATGTTAATCTTAATTATGTTCTCTAGCTTTATGTTGCAGTTGAGTTTACAATGCTTTTCTACCATATAGATTTTGTTCTCCTCCTGTATTTGTGTATTTCTCTTTCCCTTCAGTTCCCCCGATCATTACTTTAATAACTCTAGAAGATACAGAGATTTTTATTTTTTGTTCTTTTAGTTTAGAGGGCCAATTTAATTGCTGCTTGAAAATATAAGAAAACTAGGATCTAGCTTATTCTTTACCCATGTATATCACACATAAAGAACACTGCACAAATATAAAGTTGTATGTGAGCGGATTATCACAAAGTGAAGGAAAGCATTTAGACAACGCTCATGTTTCCAGCCCCATTCTCTCTAGACATAACTGCTATCCTTCATTTCTAAATCTAAACGTGACGTTTGTTAGTGGTTGTAGCTCAGATAAATGGAAATATAAGAACATTCTCTCTTTTTGCATCTAACTTCTTTCATTCAACTTTCTTGTCACAGTAAATGATTGGTTTTGATGGCTGCACCGTATGCCACTGGGTAATAGCATTCTCTTAATGTTGTCTACTGAATAATAGGATTTATTAACTTTAATTTTAATGTGATAGGTTAACAATCCTTTCTCTGTGGTTAAAATCTCCCCAATTTCTGTTAAGAAATAGTTCTTCAAGCTACATTTTTATAAATATTACTTGCGATTGCTAATTTTATATGTCAACATGACTAGGCCATGGGTGCCCAGGTCAAACACTAGCCTGGGTGTTTCTGTGAAGTTGTTTTTGGGTGAGATTAATATTTAAATCTGTAGACTGAGCAAAGCAGATTACTCTCTCTAATGCGGGTGGGCCTCATGCAATCAGTGGAAGGCCTGAATAGAACAAAAATGCGGGCCTCACCCAAGTAAGAGTGAATTTTCCTGCCTGCAGTCTTCACTCCGGGACATCAGCTCTACCTGGCTCTACAGTAGCCAAACGGCCTTCAACCTCAAACTGTGACATCAGTTACACAGACTTGGACATGCTTTTGTACTCACAGGAGCCAATTTCTCATGAGATAGCTCTTTCTCTCTCCATATACATATTCCTGTAGGTTCTCTTTCTCTGGAGAATCCTAATATATTACCCATGTTTTATTTGAGATGCTTTTTTGTTGTACCCTTTACATTTAGATCTACAACCTACCAGCGACTGAAGTTTTGTCTGATGTAGAGCAACAATTTTCAGGTTATTTAGATAACTTTGCACAAATTACCATGCAAACATGGGTAAATTTGCATTAGTTAAAATCACTTATATTTTTATAGTTGTAGAAAATTTCTGGAAGGGTATACTGGGAGCTATTAAAAGGGAATATTTCAGTGGAGTAGAACTGATATCGTCAGGTGTGTGGTCACCATTTTTTTCTTTCTACGAATCGAGCAGAATACACAATGGTAGTTAAAGGGTGCTTAACATCTGTCTCTTGCCAAGTAGAGCTCTAAAATCATTATTTCATAGTGTCCAGAAAAGATAACGATGAAATATGCAATAGAAAGGTTCTCTCAGGAACAAAACACTATCTTTGCTCTTTTCCGTTGTGTGCCAAAGATAAAAATTAAATAACATCCCTTCTTTCTGAGAGTCATTACCTCTCCTGAGAAACAGCGTGATCCTTACCAGTTACACTGGGCTTTTTAATAACTTGATACAGGAAAGAAAAAACCATGCTGAGAATAGGCCAAGTAATAAAGCCTAGAGGAATTAAGAAACTCCTTCAAAATCCTGACTGTGATTTCCAATAGACAAAACTAATTAAATCAAGTCCAGCTCAAGTTCAATTTGATTTTTATGGTTTGACATGGTATTGAGGGTGTCTTAGGAACAAACCTATAAACACTTTGCCTGACAGACTTTCAAAGCCAATACTTTAATGACTCAAAGCGTAACAGAAGATTTTTACAGTATAATCTGAGAATATTACAGCACTTTAGTGCCACAAGAGTTAGCACTTTCTTTCCTCGTTCTGTTATGTAGGAGAAGAATGGAATTATTTAGGGAACTGAACGTGAGGAATGCATCAGTGAGTCAAGGCTAGTCAAAGTCTAAGTTTTCTGCAGAAAAGCTTTACAGCCAACAGTAGAATGAAGAAAACTATAAATAAAGAAGTGATTTCCCCCTAGCCAACACATAAATGTCCTGTTACACTGTTGAAATGATGTAGTTGGTTGAGTATTGATCTAAAGAAGAATTGTGTCAAGATGCAAATGAAGATATTGATAAGATGTTGGTGGGGGCTTCCCTGGTGGCACAGTGGTTGAGAGTCCGCCTGCCCATGCAGGGGACACGGGTTCATGCCCTGGTCCGGGAAGATCCCACATGCCGCGGAGCCTCTGGGCCCGTGAGCCATGGCCGCTGAGCCTGCGCGTCCGGAGCCTGTGCTCCGCAACAGGAGAGGCCACAACAGTGAGAGGCTCGCGTACAGAAAAAAAAAAAAAAAAGATGTTGGTGTATACTTATTGCTAGCATTCGGGTAAACTTTCGGGTTTACTGTATATGGAATTGAGGTTCATTCTCTCGTGTAATGACTCCAATTTTGAGGTGTTACTGTTGCATGAATCACGGCAATGATATGACTTTCAGTAAGTTGAAATTGCAGCCTCCTCCAAGCGAAATCAGCCTGCCAAGTGTGGGGGGTGGTACCCACTCTCACTGGAAAAGGTAGCTTGTGATCCTTGGTGAGGGGAGGGGTTAGCGTTAGGGTTGAGTGACCTGGAGTGATGGGGTATCACTGGGGAGAAGATGCCTCTCACCTGGGTACAGAGAAAAGCACCTTCTCAGCAAATGGTTCTAGGTTAGGGCCCTAGTTTGGAGAAGAACTCTTCTGAATCATAGCGGATGAGTGTTGGTTTAGCGATGGGTGCCTCTTTCAGGGAGCAGCTCCTCAAGCTGCTGCAGGTGAAGGAAGTGACCCCAGAGGATTCAGTGCTCCTGTGTGAGCAGAGCAGTTCAGGGCTAGGGCTGCTCTGCACCTCTATCCTCAGAGTGGCTGCTGGATTAAACCCACTAACCCCGAGCTAGACCAGAGCACGATCGAAACCTCTTCTCCCCATACACCGCTTTAAAACATAAGTCAAAGGAGCAAGTCTACAGAAAAAGGAAAGATTGTCATTCCTTTCATAGTTTTTAAGTTGGGTTTGCAAAGAAGATTCCTGGTAGCCTTGTGGGGAGAATCATTTTGCTGGAAGACTAAGCAGACTCCTGGATCAGAAATTGCCCCGAAGGGCATGAGATGCACATAAATGGACCTGAGCAAACCCTCAGCATCTCAAAGTGTCTCTCGTTTGGATTACTTTTCTGACTCTGGCAATGGAGATAAAAATGTTGACAAAAGTTTTTATATTTTGAGAAGCAAAAGAGGCAAGACAGCTGTGCAAACAGCAACACCCAAACCCGACTCTGTGACTGATTTTCTTCTCTCCTTGCCCTGATCCACATGGCACCAGAGGTTAGAAATTATTCTGAGGCAGTTATAAAAACATGCTCATTTTATGACCATAACTTAAGCCAAAAAAATAAAATATGACGTTGTCATTTTTTATTACAAGTTCTACAATGCAGGTAAAAATGGCCATCCCATCCCACATTCCTGGCATTTTATCTGCCCATCCTAACAGCTTAGGGAAATAGTCCCACAGTCTAGACAAAGCCTTTGCTGACACTTCATTCTAGTTATCTGTTTCCCCGCTGGTATCCAGAGCCGCCAGATATCCTATAATTTAATGCTAATTCTCACTGGCCTTTAGTCAACCAGAGCAGATATTAAATCCTTGTTTCTAATACCAGTTACTGTAATGGCCAAATTATTAGTTGCAGACCACCAAATTCTTTCTTTTTAGCTTAAGCAGGGAGGGATTTAAGTGATGTTTCATATCAAACCTAAATGGAATGATAAAGTAATATTAATTTATAGAATTTGGAGAGATAACGCATGTAGGTATAAGAATTACACGTAAGCAAAAGGATAGTCTAAATATTCCAATGACACCTTTTATAGAGGCACTGTGCCTCTATAAAAGGAATATATCTTTGACATAAAATAAGCAGAAACCCTTAGAAGATCTATTTTATCATTGCATTTCTGTTCTAAATGTTTTTTCTAGGAGCTTTTATCACACAGTTATCTATGGCACACTTCTGACTGGTCATTTGGGCCAAGCATTTTGGAAACGGTACAAAGGATCCTTTTTGACAGCGAGGCTACAGCAGTGAAATGACTGTAAGGACTCCAGGGCAGCCAGAACATTGGAGTTTCTGAAGCTCGGTTGTTTATTCCAACTGCATTTTCTTCTGGGGTGAAATTACTCAAGTGAATGCTTTTTGATGTTATAAAGCAAACCTGTCAATTTCAACCTTAGTAAGTTTCATTTTGTTCTTTTACTACTAACTCAGTGGGTTGTGACCTGGAATCAAATATCTTCTCCCACCCTTTTCTCATCATAGATATGGATCAAACAGTCATACACACACCTGAGTGCTGCCTGAAAGTATGGGCAAGGTTTTGTTGGTGGTGGTGAGAGCATCTCCTTAGCTCTCCACATAGAAGATGTCAAAATGCCTTGATAATTAAAGCTTAAGTACGACCCCTCCAGGATGGGAGAAGGATTAGTTTAGAATGTTCTCTCTCTTTTTAAGGATCAGCTACTGTGAAGAGCAATAATTATATTTTTAAAGAATTTGAAAGTGAAACGTAAAAGGGGCAGGCAAGGTTCTGGTGCCGGCACTTACATGACAAATGTCATCACTAAGTAGCAGAGAAAGGTGTACGAATTTTGATTTGTGAAACATATGGCCTTGTCAGAGCACAATTGACAGCACTCCTAGTGTTTCCAGCTGAATAATTCATGAACATTTGATCAGCTGAGGAGCTTGAAAAAATGCTGAACATCTGTAAAACTCAATGTTAGCTGTGGGCTGTCACCTTTCAAGTTCAGGTGTTAATGTTGCTGTGTGCAGTGTTGCTAGGTGCTGGTAGAAAGGTTTCCTGCCTCTGGTACATGAAGAAACCTCCCCAAACGCCATGGGAACGGGAGAGGATTTCGCTGCAGTTGGCAGACGGCTGGTAATGACCCTGCCTGCTGGCAGCTGAGCCCGAAATAAAACTGCTGTAGCCAACCAGGATCGGCTTTATGAGTTTTGATCAAACATTGGCCTCCCTGTGTATCAGAATTAATCTTACCTAAGAGAGTTCTGAATTTGAGATCAACGTAAGGGCGCCGTTGGAGCTTCATGTCACTACAGAGCATGTGTCTGACCTACTCAGCTACTGAATGACCATAATATTCAGATGCTAAAATGTCTGTCATCCAGGTTTCAAGTCAAATGTCCATGTCCATTGTTTGTACTAAAGGAGGTAAGAATAAGAAAATACATTCTGCTCAAATGTAATACTGTGTACATGTACTATAAAGAAAACAGTATTGCTGGGTAATAAAGATTCTCATAAAACAGGCTAAATTAGTATTATGTATCCAAAAGAAAGTAACACAGCTTACAGGTTACAGGAAACCAGCTTGGTACAGAACAGAAGCCATAGAAATTAAACTCAGAATATCCTGGATGTGGGTTCTACACACTTTTTTTGTTATAGAGCATTTCTCAATCCTGTTGTTCTCATCCTTCTCCCACTGTTAAGAAGTTTGCACCCTTGCTATTATCTTAGGTCAGAATCAGAAGTACTGATGACATAGCGCTAAGTGCGATTGCCAGCACTGGCAGATTGCACTTGGCAGGGTGACGACAGTGACACCAGGAAGGTCGCAGCCCTTGTGGAAGACACGGCCAAGGGAGGCTTTTCTAGTGAGGAGAGTGTGGGAGTTTCCATAGTTATAAAAACTAACAAGGAACTTACCGACTTGGATGAAAGAATCGGATAAATCAATGGACTTGTTAAGTTTGTATATGTGTCAGTGTCTTTTAAAATCAAATTCACATTGTTTGTTGCTCTGACTCTAAGACCAGAGTAAAACACACAAAAATGTCATGTGTTGATCAAGACCTCATTTTTTCCAGAAGTGCTTCTCTTATCTGAGTCTTTAGAATAAG
The DNA here is from genome assembly GCF_003031525.2 of Neophocaena asiaeorientalis asiaeorientalis. Taxonomy (NCBI): domain Eukaryota; kingdom Metazoa; phylum Chordata; class Mammalia; order Artiodactyla; family Phocoenidae; genus Neophocaena; species Neophocaena asiaeorientalis. Next base: position 1,926,413 of record NW_020173037.1, on the reverse strand, counting down.
TCTATTCATCTGATGGACTTCAGGTTGCTTGAGCATTCACTTTTATGAGAAATGGAAAATTACCTGGACAGCTTCTCCTGTGCTCAGTATGAACACATGACTTCAGCCTGGGCCCTTCTTCCCTGGATGTTTCGGGTTGGGATGGACAGGTGGTCCTTTGTCTGCTTGGATGATAGATTGGAAACATGGCTTCTGGGCTCATGTCCCCTCCCTGGGGGAAAGTTGCTTCACAGGGAGGAGAAACATCAGGGGAGACCGAGGTCCACCATCGCCTGGGCCCTGGCCCCCACGTTCCTGTCATAATTCCTCCTCCGTGCATCCTCCTGTGTCCAACCCGCTACCTGAGCCCATAAGCAATCTTTTCGCTTTAAAAAAAACCCAACTTATAATAGTTTTCTTAAAAATTTACAGACACGTATTTAAGAGGAAATTCAAAAGTTCATAATAGATTTATATTATTAAAACAGAAACAAAGCCAGGCTGCAAACAAATAGGGTGGAGGTAAAGGGTCTGGTGTGATAAAAGCGGAGATAGAGGTCATACCAATGCGTAACTGTGTCTTCCCAGGCTTCATCAGCCTGTTTAATAGAACCACAGCAATACAATCAAAATTAATATAAAACTATACATCCTATGCGTTCTCTGCATCTATATCCCTGAATAAAGTGGTATTCAAATATTTCTAGAGTTTTTAATGGGGTACTTCCTAAGAGTTCATGAAAAATCTCTTATGATTTCCCATGGATGCCCTGCCAAGAACAGATGTTTCCCACTGGGTAGTGTGAGAACAACCATCTCTACCTACTACCATCACCTGTCCCCTCCGTCCCTACAGTGTGAGAAAACTTAAGGGCAAAGCTTTGGAGAGTTCTGTTGAGAATCTGTAAGAACTCCCCGCCCCCTCTATGTTACAAGTTGATCATTTGCCGGAGAGGTGCCTTAGCAGTGCTCCTAGAATCTCAGCGCCTTAGTTTTTACAAAATTGCTCTTTCTGTTTTTAGATACAGTTGCTGAGTGAGTTCCATCCCTGGTACAGGGTTGCATGGAACCCTGAGGAGGAAAACAGCAATGATGGGTACCAGCCGGAGCAACCCCCCTCCCCGACTCGGGCTGTCCTCCTGAGCCAGGCTCACTGCTTCCCGAACTTTCTTCCCTGAGGATGAGTTCTCTTCCCAGCTGGCCTCAGCTCCTCTGAAGGTAAGCGTAAAGTGGAGGTTGGCCACATGAAGTGGCCAGACATATTCGAGGTCCCTTTAGATTTGAGATGGGTCACCCATTTTGGATGATTTGGCAAAAAAAGAGGTAGAAGAAGAAGCACAGCCATAAGGTACCTGGACCTACACAATTTTTAAACATCTTAGAAGTTTTGCTTCAATTGTTCTTAAAGGAAATAGAACACTTTGGAAAATGATCATTCTATGCTCTTTGTCTGCCAAAAACTTCCCAGTGTCTGTCGGAGCAGATGATGGGCAAGCACTTTCCTGTGGATATCAGCTCAGTGGTTTTCAGCTGAGTTACAACTTCACGCTTTATAAGGTTTTGATCCTACTATTACCGGCAGGAGCCATTATAAGAAAAGATGGAAAAATATATTGATGGCATTTTTGTAGAAAATACTCGAAGTTGCTTGGATTTTATTAAGCCCAGTCGCTTCACTTTGTATATTATTCACCTTGAGCTGCGTAATGTTGATTTACAATGAAAACTAGATTCATAATACAAGGGTTGCTTCTCATCGCTGGGACACAATTCGTAATGTGTTGTTAGGGGTTTATTTTTCAGCAGTTCATTTGCATTCTTCAGTGATAAATACAGTATGATTTCTTTGTTCAATATGATTTTAGGCAGCTATAGAATCGTATACTGCCGGCTTTAGAACACAAAACCATCCTCAAGAGGCTTAACATCACATTTTACCTTGAATCTTTGGTCTGTTTCTTCTTGCATCTCTAGTGCCATGTTGTTTGGTAGGTGTTCCGCTCATCCACATGCTTAATGGATATCGCTATATAGTCAAGAACTGAATGTACAGCCAGTTCCATATCAGTAGCTGTGGATTTCCATTTGGGAGGTAAAGTAAGGTCTTTTCTTTCCAAAATCTCTAGGTGGGTCTGAGTTGAGCACTGATGTGAAATCATTTAAGGGGGATCTATTCTAGTACCAGATTTTTAAAATGCCGTTTTTGTGACTTTTTTTGTGTGGGTATTTACTCGTCCTGATTTAAAATACTCTGTAATAACCTATATGGGAAAAGAATCTGAAAAAGAATGGATATATGTATAGGTGTAACTGACTCACTTTGCTGTACACCTGAAACTAACACACCATTGTCGATCAACTCTACTCCACTATAAAATTAAAGTTAAAAAAAAGAAAAGCAGAGACAGTGGCCTGAGCCACAGTGGCCACTGCTGTTGCATCTATAATCTCGGGATGAAATCGGTCAGTGAGGGGAGGGGCCCATGGGGGGGTTTGCCTTCCCCACCAGTGGAGGCTCTATGTGGTCTGGTCTGTGCAGAGGGACCTGCAGTTTAAGCCTGGCAAGCCCTCAGGCAACACAAGTAAACTGAGCCACAAGCAAGATGACTAGGAGGATTGCAGATTGGTTCATCTGTACAGCAGTGAGCTCAGATTGGGGTTAACTCCCATCAACTAAACGTAAGCAGATGCTATAGGAGCGCTAACCAGGGGCCGTTCAGCTTGGCATCACATACAGTACAGCAGAGAGATGAATAGAAAGCTGCTGTGTTGTCCGGCAATCACTTCACAACAATTATGTCTAGAAGATAACATGTCTGGTGATGCTTGTTTTACAGGTGTGAGGTTGCATACTGAGGCAGTATAAGAGAAAAAAGTAGAAAAATCTCTACAATATGTGGCAGATCTATAGACCTTTGCAGTCCAGAATTTCTTACTGAGGTACCTTGACATTTGAGGCAACGAAACTCAAAATTTGTGTTTCCTTTTCTTCTGAAATGCTGAACAGGAGTTTTATGGGATTAGAACCAGACAGTTCACAAGGCAAAACTAGGGATTTCTGTAATACGTGTAATAAATTGAGATAATTTTAAAAATAATTGATACTGCTTTCTTCATTGTGAATGTTGTCTAATAAGAACATTAGACATAGAACAAAGAACATTGTATTTTTGTCTAAGAATAATAGGATAGAAAGCAGCTTTATAGACAGTTATTAAGGTAACATTATTTAGTAGCCAGTTAGTAAAAATTGACAATAGAGAATTGTAACATTTTAAAATGTTTTAAATTCCTTTCAGTATAAGTATAGGTCTTTCATGAAATTATTTGGAAAGAAGTGGTGAATTGCCAAGATTTAGCCACTTTTGAAAATGATAGATAATCTCATATTTTTTCTTTCCTCTGGGTGATAGGTGAACCTGTAAGTAGTTATTAGAAAGTGTACACACACACACACACACACACACCAACACACACACAACCCAACGTACCTCTTTCTCTCTTAGGAATAGGTGAACGGTACATATTTTTTTCAATGAGCAAAACTGGGTGACCCAGTAAACAGACAAAACACATACATGCCTAGAGAAACAGTAAAAAAGAACATTTAAAATTTGTTAATGAAACATTTTTTAAAAAGGAAGTTCGTTATCATAAGGAAAAGTAGTTTTCCTTACACTTTATTTCTTTACTCTCAATTTAAATAGCATTATTTTTATTTTTAATTGCATATGGGATTGGCAAAATATTTTCAGTACCTGAGGTCTTAACCTGCCTCTGCTGGGGAGACAGGTCTGTACCCACACAACAGACTTGCTCTTTTAAGCCCTGCAAACAGGGCCCCGGCTTCATCTCCAATGTTCTCTTTCCCCTTTTGGTGAGCAAACCCTGGGGAGGCCCACCTGACTCTGCTCCTGTATTAAGGCCCTTACAATCCCCTCTCGTGAATGTGGATTGGACATGAGACTTGCTTCTGGCTAGTAGAACGTGGCCAAGGCGAAAGATTTTGCAGATGTAATTGAGGTGCCAAGGCAGGTGGTGGTAAGTCAACCAAGTGGGAGATCATCTCAGGACGCCTGACCCAATTAAGTGAAGGCCTTGAAGGATGGACAGGGCCTCCCTGAGGTGAAAGGCTCTCCTTGCTGGCTCAGTACAGTGACTGGCCATGTTGGAGGCATCCCCCTGACAAGGACCTGCAGGTGGATTTTAGGAACTATGGGTGGCCTCCAGCTCACAGCCAGCAAAACCCAGGGTCCTCAGTCACACAGCCCCCGGGGAACAAACTCTGCCAACAAAGGGAATCAGCGGGCTTTTCCCCAGCCCAGCCTTCAGGTGACAAGGCAGCCCAGCAACGCCGTGGGTGCAGGTGAGACTCAGCAGAGCACCCAGCAGAGCTTGCCTGGCCTCATAGCCCCTGGGATGGGCGTGGTCTTACGTCACTAAGTTTGTGGTAGTTCGTTCCAAAGCAATCTAGAATTAATACGTTCTTCCTCCTTGTTGCCAGCCTTTGTGACAACCTGGTTTTTCTTTCCAGTTTAATTAAAATATGACAGAATTATTAGAGCCTCAGAAAATAAACCATTCCTGAAGGAAAGGTTCTCACATCCGTTGAGCCAGACTGAGGGTCTTTCCCTGGGAATCCCCCTTAACCCATCTTGACAAAGGTAATCACTTCCTCCGTTTTGTCACCAAATCCCCACCCATGAAAGAAAGCAGCCTCCCTCTTCAAGCTTATTGAATTCATCAATGGACTTATTATTTTACTAAATCCAATTAATAAATTCCAGAAGTTTCCTTGGATGTGTACTAGAATCCACTGCAGCTGCAAAGGGAGAATTTTAAGGATACATACCGACGTTTATCTCTCAAGAACCAAGCCACCCCTCTTTAAGATGACACAAAAACCCTCTCATGAGTGAAAGGTGATTCTCTGCACTCACTCATCTGCCATTGTAGTGGATGGTCTTCTTCTCTGTGAGTTCTTTTCCAGTGTAAACCTATTGCCTTTAAATGTAACTTTCAATACTGATTTGTAGTAGTTGTTTTTCTTCAATTTCCCAAGGAAAGTAAGGCTGTTTCTCCAAGTACTCTTCACACCATGTACACACAGCACGAATGAAATCACCATGAACTTGCATGGCATCCGTAGAAGGTCCCTGAGAAATGGGATAAATCAATGTCGAAACAGGGAAGTGAAACAAGATTGGAGGAGACAATCTGATCGGGGATCACTGGAAGGAAAATATTTCCTTAATCAGACTATACTCCAATATAAGATAACAATTAAATTTAAAAAATATTAACTAATCTTATTTACAATGCAAACTCATTTCATACTGTCACCTTAACTGCTTACCTACTGATAGTCTCGGGAATTTTATTTAGTGAAAAGAAAAGGGAAAAAAACCCAAGTCATCTCTTTTACATGAGAAAATTCCATTTGTATGATGTTTCCTTTGGATTATAGATTATGCATGCTACACTGTTAGTTATGCTCTGTGATTTCCACTTAAAACTCAATAATCTTGTATAAGGAGATAGATTCTCAGGCTCATTTACTTTGATGGAATATGTAATACACAAGGAAGCAGACTCTCTTGTCTAAGCTGCCTGGTGATGTACAAGTTATGCAGTGTTAACCCAATCAGACTGATATCAAATACTTCTGGTTGTTTCTTGTTTAAGTGCAATAAATATTAAAGAGGTAAGAGGGAGAAAAGGCAGTGTAAACTGACATTTATTGAAAGCAAAGCACATGTAGATCTTTATTGGCTGTTATCTCACTGAATTCTGCTAATAAACCAAGAAGTGGTATCTTTAGTCGATTCTGAGGTTAGAGAAACCGAAACTCAGAGAAGTAAAGTAAAAACATTTAACAAATATGAATAGAGCATCGTCTGTAGGTCAGACGCTGTTGTAGGTACTGCCTGTTTCAAAGTCTCAGAAACTTTGGTAACAAGTAAGAAATTTGGCCCTGAGCTCAATTCTGAAAGTCTGTGTCTTTTTCATCACGATGAGTTGATAAAATAACCACAAGTAAAACATGGTTGTGAAGTAGGTGAGGCTTGTTTTCAATTCCCGCTCTGTCATCTACAAGATATAAAACCATGGTCACAGAGCCTGATCTTTGTGACTTTCTGTTTTCCCCTTCAATTCCTGAGGCTGATGGCATCTTCCTCTGGCCACCTGGACACGAGGCCTGGAGGGCGTGTGGGGGCGGAGCGGAGCCTACATCTGGGCCAGCAAACCACACCCGCAGTCATTCTGGCCACCTGGCAACTCAGCACCTTCTGGATCTAAGGTGCTTACAAGTGCTGCCCCCCAAATGTTTCTGTAATGACGTTACGAAGGGTACTTTACTAACCGTACATTTGATGATTAAAAGGACGTATCCCCTGCTTCACGGAGAAGTGATTTAATTGAGTAATTGATTGAGTGATGATTGAACAGTGTGCAATGTGTCACACTTTACCCATGTTCAAACGATCCACTTTCAGGGGTTCTGTACCCTCTGTCAGATGATCCTTCCACCGACAAAGCCACTGACAAACAAAACACTGCGGATTATTCCGGGCTTAGTATTGGGACCGGGGTAGATGTCAGGGAAGGGGGTCAGAGGCGATGCACACACGATATCCATGCAGAGGCTGCCTGCTCCGTGTGGCCAGGCCTGCCCTGCCCAGCGGACGTGGCTGGACTGCTAGGCCCTGGGGGGTGAGCCAGGCAGGGCGTGGAACGTTCCTCCAGCCCCTCGGAGATCTGCTCCTTCAGAGCTCCCATGGCTGCAGCGTGAAATGGGCTTCACTCTTGTCTACAAAAGACTTGGAGAAAAACCTGCATCCAGATGGGTGAGGACAGTTCCCTAAGGTGACTGCATTGACTGCAGTTCTTGAGATATTTTCCAAAGTTCACTTGTAAAATCAGCATTTTGCGAATCTGTGAGTAGAGAACCAAGTGTGAGTTTGGGAGCCTGTAACTGACCCCCAGAAGGACTGTTTCCAGGACTCAAGAGCCAGACCATGTGTTGAACTGACCACCAATCAGGAGGAGGAAGACGCCCTCAATCCTGGCCCGCTAGTGGGTTCAAGTGGCGATGGTGGCCGTCACCTCAAAGGGCTAGAAGCCCCTCACGTTCCTGTTTGAGGGGGCGTGGCTTGCACAGCGGCATTTGGCCACGCTCCTTTGGGGTGCTGGGGAGCCCCGAGGACAGAGAGGACAGGACAGGCTGAGGCCGCGCGGGCGCTCAGGAGGGTCCCACGATGGAACGCGGTAAGAGGCGCACTGACCTGCCCGGCCCCTCCCTGCGGCTCAGGGTCCACACCTCCCCTTTATGAGGACACCCGGGCTATCGGATCGGGGCCCCCCCGACGTCAGCGTTCTAACGTGATCGGCTCTGTAAAGTCCCTCTCTGCACACAAGGTCTCATTCTGAGGTCCTGAGGGTTAGGGCTTTGACAGACCCTCTGGGGACGCAGTTCAACCCCTAACAGGAGGGTGTGGGCGGGGCCTCGCTGCCTCCCCAGGGCCTCGTCTGCGCAGAGAGAAGCCACCCTCCGTGAGACCGGGGACCCGCCCTCTCCCCCCGGGCCCTGTGCATCCCTCGGGGGCGCCGTGAGAGCGTGGTCCCTCCGCTCCCGCACAGGGCGCCGCCCAGGGAGGGGCAGATGCGCGCGCGATGGGCACGAGCTGGGCCTGGTTGGCAGGGCCCTGGGGCCCGCGAGGGGCCGGCGGTGACCGTGCCCAGGCCGTGGCAGGGGCTCATGATGAATGAAGGTCCGGGGCATCCCCGCCGGAGCCTCTTCTGGCCGTCCCGTGGGGCCACCGAGCCCGCTGCGTCGTCCAGTCCCGCTGCTCCGGGCGCCCCGCAGACGCGGCCCCGCCCCAGGCCCGCGGGGGACACGCGGGTGCCCGGCCGCGTCCTGGATCCGCGCGGGGCGTGGCCTGAGGTGGTGACGCCGCCCGGCTGAGCGTCCTGCCACCGCGTGCACCCAGGAGCCCTCCGCCCCCTCCACAGGACAACGCAATTCAAGCTCTGGGATCTCACCTCCAGGCCCAGCAAGTACCTGTGTTCTCTGTTTCCCACCGGAACGTGGCATAATGTCATCTACTGCAACCATCCTGCAGCTCTTCTAAGCCGCTTTTTATTTAATGCAGTCATTCCAAAGTCGAATACATATGCGTGTTATTGAGTGTCAAACACTCTGTACTTCTCTCCACTAATTTACATAATCAAGGTTTACCTATGTGATGACTTTATTATATTCGTAGTACATATATCAACCATTTCATATACTACATATATGATATACTACATATATCAGGCCATTTCATTATGCTTATTAATTTACCTGTAATCCTCATGTTTTTGTCTGTGTGTGACTGACGGTCTCATTTCCATAGGAATTTATTGTGGAAACGTCCTGAGAGGAATGATTTGATTTCCCCCCCTAAGGAAATAACCTCACTGGATCCTCTACACTGTATATATTTTGCAGATCTATTTAGAGGTTAAGCATATTTTCAGTGAAATCTTAAAGGATGGCGTGTTTTGGACGGTTCTTCGGTAACGGGGTGTATTAGCAGCAGCGGACATCGCGAGAAATACGATCACTTTAATATTTCCTGTTATCCCCTCCAGTGACTGAGTGCATCAGCCAGGGAAAAGGACAGACAGCCTCCAGGATCAGGGGAATCAATGTGAAACATTCTGTACCTGTTCTGTGCCAGGGTCTACTGCCTCCTGGCCTCCCAGGACTCTTCACCACACAGTCACAGAATTTGGGTCCATAGCTGATTCCTGATAACATTTCCCTTTTGTATTAATGTCCCCACTGGCTTTGCCCCACAAAGGCAAATAAAAGCCTCTCGATCGACCCCAGTTTACTTCCTCCTGAATCTCTTTAGTCATCAGTTATTTAGTGTTTATTTCCATCTCAGTATGCTCGTATCAACTTTTCGTTTGTAAGACAGACTTTTCAAATTAAGTGATTATAATTGATGAAGGTATCTTTTTGCATTTTTCAGCCTCTTTTTTTTTTGTTTTGTTTTGTTTTGCAGTACGCGGGCCTCTCACTGCTGAGTTCTCTCCCATTGCGGAGCACAGGCTCCGGACGCACAGGCTCAGCGGCCATGGCTCACGGGCCCAGCCGCTCCGCGGCATGTGGGATCTTCCTGGACCGGGGCACGAACCCGTGTCCTCTGCATCGGCAGGCGGACTCCCAACCACTGCGCCACCAGGGAAGCCCCAGCCTCTGGTTTTGAATGACTTTTCACAGTTCAAAGTCTTGTTGTTCCAACCGGAACTGTATTCTGCTAACAACTCATTTTAGTTTCTGGCACGTCCCCGTCTAAGCCCCTCTTAGCTATCCATTGTGAGTGATGTCTGCGTACCCTTGTTGTCCATCTGACTGTCTGTCTTGTATTATTCTTTGTATTTATGGCGTCAACCTGTGTCTCTGTGCAGATCAGCATCATTCACATCTTCCCATCATAAAACTCTCCGTTATATGGTGTGCATGAAACTGAAGTCACAAAGCTTTATGGAATATACAGAGATTAGCGCATGACTGACAGTCTGACCCAGACACGAGTCTGACCGTGTTAATGACCATCTCTAAGGTCTTTATATGCCAAGATAGAGTCAATAAAAATTGTTATCAATGCATTTCATTCAGTGATACTCACGTGTTTGGTTTTGATTTGTTTTGTTTTTACTCCTTCCTACACATCATGTGCCTCCTATGTAGCATTTTTTGAAATGTTTGAAATGAGTGAAGTATTCATCTGTGATGTTTTCTTAAGATGCACAATAGGCTTTTTGAAAATTTTTAAAAAGTTTAAAGAAGTCCATTGTTCAGACTCATGAGGATGGGAAGGCCAGACTGAATTCTTCTCCTAATATGCTGCTCAGGGCTCAGGAAACAGACCCAGTGGTGCCAGTTAGACTGACGGTCTTTCCTGAAAGCCGTGTCTACAGCTCAGGAGGGTGACAGAGGCAGTGAAGTTGTCTTGCTGAGGCACAAACACAAGTTTCCAGGGTCGATGGAGAACTGTAGGATCCTCCTTGGGACCCCGAGTGTCCTCTGCTCCCATTTTGAGAACAAAACATCAAAAACAGGCCACCGCAGAGTCAAGTGTCATTTAGCAGTGACCCAGCCTCAGCAGAAGGACACACGCACTTCCTGCCTGATGGCACTCTGGGACGGGGGGGTTGTTGAAATGACCTAGGGTAGGCACACACGTGTGCAGCGCACACACACCCGAGACTAGTAACAAAAAGAAGGCAACAAACGTTCTTAGACGGCTACGAATATATTGAGGCCCCGTTTTGAGAAACTCTGATGAGTGTAAATCAAATACAATTAAATACCACAAACTTTAAGACCCTAGCATGACATTTTAAAATTATTTAATAAAATGATGTTAGAACATGGCACTTCAATGATAAAGATTGCAGGCATTAACAGGCTTGGAAGAGCTGGTCAGCACAGCTGCTCCCTTCATGCTGTAGTGTCAAAAAGTTGCTCTATTTCAGCATCCATTGTTATTTTCCTTAATGTCGACCATACTCCATTGGGAGTTCCTTACTTGAGGACTCAACATTTAAACCATCTGGGGTGGATTCTGTTTCCTGCATGGACTCTGACTGCTACGGGCATTTGAACTAGTTCTACCCACATAGGCTAAACAGTCACCTTAAATCCACTAAGCTCTTTGCTTGGTACCCAGGTGTCCACTGGCCACAGGTAGGCCCCGCCATGCTGGTGGTGATTCTGTACAGTGACACCTTTCTAGATTCGTCTGAAATTGTTATTACACAAGTTAGTGAAGGTCAGTCATCTGCTCCTGACTAATCTCGTGTTTTCGTCAATATAGAGCTTCCGTCAATATTCAGCACTCTTTTTTTTCTTATTAAAGTAGAGTTGATTTACGATGCTGTGTTTATTTCTGCTGTACAGCAAAGGGATTCAGTTATACACATATATATTCTTTTTCAGATTCTTTTCCATTATAGGTTATTACAAGATGTTAAGTATCGTTCCCTGTGCTACATACTAGGTCCTCATTGTTTAGCTATTTTATGTATAGTAGTTTGTATCTGTTAGTCCCAAACTCCTAATCTATCCCCTGAATGAGTTTTCTGCAATTTAATAAAAGCTTTGGAAAGGAGGTCTCAATAGAATAGAAGGGGAGATAAAGGAACTGCCTGCCGACAAGCAATACCCTCAAAACAACCCCATAAAACAATCTATCATAATCTCATTTTATAGATAAGAAGCGGCTGCAGAGGGTTGAGGTAACGTCCACCGGGCCGCAGGGTCTGCACGAGGCCAGAGACTAACGCTCCCTGCGATGCTGTTACCTGGACATGCTCAAGCACCATTCCTGCCATTTTATTCCATGTTGGCGTTTAGAGCTTTTTTTCTTGCTTCCCCTATTTCTGATGACCGATTCAAAGCATAGAATAGAAACCTGGGTGGTGGCCTCCTTACTGAACGCTGACTCCAGCTCTATTCGGAGGTTTGGGAACCTCATGTATTTAGAATTGATATTTTAAGTGCCTTAGGACAGTTCTGGCACATATATCCTCAATAAAAGCTGCCTGGAAAAGAACATGTGCGTTAGACAGATTACAGAGATATGGGGGCAAAAACATGCTGCTGTTGTTGTAACCAGGCTGTGGACAGCACGTAGGATTCATCACCTCTCACACCATTGCTCACTCCTATTAAATGCACTGGGTGCCCCTCGGGCATCGAGATACTCCTTGGGAAGTTGCTATTTCTTTACTCCGGTTGACAGGTGATGGATCAAATCTGCTTGTTCCCATTTTTGGACTGGGTCCCCTGTTTTCTTAATATTGAGCTGCATGAGCTGTTGATATATTTTGGAGATTAATCCTTTGTCCGTTGATTCGTTTGCAAATATTTTCTCCCATTCTGAGGGTTGTCTTTTCACCTTGTTTGTAGTTTCCTTTGCTGTGCAAAAGCTTTTAAGTCTCATTAGGCCCCATTTGTTTATTTTTGGTTTTATTTCCATTTCTCTAGGAGGTGGGTCAAAAAGGATCTTGCTGTGATTTATGTCATAGAGTGTTCTGCCTGTGTTTTCCTCTAAGAGTTTTATAGTGTCCGGTCTTACATTTAGGTCTTTAAACCATTTTGAGTTTATTTTTTTGTATATGGTGTTAGGCAGTTTCATTCTTTTACACGGAGCTGCCCAGTTTTCCCAGCACCATTTATTGAAGAGCCTGTCTTTTCTCCATTTTATATCCTTGCCTCCTTTGTCATAGACTAGTTGACCCTAGGGGCGTGGATTTATCTCTGGGCAGAAGACCTAAATAGACATTTCTCCAAAGAAGACATACAGATGGCCAAGAGGCACATGAAAAGCTGCTCAACGTCACTAATTATCAGAGAAATGCAAATCAGAACTACAGTGAGGTATCACCTCACACCTGTTAGAACGGGCACCATCAGAAAATCTACAAACAGCCAATGCTGGAGAGGGTGTGGAGAAAAGGGAACCCTCTTGCACCGTTGGTGGGAATGTAAATTGATACAGCCACTACGGAGAACAGTAGGGAGGATCCTTAAAAAACTAAAAATAGAACTACCATACGACCCAGCAATCCCACTACTGGGCATATATCCAGAGAAAACCATAATTCAAAAAGACACATGCACCCCAACGTTCATTGCAGCACTATTTACAGTAGCCAGGACACGGAAGCAACCTAAATGCCATTAACAGACAAATGGATGAAGAAGATGTGGTACATATATACAATGGAATGTTAGCCATAAAAACGAACGAAACTGGGTCATTTATAGAGACGTGAATGGACCTAGAGACTGTCATACAGAGTGAAGTAAGTCAGAAAGAGAAAAACAAGTATCGTATGTTAACGCATATATGTGGAATCTAGAAAAATGGTACAGATGAACCGGTTTGCAGGACAGAAATAGAGACACAGATGTAGAGAACAAACGTATGGACACCAAGGGGGGAAAGCGGGGTGGGTGGTGGTGGTGGTGGTGGGATGAACTGGGAGGTTGGGATTGACATGTATACACTGATGTGTATAAAATGGATGACTAATAAAGACCTGCTGTATAAAAATAAAATTCAAATAAAAGAATCTGCTTGTAGAAATCTAAATGACATCCGTAATATCAGTGAGGCAGTCATGTTATTCTGAACCTGTCTAAAACATTTTTCCAGAACTAAAGTCTATAAATGAAAATTTAAGAAGTAAACCTAAGTTGATATTTTCAACCAGTAAATATATCGTGTTATCTTAAGAGAGTGGGATAAAAGCTGTTGTCTAAAGTAGTTCACGTGTTTTTTTTATGTGGTTTTTTCCCACAATTGACTTAATTAGATAATTATATACACATTGTGTTGGCCAACACTGCCTTCGGTTTTTAAGTAAAAATAAAAGACACATTTTTCATTTTCACCAAGAACTGTATTGAACATATTCACCCTTTTGTTCCCCTATATTCTGCCATTTTTCAGGCAACTTCATAATTCTATCCTCCCAAAACTTTTTATCTTTTTGAGCAAAGGACTGGTCCAGGTGCCTTTTACAGTCTTCCAGGGAAGTGAAATATTTTCCATTAAAAGAATTTTGTGAAGACTAAAATAAATGGAAATCTGAAGGTGCAATGTCTGGGGAATAGGGTGCATGAATCAGAACTTCCCAGCCAAGCTGTAACAGCTTTTGCCTGGTCATCAAAGAAACATGCGGTCTTGCGTTATCCTGATGGAAGATTATGCGTTTTCTGTTGACTAATTCTGGATGCTTTTCTTCGAGTGCTGCTTTCGGTTGGTCTAATTGGGAGCAGTACTTGGAATTAATCGTTTGGTTTTCTGAAAGGAGCGCATAATAGAGGACTCCCTTCCACTCCCACCATATACACAACATCACCTTTTTTGGGTGAAGACCAGCCCTAGGTGTGCTTGGTGGTGGTTCATTTCTCTTCCGTTCCACATTATTGTACAGTATCCACTTTTCATCTCCCGTCACAATTTGTTTTAAAAACAGAACGTTTTCATTACGTTTCAGTAGAGAATCACATGGGGAAATATGGCCAAGAAGGTTTTGTTCGCTTAACGTATGTGGAACCCAAACATCGAAGCGATTCACATAACGACGCTGGTGCAAATGATTTTCAACGCTTGATTTGGAGACTTTGAGGACGTCGGCCATCTCCCAAGTGGCAGAAGTTTGATTGTTCTCGATTAATGTCTTGATTTGACTGCTGTCAACTTCCACTGGTCCACCTGACCGTGGAGCATCATCTCCAGCACGAAACTTCGCATCCCATGTCCCCTGCGTCGGCAGGCGGACTCTCAACCACTGCGCCACCAGGGAAGCCCCCGCAAACCACTTTTGATAGGTTCAGTCATCACAGCACAGATCCGTACACTGAACAGATCTTTTTTTGAGTTCCAGGTGCATTTTTACCTTTCTTGAAATAATAAAACATAATATGCAGAAAATGTTGCTTTTCTCTTCCACCTTCAATATTAAAATGGCTACACAAAAATTCACCAATTTTGATGAGTTTTTTCTAATGCACGCTGATAGGACAGCTGTCACATACAATCTAACAAAATTGTTTCGAATGAAGTTAAAGACAACTAAGTGCTGCTAGAGCCATCTTACAGAAAAAAACCAAACGAACTTTTGCCCAACCCAATATATATTACATGGCAACATGTATTAGATAGTATATCATGCAAAACAGTATTTGGAACTTTTAATTTGGTTCCACTGAGACACAGTTAAGAAGAAATTATAGGTGTTTCACCAGGACACTTATTCACCTGGGTGACAAGCTCACATCTGTGTGTGTGTGAGCAGGCCTTGCTTCTGTCTCTGTGGTGTGGGCTTTGAAGACATCCTTATAATTGGGAAGAATGGGAAACACACCAAAAAGACGGAAGTTTCTAATACTGTAAGTTTAGATATCATTAGCACTGAGATATTCATAAATATTTGCCAAATCCTTTTATTCATCCTACAGATATTTTTTGAATACGCACTTTGTGCTCGGCAGCTAAAAATTGGGTGCTTTTGAGCTCTTACTAAGAATGCAGGTTTAGTGCCAAATACCGCCGTTTAACCTTGAAAGTGCTGTTGCAAAATACCCAGTGTAAATCGGATGCTTTATAACCTATATCTGCAGTTTCCTGTGTATTTGTAACTGAACTTCCTCACTTAGAAGTTTTCTTCCCAATAAGGCAAACAATACAGAATATTATGCCGTGTGTATCGCAGTCTGCACGTAGCAATCGCTGTGGATAACACACTCAGGCAATGACTGTTCTAGTAGTGACGCCGGCCTTCAGCTGTGGACACGTGAATTCACCAGGAATGGAGCTAAAGGTCTTGAACAGTTTTCACTTAGGCTCAGCAGCCCGATACTGTGGTTGTCCCCTTATTACAAATGAAGAAACTGAAGCTAACACATCATATGAAGTCTGTCCAAGGTCCGCATGGCGTACCGTTGGCGGCACTGGAGCTAACGCAGATGTTTGACTTGACAGGTGTGCGGTGCCCTGAGCCCCGACGTTCAACCCACCTTTCCCGTCACCACTCACTTGAGACATGGATGCAGGTAGAGGGCCTCAGGGTGGAAGTGGCTGTTGGGTAGACGGACTCCCTTGCAGAGGGGTACAGTACATTGCATTCAACGCAAAGTGGAAATTAAAAAAATAAATTTTATTGGAGTAGAGTTGATTTACAATGTCTTGTTAGTTTCAGGCGTACAGCGCAGTGATTTGGTTATGCGTATACATATATATTCGCATAATGGAAATTTTCACGGGAGACCCTCCTCCAAGAAAAATGATACACATGAAGCAGGTTGTAGGTTGTATCTTCAGTGCAAGCAACAGGGATCTGGCCTCCGATTCCAAAACGTCCCTTCTTTTACTGATAATTCGTCCACAATACAAAAATAAGTAAAATCCAGCCTAACCCATACCGCAATATTGATACCTTCTTGACACAAAAATAGTATCTCTATCCCATCAGTGATTTTTCAAGACACGTCGGGCAATTGCAAAAGAGTACGTGGATTAATACTAACTTTTATTATCAAAAGAAACTATTTCTACAGAAGGCCAGAAATTTACGTTTAGAAATGTTGATCCCCTTCATCGGTATGAATTAAGAGCACGACACAAATCACTAAATAGCATGTAATTATTTGGTAATGAGTTGTAATCATAAGTGATTTCCCAAAGAGTAAATTAAGTATTCATTAGAAAAAGTAATCACTATTAATTGCATTAATCATTTTAATTAAAAGGCAGAAAATGCATTTTTATATGAATCTGGGATTAGTTTAGTTTCAATCTTTGAAAAGTCTCAATTCTCTGGATTTTTTAAGAATTAAAATTGAAAGGAGCATATGAATATTTATGTACATCTCGCTGCAGAAGTGTTTGAAGGCTTAGCGAACTGATTCCTCTTGATGTGGTCTGTACTCGTGAAGCTGCAGAGCCTAGAAAATTAATTCAATATTTCCAGAAAAAATGTAAGATCTTTTTCTGCGTCACACCATGGTTTATAAGATACATCTCTCATGTTTTAGCTTTTAAAGCTCTATGGTGAGTGACATTCTGATTTCCTCAGTACGAGGTCATGACGCAGACTGCGATGGTTTCTGGGCCGTGGGACACCAGATACCCGATTAAACGTTGTTTCTGGACGTGTCTTGGAGGGGGTTTCCATGGGAGGTTAGCATTTGCAGATTGTCCCCCAGACGCAGCCTCCCGGGGACAGTCTAAGCAGGTGGAGACAGGGAGGCTTTGCTCTGCCTGACTGAGAGCCAGGCCTGGCTGCCCCGTGCTCCCGGGTCCCAGGCCTTTAGGCCCAGACCGGCGTCTACACCCTGGGCTCTCCCTCCCAGGGCTTAGAACACCACCACCAGCTCTCCTGGCCTCCAGGTCCTGGACAGCAGCTCTTGGACCTCCTCAATCTCCAGAGTCACAAGAGCTGACACTTTATTGGCTCAGAATTGGCTCTCGAACATGATTTGATTTAAAGACGTGACCGACGCTCCTTCCATTAGTAAAGGGAGCTCTCAGACCCGAGCCAATTTACAGACCCAGAGCCCCTGGAATGCAGGGGGGGCTGGGCTCCCTAGAGGAAGGACCCTGACACATGGCTGAAAAGTCATACTGTCCATCTTTCTCCCAGCCTTCTCCAAAGGGACCTGTGGCCTTTTACCAGGGAAACTGTACTCGGGGGAAAGGAAATAATCAGGGATTACTGGACATTGGATAATTTTCTTTCCTTCATGAATTCATTTAATTTAATTTACTGAGGTCATTTGCATTGCATTTTTTTTTTGTGTGTGTGGCTGTGTTGGGTCTTCGTTGCTGCACGCAGGCTTTCTCTAGTTGCGACGAGCGGGGACTACTCTTCGTTGCGGTGTGCGGGCTTCTCGTTGTGGTGGCTTCTCTTGTGGCAGAGCACGGGCTCTAGGTGCACGGGCTTCAGTAGTTGCAGCAGGTGGGCTCGGAATTTGCAGCACACAGGCCCTAGAGCATGTGGGCTTCAGTAGTTGCAGCGTGTGGGCTCAGTAGTTGTGGTGCACGAGCTTAGTTGCTCCTCAGTGGGATCCTCCCAGACAAGGACTCGAACCCGTGTCCCCTGCATTGGCAGGCAGATTCTTAATCACCGCACCACCAGGGATGTCCTGCATTACTTTTTTTTTTTTTTTAACATCTTTATTGGAGTATAATTTCTTTACAATGGTGTGTTGCTATGTGGCTGCTTCCCACTAGCTATCTATTTTATGTTTGGTAGTGTATATATGTCCATGCCACTCTCTCACTTCGTCCCAGCTTCCCCTTCCCCATCCCGTATCCTCAAGTCCATTCTCTACTAGGTCGGCATCTTTATTCCCGTCTTGCCCCTAGGTTCTTCTGACCACTTTTTTTTCTTTTTTCTGCACGAACCCACATCCCCTGCATCGACAGGTGGACTCTCAACCACTACGCCACCAGGGAAGCCCTATTTGTAGTTTTTTAAGGAACCTCCATGCTGTTCTCCACAGTAGCTGTATCAATTTACATTCCCACCAACAGTGCAAGAGGGTTCCCTTTTCTCCACACCCTCTCCAGCATTTATTATTTGTAGACATTCAAAAATCAAGATGAAATTCATTTAACATTACATTGGCCATTTTAAAGGGAACAATTCAGTCAGCGACCTTTAGCACATTTACAATGTTGTGCAACCACCCTATGGGTCTAGTTCCAAAACGTCTGTATCACCATTTCCCTCCATATCTCCCTGGTCTCACACCCTCAGAAATACCTTTCTGCAATCTAAGGATTTTGTACAAATGGAATAATACAGTATGTGATGCTCTGTGTCTATTTTTGAGGTTTATCACATTGTAGCGTGTTTCAGTACCTTTTTTTTTTTTTTTTTTTTTGGGGTACGCGGGCCTCTCACTGCTGTTGCCTCTCCCATGGCGGAGCACAGGGTCCGGACGCGCAGGCTCAGCGGCCATGGCTCATGGGCCCAGCTGCTCCGCGGCATGTGGGATCTTCCCAGACCGGGGCACGAACCCGCGTCCCCTGCATCGGCAGGCGGACTCTCACCCACTGCACCACCAGGGAAGCCCCAATACCTCATTTTTATATCCATTGTATTTATATACCACAATTTGTTATCTGCTCATCCACTGATGGATATTTGGGTCATTTCCACCTTTTGGCTACTGTGAATAGAAGTGCTATGAATATACCTGCACAGGTATTTGCTTGAGTACCAGTTTCATTTCTTTTGGGTCCATACTTAGGAGTGGATGGCCGGGTCATAGGGTAATTCTATATTTAATATTTTTCAGAACCACCACCTGGTTTCACAGGGGCTTCATCATCATACATTCCCACCTAGAACATGTGAGAGTTCCAATTTCTCCACATCCTCCACAGCACTGGTTATTTTCCATTGCTCTGAGCTGGAGTAATCTTTCCATACTAAGCTGGACTGCCTGCAGCTCTGCTTTGCCATCTCCTCCTGCTTCTGGGTGCCCACAGATCTGCCAGAGACGCAAGCCTAGGTCTTCTCCTGTCTTTTCTGAGCATGTATCTGGGGCTGAGCATGCAGTCTGCACTCGCTTTTTCGCTGATGTATGTGGTGGTTGTTCTGAGACCTGCTTCCTGCAGACGTCCTTCTCTGTTCCTCCTCACGCCTGGATCTATCTGACCAACCTGTCTGCTGTCCCCGCCCCAGGTGGGCATGGGTGGTGGATGTCAACACAGCTGGTGTGTTGACAGACACCAGTGCCACTCTCAGGAAAACAGCTCCAGCCCCAGGTCAGCTCTGTGCCTGTCCCTCAGGGAGCTCCTGAAAGTTCAAAACACAGTATTTTAAGAGTATGTATTTTAAGAGCCACAGTGTTTTAAAAACAAAGTCCGTAGTAGCCTCTGACCCATGGAGCCACACCAGGAACATGGGTCTCCATACCCATCATGGCAGCCACTCCTTTTCCACTGGTGGGGAAAAGGGGGTGGTACGATAGATAGGTGAACAGAAACACCACAGTTTCTTACCAGAACTTACCTGCCCTTTTCATTATTAAACAGTCCTCTGGTTGCTGGAAGTTTTGGATTAGTTTCTAGAGTTCCAGGAAATTGATTCTACAATTCTCATTTTATATGAAATTCTCGTTCTTATCTTTAAAAATTCATGCTTTCCTTTCAAGTTTTAAACTCAACCCCGGCTAAACCGAACTCTTGTCACCCCATGTGCCTCAAGTCAGGCCTTTCTTGCTTTTACCCATCTCTGCAACGGATAACCCTACTTGTCCCTGTTTTATTTCTAGCTTGCCTTATTCTACTGGAATATAAGCTACCCATGATCAAGACTTTTGCTTTGTTCATTTCTCTATGCCTTACATCTAGAAAATATGATAGGCACTCAATGAACATGTGTTGAACAGATGTCAAATTAAATGATCTTTCCACACGTTCCTACCCGAATTCCTCAGTGTGAACAAAGCTCTCTTGTTTACATGGTAGTTCGTCCCATTGCAATTCTTACTACAACTGTCCCCATTCAGCTATTGTTTCTGCTTTTAGGAAACTGCGGTTCTGGTCTGCAAATGCCTTGGGAATGAGGTTTTATTTACCTACCAGTATCTTGCCAGGTATAGATTCTCAGCTACTGTGAATCATTTTTAAATCTCCAGTTGAACTCTAGAGGAGCAAAGAGGAGCCTCATCTATGCAGAAGCTGCTGGTCTGCATCACATAAACAGCCCTGCTTGTCCCCTGGAATGTCGGCATCTACACGTGGTCACTCCAGCCAGCCTGTGTTCACTCAGCACTAGGGTCTCAGTCACTAGTGGTCCCCCTACCTCCTCTTCTCCCTCACAGTTTAATGGTCCAACAGAGCGCTATTACACTTAGCAATTCTTGTCTAAGACTCCAGCTACATCGCTTGGTTCCAGCAGTTATTGAAAATAATCAGAGATCTTAGTAAAATGGATCAAAACTTCATTTCAGGGAGCTCAAATATCACGATCCTTTCCTTTTTCTGTTTGTAGAGTTCTACTGTTCAGAAACATCCCAAAGTCCTTTTTATGGGCTTAGAATAAAACTTTTATATTGATCTTTAATCCTTTTTAGTCCTTTTCTATTTTTGGTGGTTTTTCAGTGGTAGACTGGTAATAAAAGGAAAACAACAGCAACTAGGACAGAACTGTAGTTAGGAGATAACAAGAAACACATTTAGAAGCACACTTTCATCTATCATATTATTACTAACGGGACAAACATGGGAATAATCATTTACAGTAAGGAAATCGTCAACAAAGTTTAATGTACTGATTCAGAGAATGAGATATTATGAGCCTTAAAACGATATCTAAAAACATTGAGTTGTTCATTACATAATGTTAATTAAAAAGGGATCAAAATCTAATACATTCTGTGATACTTATTTTGTTTGAAAATTTTCAACACAATGAAATTTGAAGAAAATACATCAACAAGTCTAATGTACTTCAAAGCCCTGAGAATACAGGTGGCATTTATTTTATAAATTTACCTTGTTAAATCATCCATAACGCACATTTTTTTGCTTGTATTCTTAGAGAAAGAATATTCAGGAGAGACAATATATGTACATACATGCATTTTCAATCTCATTTAGGTAATTCTGCATTAAAATTTTACAGGCTTCTAGGAGCCCTGTTATGCCCATAATTGATCTATTCATTCATTCAATCTAGCAAGTCTTTTCTGAGTGTGTAAAGGATGCCAGTTCCTATGCTAGATGCTCACAGACCTGCAGGTCCTTCTCACCACTGTCGACCGGGCATGGTCCCTGGTCTGCTCCCTCCAGGCTGTGTGGCTCTGAGTCCAGGGCTGCACCGGTAACACTTGTACCTCTAGGCCCAGCATGACGGGGTACAGACAGTGGCTCCATATGTGCTTTCTGAATGAAGAGATAGAGTGGTATTTTTAAAGCTCTAAAATTCAGTGTAAGTGTTCAGGTCAACACTCGCTACAAAAGGAGGCATAGGAGATAAAGCACAATTTCACGGGAGGCGCAGCTAACACCCGCTGTAAGGGCTCAACATGCCCTTTCTTTAAGAAATCCAACATGTTTTCAATGTGTTGAAACAAGACTGTTTAAATGCCCACACCTGCAAAGGGTGTGATAAGTTATAATGAGTTTTAAGCACCGGCAGTGAGATGCTCATGGGTCAGACCTCCTGGACACGAAGGAGGGCTTAGCTTCCCCTCCACCCACATGGTGGGCCCCGAGGTCCTCAGATACCCACCTTAAAAATTACCGATTTGTAATAAATAGTAACACTGTTTAAACCATGTGGGACAATGTTCACTGCAACTCTATTTACAATAGCCAGGACATGGAAGCAACCTAAGTGTCCACCAACAGATGAATGGATAAAGAAGATGTGGCACATATATACAGTGGAATATTACTCAGCCATAAAAAGAAACGAAAATGAGTTATTTGTAGTGAGGTGGATGGACCTAGAGTCTGTCATACAGAGGGAAATAAGTCAGAAAGAGAAAAACCAATACCGTATGCTAACACATATGTATGGAATCTAAAAAAAAAAAAAAAAGTTTCTGATGAACCTAGGGGCTTGACAGGAATAAAGATGCAGATGTAGAGAATGGACTGGAAGCCTTGGGGAGAGGGGAGGGTAAGCTGGGACGAAGTGAGAGAGTAGCATTGACGTATATACACTACCAAATGTAAAATAGATAGCTAGTGGGAAGCAGCTGCATAGCACAGGGAGATCAGCTCGGTGCTTTGTGACCACCTAGAGGCGTGGGATAGGGAGGGTGGGAGGGAGACGCAAGAGGGAAGTGATACGGGGATATATGTATACGTATAGCTGATTCACTTTGTTATACAGCAGAAACTAACACACCATTGTGAAGCAATTATACTCCAATAAAGATATTTTTTTAAAAAGTGGGAAATGCTCTTTAAAGTCACTTAAACACATGTAAATTATTAGGTTAATACAGGGTAAAATAATATGTAACATAATTTGAGCTTTTATGTGAATCCCAACGGTCATTTCATATGGATTACCTCATTTAACCCTCAGAGTAACTTATAAAATTGGAATTATTCCTAAATCCATTATGTAGATTAAAAAGTAGCCATGGATAGGATGAACAACTTTCTGAGGCACACAGCAGTGAGGGGACAAGCAGCTTTGGCCTCAGCCTGTTTACTGCTTTTGTTTCTGAAGGCTAAGTGTGCCCGATGAGTCGTGACCTTATGCCGTCTGTCTGTTTCTTACTTTCTCATTGAAATATCTATGTTAACTGAGAGGGACGCACTTTCCCTCCCCTGGACTTAACCTGGCTGATGACTTCAGCGGAGGACGTCGGAAAATGACCAGTAAATTAGCTTGTTCTCAAAGACCAGTTCAGCTTCTCCGGCGCCAGGTGACGGGAACTCCTCCAGCCCAGGGAGTCACTGGTCAGCAGAGACAGGTAGCAGGATGCTGGGATGACAGAGAGGCCGCTGTGAGCACAGGCAGGAGGGTGAGGCTGCCGGGTCCTCACTGATCTTTCCAGAAAACTGACTCCTTCAGTCCTGAAGACCGGCTGGCTGGCTGGGCTAAGCGGACACCTCCTCCAGGGAGCCCACACTGTAATTCAGGTCTGACTTCCATGAAAACCAAATGCCTAACGTCTGTGGAAAGACCCCTTATATTTGCCAGGCACATTCATCGATGGTCTTCCAGAGCATTCATATGTGCGTTTACGTGTGTCCTCTCCTGCTTCAGTGGAAGCATCTGGAAAGCATAAATCACTAGCATCCTCTTCACCTCTCTGTCCCCAGGCACCCAGTACCTGGTACATAGTGGTTTCTTGGTGTCTAGTCTATGCAACTGGGGCTTTAGAAGGTTTCTTTTATGATCTTATTGTGACCAATGAGCCGCTCCACTTACCCTGTTCTAACTCAGACTTTTCACATCTTACTGGACACGTGGCTTGGTCGCCTTTGGAAAGCACCTTGTTATTCTCCTTCTCAGTTCATACATATTCAAATACGTGTTCATGTATCTCAGACATATCAGATCTACCTCAGAATAGGTAAATGAACTGATAAGGTACCATTAATTAAAAAGTCATTACTAACTCACACATCTAAAGAGATGTCTCCTGAGAGAGTTGGTCAGTAGACAGTTTAAATAAATGAGATCACATCAAATTATTGTCCATGAGTTGGGTACCTGTGCAAGTCATCCGGCCAATCTATTATAATGGTGTTTTTTTCTCTTTCGGGAATTGCATTACTATAGGTTAGTCATCAGTAGCTTAGCAGGGAGTTCTAGGTAACTGTTGATAGCTGCCTAGAGTTTTCAGACAAACAATATATACTTATATGGTCACTGTGTAGTCACTGTCATAGTAAAGTAGTTGTCGAATGTCACTGTTATCGTCTTCTATTTCTGATATAAAGTGATGTCCCCCGGTGAAGCCCTGGTGGATATGAACATAAAATGAGGCATTTCAAGGACAAGACTTAATTCATTAACTGTCAAGGATAAATTTAAACAACCTGAAAAATGTTCATGACATTTCCTGACTACTATCTGAAAATTCACTTATTCATGAATTATTGAACTCATGTTTTAAAACACTATTCCCAAAACCAGAACAAAAGATACCTGCCCTAATAACCCCCCAAACTTTATCAATGACAATTTGATGCAGTGCAAAGAAAGACATTTTAATGACAAGAATGTGAATCATTGACTATTGAGAAAATGAATAAATTCTCATAAAATATTACATTTATTCAATTGAAGATATAAAGCCAGATGACGAATCTGATACATAGAACATGAATATTTCAGACTGAAATCACATTATCTTACTAAGCAGTATCAAGACTTTATAATCAGGGCTTCCCTGGTGGCGCAGTGGTTAAGAATCCGCCTGCCAACGCAGGGGACACAGGTTCGAGCCCTGGTCCGGGAAGATCCCACATGCGGCGAGGCAGCTAAGCCCGTGAGCCACAACTACTGAGCCTGTGCTCTAGAGCCCACAAACCACAACTACCAAGCCCACATGCCACAACTACTGAAGCCCACGTGTCTAGAGCCTGTGCTCCGCAACAAGAGAAGCCACCGCAGTGAGAAGCCTGCGCACCGCAATGAAGAGTAGCCTCTGCTCGCCACAACTAGAGAAAGCCCGTGCACAGCAACGAAGACCCAACGCAGCCAAAGATAACTAAATAAAATAAAATTTTAAAAAGACTTTATAATTAAGCGAATTTAATAAACATCTAAAGCACCACTGTAAACAAGTGCTGACAGTGGTTCGGTTTCAGAGAGAGTACTTCCAGAAAAATCTTCCAAAAGACTAACTTCATCTCTTGATTCATTGTTGAGAATGGTTTAATAATAAGATCTGTAAAAAAAATAGAAGAATCTCCTTCCTATGTCCATGCGTTTGTGGTTGGAATAGGTAGGTATTCAGTGACCTCATTGCAAGAAACGGAGGCTGTGGGCATCCACTAATCTGACGGAAGAGAAACAAAGCACAGGAAGAAACAAGAGTGTGGCTGAGTCCTATCGTTCAGCTGTGGAGAAGGCGGCACGCAGCACCGAATGCCCAGGGAGCGTGACCTGGTGTTTTAGCTCCATCCCTGGTTGTGCCGGGGAGCCGGGGGGAGTGATGGGGAAATACCCCTCCGCACAGAACAGCACACCCGAGCCGATCCTCACCCAAACCAGGAGCCGGCGCAGGAGTTATGGGGAATGTTGAACAGAACCAGAATGAAAACGAGGGGTGGACCCCAGGACGATCTTCTGATAAATGAAGCTAAAGCAATAACACAGCATGTTACAAAAAACATTTCTGCCTTGGCAATATTCTGAACACAAGAGCTAACTGATGTATCAGGGAAGTCAGCCCGAAAAGGACTTAAATCTAAGAAAATCGAAATGGGCTCAGAGAGTGCTGAGTGAGAAGAGATTTTCACTGGAGACATTCAGTTTTGGGAATTTGTATGTCATGACCGAAGTCAGCAGAAAAATATTCTTGGATATGGAAAGACTCTGAAAATGCGTATCCTATTTGAAAAGAATTTTTGGAAAACATCCTCCAGATGGTCTTAAGATGCAGCTAAACGGAGGATTTGAATGTTTTCAGTGACATGGAAGACCTGGCAGTGATTGCAGTGAGATGGGACTTGGCTTCCCCCTCCTGCCGTGCAAGTCCGCGCCCCCTGCAGTCCTGGTGCACAGGCTCATCCAGGATGCACTGGCCATCTATGCAGAGGCTGCTTTCACCTTGGGGTTCCCCTTCCCCACACGTGCATGAGCCTCAGATTTCTAACGCCTGTGTTTCTGAGAGCCAGGATCCTTCCCGGTAGGGAGAGGGCAGGTGTGCAGAACAGTCCCGGGGAAATAGGGTAGCACTTTCGTTTGTTCCTTCCACGTTTCACCTTGAGTGTGTGTGTGTCTGTGGGAGGCATGTCTTCAAATCCATGGAGTGGAAAAAGAGTGGAGTGGAGTAATCTCTTCCTAGAAATCCAAATAGGAATTCTCCTCCCCCTTTGGCTTTCTCTTCACCGTGTTATTCTCTCCTTCCTCCTCACAGGTGGGACGAGGGTCAGAACCCAAGACTCCAACCTTACCTTGACCGTCCCTCCCCTAACTACCTTCCGCTTCACGTCCTCCCAGGTAGAAGGTTCAGGACCTCTCATCTTCCTGTCTAATGGGGGCCTCTCTCCCATCTGTCTCCTGCT
>NW_020173037.1:1869969-1900115 GCF_003031525.2 Neophocaena asiaeorientalis asiaeorientalis | reverse complement strand
CCCCCCACCAGGGGGCCCCTTCCCAGGAGATGCAGAGAGAGACACTGGCTCATCCCTGAGAGAATTCTAAGATTTTATCCCCGTGAGCACTAGTGATTTTGTCGTCACTGTAGTTACTGTGGTGGCCGTAGCTGACTCTCGATGTTTATTCGAGCTGGCTTTCACGTTATCGTAAGATAATCCCCGTGACGACTTCCCGGTTAGGCGTGGTGCTGATGACTGAAGAAGCCATGTTAATTCAATTTTCCTTTTTTTGGTTCACGATGAGATTTTATTAAGAACAAATGTTGCATTATTTCCCATGGGATTTCAAGTACAATCAAGTAAATAATGTGTTTTCTCCTTGGCCATTTTTGTATGTATTACATTAATGAATCTTGTCTTTGCAATTGATTTTTGCTTTCTGAGAACAAAGCCACTCTGTCAGGGTCTATTATTATTTTCACAAAAAGTCATTCTATTTGTTTATATTTTACTTACCATTTTTGTCTGTATATAAATGTGTAGTAGTTTGTGGTTTATTTTTGTGTTGATTGTCAGCATGGCATTGGAATTGGGGACTATTAACCATGACCTCATAAAAGGCAAGTTTTTGTCAGGGTAGAAGAGAGTTACATAGGTTGATAGGGCATAGAGTAGCTCAGATTTCAAATAGATAACATGCGTGAAATAAAATGACCACATTTAAGGGTACCACATTTTTTCATTGCAAAATAATGAAAGTGGAATATTTTCCAGTTCAATTTTTAGAGAGCCTCAAAGCATGAGAAGACGTTTTATGGCTGGCTTGTTCTGTAAGAAACAGAACTTGGAATAGTTTTAAAAAGTTGAATCACTAAGTTTATTAAGTCCAAACATTTGTGTGATTTCCAGCCATTGGAAGTAGAAAGCATCAAGCCATTTTGTTTCTAATCATTGTTCATTCATTTTGTCGTTATTAAAATTCAAACTGTATCCTTGTAGTTTTATCCTAATCTTGAAAGTAAAAGAGGGTAGGAAAAAAACAACTAGGAAGCCAAAAGTTTAAGGTTAGAAATATATAAGTAATCATTAAAACTGGAGAATATGCGTGTGTGTCCATACTTATCCGTCTATTTCTATCATTTATCTGGACATTCATTTTTGTCTTTCTTCAAGTTTTAGTAGTCTGTTCCCGCAGGTCTCACCACCAACATTACAGGCACTAACTTGAAGGGCTTTATAATTTAAACAGCACATGATAACCATGTACTAGTTCACCAGCGAATAGTTTCCTGTCTGCTTAGAATTAAATTCTCTTGGAGAAAACGAAGAAAAAACAAATCAAATGTTTTTGAAAAATGCTACGTGCATCGAAGGAAAGAAATGTAGGTTGAAGGAATAAAACTCAGACGAAAGGAGGTTGCCCTGGTAACGAAGACGTCTGCAGGGGTACAGACGGTGTGATTCGCGAGCAGGTGTCCAGGGACCGGACGCAGGCAGCCGCGTGTGTGTCTTGAAGAAGATGCTCCAGCAGGGTCAGGGCCTGTTTGCGCCCCCAAGTTCTTCCTCGGTGCCGCCTGCTTTCCAGGAGCGGTGTCGGTGCTCAGGCCACGTGCGTCGACGGACTAACTCACTGTGCCCTCTTTGAAAACCCTCCTCTGCAGTCGGAGCTCGGGTGAATATCCGTGCTATTTCCACATGTGCGCACAGCGGGGCTGGGTCCCAGCACCCACACTTGCTGCCATTCCCTTTCTTGCTCCCGGGGCAGGGGGTGTAGTGACTCCCCTTCCCAGCCGGGCTCCGGGGAAGGCCTGGCGGTGCAACCAGGTGGGTGCCGGGCTCAGGGAAAGGTCTGCCCCCTCCCTGTTACCTTCTCTGCTGCCTGCTCCGAGCAGGCAGGAGAGGAGACCTCCTGGGGCAGCATCACATCAGAATGAGGCGCCGGCACCACAGCAGTCCCGGTCCCAGCCTGTGGGATCGCAGGGTGCACACCCCGGGTTCTCACACCGAGTCTCTGAGCATGCCTGGAATTGCCTAGCCCGGACTTTTCTGTATATGGAAGAAATAAACCCGTACCGTGCTGGCGTCTTTATTCGGGTGTTCAGCCAAAGCGGTTTCACACACCACAGAGCTGCAGAGAGCTGGGAGCCGTGCGCACATGTCACTGCTGTCATTGGCCGGTCACTTTCTCCTGTGTTGGTTCAGCATCTGATGGAGCAGCTGATGGGTGTTTATCTCTGTGCACCCCGGAACTGTGTGCGCTGAGTGGATGAATCCACATGTTTTCCCTTCGGGGGGTTTTCTTATACTAATTCTTCCTGTCAAATCAAGTTGCTCTCTTTCGGCAAAATTTATCTCAAGACCTCAATCCTCTCTGGAGCGCTGCTTGTCTACCCCGCCTGGCATAATCACAGTGTTCGTTCGTGTATCCCCATGATACCTTATTCATAGCATTTACTGATGGATTTAAAACATCTGTACCTTTTACATAAAGCTTGAAGTTGTTGAGGTTTTCTTGAACAATTCCAATCCAACTCAGCAGACTGGGGAAGGAGACCAAGACCAGGGAGGAAGAGGGGGTGGGGGGGTCACTTGGAGAGGATGTGGGTTTTGTATTCATTCAACAAACATTGAAGAAGGCAAATACCGAACAAAGCAGACATTTCCTACTTTCCCAAGGTATGTAAATATCGAATAGCTAGTCATAATTACAATGAGTTCTACAAATGGGAAAGTTTACGGTTCCAGTGTGTCTGAGGGGATTCCCACAGTTATCCCGAGCGCAGCTGCAGAGATGCTCCGGGCACAAGATGAGAGACACAGGGGCAAGTTATGTAAACGTGGCCAGAGAACACCTGCATTCAGAGCTCAAGGCTACAGCGATGGCTAAAGCAAAAAGATAGGTAAGACAGCGTGATTTGGGGAAGAGAGATGGTCCTTCCTGTGGCCCCATCTGGTCACCACCCACCCCAAAGATTGCTGTTATTCTGACTCTAACAGCTTAGGTTATGTTTCCCAGTTTTTAAACTTAACATAAGTGGAATTATATAATACAAACTGCTTGTGATTAGATTTTTTTCAGTGTTGTATTTTTGACATTCAACTATGCTGTCTGCTTATCATTATTTCATTCATTCTCATTATTTAGTGTAAATTTATGTGATTATAGTACAACTTATCCTTGTATTGTTGATGGGTATTTGGGCTGTTTCCATGCCATAGCTCTTACAAATAGTGCTGATATGAGCAGTTTTGTGCGTGTCTTTTGATGCGTAATTGTATGCACCCACCCCCCAAATTAGCCATTTTCATTCTCTGAAACTGTGTTCTATAGAATCTAACTGAGATCCTAATTTACATTTCCCAGATGACTAACGAAGTTGAACACAGTTTCAGATGCTTATTGACCTTTTGGAAATCTCTGCTTGTAAGGCGTCTACTCAAATTTTTGCCCATTTTCCACTGGTATGATGGTTATATTTTTCATTGAAATATAAATATTATACCTGTAGTTAGTTGTTCCTACCCACTCTGATGTTGGTCACTTATAGCTTTGTTTCTGTTGTCTGTTTTCCTCCTTTATTTGTCCTAGCATGCTTTTTACTTCGTTGAATGACTGCGGGGAATTTTATATGAAAAACTGAAGAGGTTACAGGCGATGTTCTCTACCTTCAGAGGACATTTATCCTGTATTCTGGCAGTTACGGCAGGAAACGGAAAGGCAGATAACCTCACATCTCTTAGGTGCTGATTGGTGGTTTATAGCCTAGAGTTATTGTCTTTGCAAAGCATAGTCTCCGTTTGGTTCATCTACGTTCCTGGAGGGTAGGACCCCAGGGACAGAACTGATTCTGAGGACTCACCTTCTGCTTGAATCCCACAGTCCGTTTCGTGTCCCAGTAGCTCCATTCTGCTTGCAACCCTTTGTGCTTTGCTCCTTACTCTTCTGCGTTAGTGGATGATTGGCATGCTGTCCGTCATGGAGACAAATGTGGGCAATGTCTCCTCGGGACCGCAGTTGCGTAAACTTAAACTCTCCCACACACGCTCCCCTTTCCCCCAGGCTCTGGCCACTTAAGTCCTGGGTATGCTAGAAACCCTCTAATTCCTTCCAACTATTTTTGGTATTTTATTTAACTTTTCTAATTGATCTCAGTGGGAGCATTTATCTGTTTTCAGGTTCTCTACCAATAACTAAGAGTGTCAGCTTCCAAAACTATAATCTTGATTTTATTTTTTGTTATCTCCTCCCATAATTTCCTCTAGCAAGTGTTCCCCCTTTTTCTCTCGCCTCTAATTTTAACCTATTTCTCTGAACTAGAACTTTTTCCTCCAGCTATAAACGTTCTTACTTTTCTGTAAACCAAATGTAAAAACAAATGACCTTGTATCACACTTGAAAATAGCCCCTTTTCTTTGCTAAGGCCAGTTTCTTAAAAAAAAAAAAAAAAAAGGCTTTATATCTGCTATGTCTATTTTATTACATCCAATTCCCTCCCCAAACTTCTACCCCTGAAATGTAGGGTTCAACCCCATCACTGCTAAAACCGCTGTGGATTATGGATATTTCTACTCAATGCAAAAACTTTTTTAACTTTACTGAGGCTCACAGATGTGACAACACCTCACCTTCTTTCTGTCCAGGCTGTCTTCTGGGGTCTGTGTGCCACCTCCCCAAAGCTGGTGTTTTTCCCACCTTTCACATTGTCTTCATCCTTTTTTGGCCTCTATCTTTAATGCTTATATATTACAAACCCAGCCCATAGTTCTTCTTAATTTCCCTGATTTCCTTGGGCAACTTTGTACTTTCTTTTGGTTATAGCTGTCAAAATGTTGGTGACAAGGATACAAGAATCCTCAAGAATTCTTATCCACAGTTTTGACTGTGGTCCTGACATCACCGTCACCAAGAGCAAGGATTCTAGAGACATCAGGCTGGGATGTGAGTCTTGTCCTTGGTAATTACTATTTGTGTAAACTTGAGAACATTAATTGACCTCGATAAAGTAGGCGTATAATAAGGTACCTCCTAGAGTATTTGTGGAAATTATTCTATGTAATCAGCCTAAGACCCCCAAGGACAGATCTGCAGACAAGAAAGTCAAGTTTGACTTTATTGACTCATCACCATGAGGGTAACGGTCCACTGGGGGCTCCGTGGGACATTTCATGAAACAAAGGAAAAGACTGAGTTGTCGGTTTGGGGAAGGTTGCGATTTAAACAAAATTGAAAGGAAGTCATTTAAGTGTGTGTGGGCGAGTGTGTGCGTGTGCATTACAGGAAGATCCAAAGTAGAGCACACTGGTGAGAAGTTTACCTTGAAATCATGCTTCCTGGATTTCCAGCTCCACCATGTACGTGCTGTGTGACCACGGGAAGTTACCCAACCTTTCTGTGCCCTGTCCCTTCAACCCATAAAGAGGGATTAGTAATATTTCAAAGGGTCGTTTTCATGATTAAATGAGTTAATGAATGCAAAACAATTTTGAAAGCGCTTGGCACATAGGAAGGCTTTTGCTGTTCATGTTGTTGGTATCATTATTGCTTGATAGGTGCAAAGAAGATGCAGGAAATATTGAAGAAACATCTGATGTGTAGCTAAAAATATGTATCACTCTTAGAGAACCTACTAATTAATAATGTACAAATGCCGTTTTAAACAAATAGCTGCTGAATGTTACTTTAACATAAATGTGGTTAGAATCGCAATCTGACTGGACTTGTAGAAATTTCTTTAGGTTTAGGCATAAAAAAGTTTTTGAGAGAATTTTTATTAGTTGCTCTTCAAATCATTTGGGGGGCAAAAAAATGCAGTTCAAAATCTGAGAACTCTCCATCTTTAAATAATACTTCTTACTCATCTAGTATCTATCTTCTGAATATTTTAAACTTTCAAATGTACATATACATATTTGGGAGAGAGCGAAATAGGAAGAGAGACAAATGAAAATGATTGGAGAAGAACCTTCCCAACACTTTAAAAATAGAGTGGATATTTCCCCATAAAAATCCATCTTTACTCAGTAAATTTGGAAACATACAAGTAGAAGACATAAAATGTGTGCTCATAATCTCACCACACAAAGTTAATGATTTCAACACGTGGGTACATTTTGTTCCGTATAGTCACAGGCATTGATTTGCTGTTTTAATGTCTTTTGGCTTAAGCCAAGGTCATGAAGGTTTACTCCTTTGTTTTCTACCAAGAGCTTCAGTTTTAGCACTTCCACTTAGGTCTGCGTCTACTTTGGGTTAGTTTTTGACATGGTAGGAGGTAAAGGGGCCAACTCCATCCTACTGTGGACAGATTCCCCATGTCCCAGCACCATTTGTGGAAGGCACTATTTTCTATGCCTTGAATTGTCTTGGCGTCCTCTTCAAAATCAATGGACCACATGTCTACCTTTACGCTTTTTCCACCCTGTCTTGTTTACCATAGCAGGTTTTGAAACTGGGAAATATGAATCCACCCAAGGTTGTTCTTCTTTTTAAGATTGTTTTGGCTGTTCTGGTCGTTTGAATTTCCGCATGAATTTTAGCATAGCTTGTCAGTCTCTGTGAAAAGCAGACTGCGATTTTGAGAAGGATTGTTTTGAATCTGTAAAACGATTTGTGGAGTATCGCCATCTTAATATTAAATCTTCCAATCCATAAACATAGACGTCTTCCCATTTCTTTTCTTTTCTTTTTTTTTTTTAATGACCGTTGTTTTAGCTCAGCAGCTCCAGGTTGAGGAAAGCACTTCAGCCTAGACTGTGTTCATGTGGGGCGGTTGATAAGGGAGTATTTGTGTATTGGTGTCTGAATGTTCTGTGTTGTCTGTCCCTCTGTAGTCACGTTCTAAATTTGTAAGATTAAGTTCATAAAATTCTTCCTGGTTCAGATAAGAACTAGCAAATCATATCCGAATTAGACTAAGTACATAACTTTTCCAGCCAGATACGTGACAGGATGGATTTTAGGGGCCAGTGGAGCTTTCCGAAGATCTGATGTGACTCTTACCTGTTCAGACTTTATCATCTGAATCTGTTCATTCCTGTGTGCCGTCCTGTCTCCCAGAAGATATAGTGGCCTCCCTGCTGAAGCATTGACTTTCCTCTGTATCTTTATTTGATTTACATAGATGATATTTCTTTCTGGTCCTTCTGAGGGGCTTTGCAATGCATACTTACTTATATTTATTCACATTTGAAAAAAGCATGTATTGTGCTAATTCGAAAGTCAGGAAGATAAGTTAACTATATTTCCCATGTGATTTCCATACAACTGATGCCTTCCCATTTCTAAGGAGCGCCTTTAATTTTTTCAACAATGTCTTGTAGTTTTCAGCTTGCACTTCAATTTGCACTTACGTTCAATTTATTCCTAAGTATGTTTTTTGATGGTATTATAAATAGAAGTCTTTCTTAATTTCATTGTTCATTGCTACTTTATAATTTTTATAGTGATCTTTTAGCCTGCAACCTTGTTAAGCTTGATTATTGGTTTAGTGGATAATTTAGGATTTTCTGTATTTAAGGTCATGACACCTGCTATTGGAGATAGTTTTGCTACTTTTTTCTTCTAATCCAAATTTCTTTTTTTCCCTGCCTAATTTCCCTGGCTGGATCCTCCAGCAAAATGTTGAATACAAGTGGCCAGAGCTGACGTGCTTCTTCTGTTCCTGATCTTTCACCGTTATGTATGACGTTCATGTGTGGTTCTGCTATGTGTCCGTTATAAGGTGGAAGAAGTTACTGTGCATTCCTAGTTCGTTGAGTGTTTCTATCCTGAAAGGCTGTTGGATGTTTGTCCAACTAGTTCTGTGTCTATTGAGATGATTATGTGATTTTGTCCTTTATCTTATTAGTATTTGTATTGCATTGATTGATTT
This sequence comes from Neophocaena asiaeorientalis asiaeorientalis, assembly GCF_003031525.2. NCBI lineage: Eukaryota > Metazoa > Chordata > Mammalia > Artiodactyla > Phocoenidae > Neophocaena > Neophocaena asiaeorientalis. The sequence continues at coordinate 1,892,280 of NW_020173037.1, read as the reverse complement.
TCAGGGTAAAAAACCCCCAAAACCTTGCATTCCTGAGAAAAATCTCACTTTATCATGATGTATAATCCTCTTTATATGTTGCTGTATATGGTTTGCTAATTTTTTTATTGTGCCAAAATGTACGTAACATACTATTTACCATTTTGACCGTTTATAACTATATAATCAAGGGCATTAAATACCTTCACAATGTGTGATCATCACAGCTGTCTATTCTCAAAACGTTTTCATCATCTCCAACAAAAGCTCTGTACCCACTAAACAATGACTCCCCATTCATGCCTCCCCATGGTCCCTGGCTACTTCCATTCTACTTTCTGTCTCTTTGAATTTAACTATTCTAGGTACCTCATCTAAGTGGAATTATATAATATTTGTCCTTCGTGTCTGCCTTAGTTCACTTAGCATATTGTTATCAAGATCCATTCCTGTTGATGTATCAGAATTCCATTCCTTTTGATCACTGATTAACACTCCACTGTATAAAATACCATAGTCTGTGTATCCGTTCATCTGTTGATGGACACGTGAGCTGTTTCTCTCTTTGGCCACTGTGCTCTATGAATACTGGTGTACCAATATCTGTTCAAGCCCCTGCTTTCTTTTTTTTTTTTTTTTTGATATATACCTAGGTGTGGAATTGCTGAGTCATAGAGTCGTTCTATGTTTCATTTTCGAGGAAACACCAAACTATGCTCCCCAGACGCCGAGAACTGTTGTACATTCTCACCAGCAGTGCACAGGCATCCCAATTTCTCCACATCCTCTTCCCCAGTTTATTTATTTTAAAAATATATCCATTCACGTGGGTGTGAAGTGGTATGTGATTTTCTTTGAATTTTCCTATGGGCTAATGATATTGAGCATATTTTCCTGTGCTCCTTGGCCTTTTGTGCACCTTCTTTGGAGACATGTGCGTTCAAATATTGATACTTTTCCCATTTTGAATTGGGTTTGCTTTTTTGTTGTCGACTTTCTGGAATTTTAAAAAATATATATAATGACAAATGAAGAGTCGGGCCCTAAGATGTGATTTTTTGATAAAAGCTGCCTACCTCTTTCTCTTTAGAGTATTTCTGTCCAGTTTTTCACTGCTGGTTTGAACATTATCCTTTGCATATTGGAGGTAGTTACTCATAAATATTTAATATACATATCTAGATATATAATTTTCTTGGGGTACTATATTAACCCTTTGGATTACTTCCTTTGAGAATAAGAGACCTTTTTATACTTCTTTCTTTCAAGCCTTATGATATTATTTTCTGGTATTCTAATTTGCTTTAAATAAACACATACATACACACAGTTGCTAGCAGCATGGTGATCATTTTAAGCAATGGTCTGTAGATGTGGTGCATAAGCCTTGCTTGTAGTTTACTCACCATTTCTTTTTGGGTTCATTTTTATTTTTATTTTTGCTTTATTGCATCCTCTAGCTAGTAACTCATTTGAAGGTGGTCTATACATATAAAGTCTTCTTTGTTCTACTGCATCTGACAAAAGTCTATTTTATTCTCACTTTGGGTTGTACTTTGGCATAGAATTTTAAATAGTAATTTTCCTTCACATTTTGGGGATGTTAGTACATTGTCTTATAGCATTTTATCAACTTGGAAACAAGTGTTTATTCTGAATGTTGTCCCTTTATAGTTTTTAACATTGTTATTTTATTTTTAAAATTCTGCTGTTCCCTCTATTATTTTGCAGGGGGCCGTTGGCCTGACTCACAGAGACCTTGGGTATCAGACTCTTTTCCTCATTCTACAGCTTTGAATTAATACCTGGGGACTCTGCATATGTCTGTAAACATCATCAGTGCCTGCTATGGCTGTATTTTATGTTGTATATCTTCAAGGTTAATGAAGCCACTGGAGCTATCCCTAACACATAACCAGACTCGCCTCCCTACAGAAATGCTCAAGCTAATTGACTGCCTGTCTGTGTGTGTGTGTGTATGCATGTGTGTGGGTCTGTGTGTGTGCATGTGTGTGTGCGTGTGTGCAAATATGGCTGAGGCCCCGGAGGCAGAATTGACCTTTTTGATAAGCCTCTCGCTCAGCAGCTGCTTTCACTCAAAACTCTATACATACCTTGTAAACCTTTCAGGGTCTGGAAGCTTCTACTTCTGTCTCTCCAGGACAATTTTTCTGAACTTTCAGACATTAACCCTTGACTATGCAGGCTTCCTTCCATTTATTGGAGAGAAATAAATTCAGTTTGCTTTATGAGTTACCGTCTACATTGAGTCCTTCAGGAAATCCATTCTAACTCAATATTGTTTTCAGTAGAGTTGCCTTCCGCATGCTTAAGTATTTATTTTGTGTTTCTTTATGATTTATTCCGATTGATTATTATTTGGGGACATCTTTCAATTTTAGGATTCGTGTTTTTCTTAATTTCTCGAAACACTGCTGGCAACATCCATTAAGTATTTCCTCTTCACTGTGTTCTCCAATTTCTGTTTCCCAGAAAGCTTATTAGATATATGTTAGACCTTCTCAATCTATGCTCCATTTTCTTATTTCCTCTTCCATAGTTTCTTATTTTCTATAATGTCTAAAGTTCTACTTGCCAGTTTTCTAATTTGGGGAGCAACGTCCTGTTAACTAATTGTTCTTAAGCAATTTAGACTCTATTGTCTATTTTTTATAGTCCACCTGGCTAGTTTACATAACTAAATTTCTCATCTTATATTTTTTCATCACAAATTTCTGATCTTATTTCATGGAATTTATTTTTCCCTTTATCCTTGGGATGATTTTGAACATACTAGTTATAGCATTCTATTTAGATAGCTCGATTGATTCTGTTTTTCTCTCTTGTAGGGTATGTTAATTGTCTTTTATGGGATGAGTTTTTCTCTTATCTCTTTTGTTTTAATAGCAATATTGAGATATAATTGATATTCAATAAGCATTTCTGGTGTTCTCCATTCTTTATGGTACCTCTTTATTTCCATGTTTGAGTCTATGTATGTGAGATGAAGTGGTGAAATAAGTCTAAGAATACCAAAAGCTAACAATTGTGTAATATTTTCTATAGACGTGTCATATAAGCATGCACTTAAGCCTCATTAAAAAGGTGTGAGGTAGAAACTGTTATTAATCTCATTTTACAAGTAGGAAAATTCAGGAAAGGAGTGGTTAAAGCAAATGCCCAAGGACAACTCAATAGCAGGTGAGGGAACCAGGAATAAAAACCTAGGAAACACGTCTAACAGGACAACAGGATTCAGGAACAGGGATGAGTCTATATGTGCTAAACTCAAATACGTAACTCTTTGGAATATGTGCTTCTACTTGGCATTCAAAATTGAGAAGTTCAGCAGGTAGTTGCAGATATAAGCTTATATCTAGGGGAAATAGGTAACTTAATACTCACTCTACCTTATAAGTGTTAACAGGTTTCTGTAATTTCTAAGGAATTATCTAGGTATATGTTGGACAAAAAGTTATTGTATTTAGATAATTACTTTTATAAAACAGTTTGTATAGTAATTTAGAATCCATTTTTTCCTGCACAATCTGAGTTTTCTGTTTATTGACATTATTTAACAGTTATTAAAAATGAACATTGTGTGCTATAAATGGAAGCAATGTGTTTTTAAGACAAGGGATCTTGAACAGAGACAGACTCCACAGAGTAGAGTAGGGCTTGTCAAGGCAAACGGTGGCATTACGGCATTTGCCTTAGTGCCTGGGTGCTTTCTGCTGCACCCTCTGTGCTGGGGACCACTTTTGTAATCTACCCCTCACACCCATGGGGATCAGCCCTTTAAATTGTTTTGTTTTTATATGTCTAACTTTGTAAGGATCTACCAAACCATTCCCACCAGCAGTGCACAAGTTCCCATTGCTCTACAATCTTGCCAATATTTACTATTGTCCTCTTACTTAATTTCAGCCATTCCAAGGTGCTGCGTCATGGTTTTGATTTGTGCTTTCCCACACTGAGCATGTGCTTTTCCGGCCGTTATAAAGCTTTGTTGGTAAAGTGTCTGCTCTGGTTATTTGCTTTTTCATTGGCCTTATTTTGTATTTTTATTATCATTTCTTAAGATTTGATTTTACTTTTTGAATATAAGTTTCTGTCATATATATGTATTATAAATATTTTCTTCCCAGACTGGGGCTTACCTTTTTATTTTCTGAACAGTATCTTTTGATGCTCAGAAGATTCTAATTCGAATGAGGTCTGGTTTATTACTTATTTGATTTTATATAGTTTTTTGTGTGTGTTTGTTCTCTCTAAGAAATCTCTACCTGTGTTAAGTTCAAAAAGTTTTTCTCATGTGTTTTGTCATAGGGACTTTACAGTGTTAACTCACATGTTTGAAGGAAGCCCTTTTAAATCAGTGATATAGGCTCCAAATCTATCACCTCCCAAATTCAGTAATGAAAATTAACTTATTGGAGATGCAATTATCCCTGCACTTTGTGTTTGGAAAAAAAATTGGTAAGTCACAAAAACATTTTAATATTTTTCACCTTATTTGGAATGGAGGCTTTTGAATTACACTCTAAGCAAACAGTAAGTACTAACTGCACACTTCAGGTTGTGTCGTTTTAGCAAGGGAGATCTTGGAAGACATTTGGATTTCCCAGGGCCATTCATTATACCAACAGAGAGAAAATCCTCAGAGAAACTGGAACAGTTCTCTTCTGTATCTCCTTCTCCAAAACACAGATCTGCTATACACCATTTGCAAGTCCCAGGGGTACTACAGGTTGGCTGTGACTTGAAAGCCAGCCTGGGAGCTGAACAGTAACCCCAGCTAGTAAATTAATAGGGATCCAGCATTGCTATTATTTAATTTGAGATCATAAAATCATATTCTGACATTTTCAAGGTTTCAGCACCAAAGTTTAGAGGATTTTTATCTTTTATCTCTTTCTTTTCAGCTCTAAGAGCTACCCCCAACATCAGGATTGCTGGATACGATATATTATACCAGGAACATTTGTGTTTTTTCATCACTGCCACCTGCTGTTGCCACTCTATTTTACCACACAAATTTCTTCTTCTACATCAGCAACAAGGTATAAAAGACTTCCTTATTTTCATTCCCTCATTAATTTTTTTCCTGTTTTGCTCCTCAGGTGACATATTAGAAATACAGCTTCAAGATTAAGAGTCAAGGAGGATGTTTAAATCAAAACCCAAGTTATAATCAAAGCTCATTACTTCCCACAAAAGGGAGGAGTGTGGCCATCAATGCAAGGTTTCCTTTAACATTATGAGCAATTTTCATGCATTCACCTTCAGCTCTAATATGTACATGCACTTGTATTTTTAAAATATTCACCTCACTTAAAATATGTCATCCTAGGGGCATTTTTGCATAGAAGAAAACCATAAAATACAAAGTTCTCCTGCTGATTGAAACACACTTAATATGATCCCCTGCTGAATTTCTGCAAATCCTGCAAATCTTTCAAAGGGGAGGGAGGACAATTATATTTTCAGCCATGTTCACTGCTTAGGGAGGGGAGTTGGGGAAAAGTCAGGCCATCATTATTCTTTTGTTCTGTGAATTAAGAAAAAGGTTATTCTGTATCTGCTCCTCTGTTGACAGAGGTGGAATCTACCTGGTTGACTGAAGACTATGCACCTTGACTACTATTGAATCATGCTGTTTTGTCCCAAACAATTTTACAGAGAGGAAGCCCGTTAGTGTATATTATTCACCTGCCAAAGCTTCTGTGTTCATTGTATGCAAACCCGAGTGTCCATGGGCTACAGAGAACAGCGTGTGCGATGTGGAACGAGACGCAGTGTGTGTATTAGATAGCAGCTTCTTACATTGACTGTGACAGCGACATTAAATACTAGTGCGGCGCTGTGCGTTCACCATCTGGAAGGCTGGAGTTTACAAAAACAGCCCAGAACAAGATTTTAATAGAGTTGGGTGTCCTCGTTGTCTTCCAGACGCTGTTGCTTGTCAATCGTCAGAGACTATTGTCAGTCAACTGTTTTCATTTGTCTGGAGAGAATGTTTGTTTTAGTAACTGATAGCTGAATAATAAAGATTTGAAGCTAAAACTTCATGTTTATTAATCTGCGCTATTCTCAGAGCCCCTGGGTTGTCCCCAGGAAAGCTCCAGTCCTGGTATCCCATCCGAGGATTAAGATGTGGGACCTCTGGAGGTTGTCTCCTCAACACCCATTGGATCCTCAAATTAAGCCCTTCTTCATAATCTCTCTCTCCTCCAGGGTGATTGGTTTAGGAATGACCAGGGGACTCAACACTATGAAGGGAATTCTTGGTGGAAGGTGTTGGGAAATGAATACTTCCTAGTTGCCTTGTTCCTTGCACCTCCGATGGATTTGATGATTGGAGACTTAGTATGAAGCCAGCTCATCAGGAGGACAGAGACAAACGTGTGCAGAGAAGTGTGTTTTGAGCGCTGCCACACCATCGTCAGAGCGGTCCTATTTCCAGACCTCCTGTTTGGGAGATAATTAATGACCTCATTTTTTAAGCCAAAATGAAATGAGGGTTTATTTTCCTTATAGTCAAGGGCATCCCACCTGAGATATTAAATATTTTATTGCAGCTAACCATTGTGAAATTTTTAATTGTTTGAAAAAATATTAAATGGCTTTGTTAAGGGATTATTTTTCAGAGATAGGACTTATTTCTCAATATATAAAATACAAGATGTGCAAAAAAATCAAAGAGTGCAACCTACAGGTAGAGTCCTACATGTACCTCTAACAGGTGCATGGCACTCACGATTTTTTTTTTTAAATTCTTGTAACTTAAAATATATCTCCTGAAGAGTATATCTGCATAAGAGAAAGCCATAAAATACGGAACACTCCTCCTGATGAAGCACAGTTAATATTGTCCCCTGCGGAATTTATGTAAATTCTGCAAATGTTTCAGAGGGATTCGAAAGGAGTTATATTTTCAGCTGTGTTCATCCCCCTAATGGGAAGATGTTTGGGGAAATTTTATATCATCATTATTCCTTTTTCTGTGAATTAAAAAATATAGGTTATTCCGTGTTTGCCCTCCTGTTGACACAAATGGAATCTCACCAGCTATTTATGTAACTTTTATGACATTCTTCCCAACAATTCAGAGTTTGAATGCATAAATTATAAAATATCTATGTCAATGTATAAAAACAAACGAGTTTTTAAACAAATCCATTCATAATGTAGTACAAGTGACTTATTCTGACTCAGTAGTGATGCTTTTTATCTGCACTGGTGGAGGCCACATCCACGTCTACAATCTCTAAGCATCGTTGCTGCCACATTGGCAGCTGAAGAGGACAGAGTGGGGTGATGTGTCAGGATCTGAGTTATAGACGCCATCGGAGGGTTATAATTACAATCTTACTGCTGCTGTCACAGTATCTTAGGAATTATTTTCTGAACAAAAAAATAACAGCTTTTTCTATAAATATTTAATCTTTTGGATCATTCAAATTTTCTGATTATTAGAACATCATTTCCCATTAATTCCTATAATGTAGATATTAGCCCTTATTCTCCTGGTATTAAATCCAGCTTCAGAATTATGAACAACCTTAATGATAGTATTGACACCCAGGTTAGGGCAAAAAAATAGCCTAATACAAATTTTGTCGTCTGCTTGCAAAGAGGAAAAACAAAACAAAACATGGTAAGTGTTCTTGGTTGACACTTTTCATTTCCTTGTGGGTGCACTGACCTTCAAATTATACTTAAATTATTCTTATTCAGTTTTATAGATTTTCTATTATTTTCAAGCATTATGCCTTGATTTTTAAAGGCTCTTGCAAATATACTTTGTATTTCCTCTAAATATTTTATTTCCTATAGAGTCCATGTGAATAAATAGTCAATATATAGTCAGCGTGTTTATTACTCACACCCTGACTTCCCAGTTATCCCTCCACTATCGGCGCCAAAGTCCCCAGATTTTACCAACTGGGCTGAGAGAAAGGCAGAAGTTGGAATGTTGCCTCTAGTTACAGATAAAATTGCCACACTGCCAAATCCACTTTCAAAACAATGTAAATGCAAATGTATAAACTTTCAATCATTTTCATCACTCAAACCCTGAATTGTCGGATAGAGCGGTATTGTAAAAGTTATATAGGATATATTAAAATACCTCTCTTAAAACAAGTTTAGATGTACAACAGCTGTTTTATTTTAAATGCAAATATACAAAACAAGCTGTTCGTCTTCTGTTTATGACATGCTGATACGAAATACCTAACAACATGGTGGCTGTTGTTTTCTTATAGATCCAGGTTGCCCACTTTAAATCCCTGCCCTAGAAAAAAAAGTCCTACATATGGATTTTTTCCCATAAAATGAAGAAAATTGGTTGAAAATCATCTTGTGTTTCGGAACATAGAGGATGAGTTTAGGGTCAGGGCGACCTGCACACAGGTGTGTGCTGTTGGCTCCCATTGTCCAGCGCTTGGTCTCACTAAGCCTAAGCGAGCATCCTGTCTGAATTCTAACTGCAGGAGCCTCGATGGTCATTATCAGTTAGACGGAGTATGTGAAGTCATACTTACCGCCTCTCTGTTCTAATGGGTCCGTTCTTCCAATATGTTCACAGTCTAGACCTGATTCTGGAAATCTCATGCTTCCTTTCTTCAATTTTGTTCTTAGTAGACTTAAGCTCAAAGTGTTGTGAATATATAAAAACCATAAAACCTTGAAAGGAAAAAAATGATCAGAGAATGTGCCTCTGCAACGTTTTATCGAAAGCGTCTGATCCATCTCATGCATACTGATCAAACATTCCCAATGCAACTCAGGAGATCTGCGTGTTATGTGTGTGTGTGTCTTCGTGTGAAAATCTAGTAACTGAAAGGCAAGAACTGTATGAGACATTTCTGTGTCATCATCACCACCTAAGTATTCATCGTGTACAACGTCGTGTGCAAGGTTTGTGTTGAAGGGGATAGCCTAGCCTTACATGGGCATAAGGGGAGTGATATGATAATGTGTTAGCTTTCTTATTGTCTTCTAACTTTGCTTTTAAAGAATTATATTACTGGACAGTATGCCTCTCTTTCTCCTAATTGGAGAAACTGCCTATCAGCCTATCAGCACAGTTGTGCTGTTTTGTTTAACATAACAGTGTTTCCAATGCTGTATTCTGAGTATGACCGTGATACTACTGCATGCCAGAAAAAGGTTAGAACTATTGTTCATTAGTGTCTAAGCTGGGCTATGAAGCAGTTGTATCAATGACTCTAGGCTACCACGAAACAATCATACTGCTGCCTTATTGTTACCAACGCACAGGTAGCTATACCTGTGAATAAATATGAATTTCTTTTTCACATTATCTCTTATTTTTTGTTTTTTTTATCTTTTATTTTTTGTTTTTTTTATCTTTTATTTTTTGTTTTTTTTATCTTTTATTTTTTGTTTTTTTTATCTTTTATTTTTTGTTTTTTTTATCTTTTATTTTTTGATGTCTAGTGTTAGTAATGCACACAACATCTACAATCTTTTATATCACGTAAAACTCACGCTGTAGGTTCTGACAATTCATCTTGTAAAGTTATGGTACTGATAAATAGAGTGCAATACTGTCTTTTCTCTTCCTTGTGATTTTCTTCACAATATTTTATCTTCTTTAGCGGCTTTACTGTAAGAATACAGTATGTGATACATGTAACGTGCAAGACACACGTTAATCAACCGTTTATGTTATCAATAAAGCTTCTGGTCAACGGTAGGCTATTAGTAGTTGAGTTTTGGGGGAGTCGAAAGTTACATGTGGATTTTCGACTGGGCAGGGGTTCGGTGCCCCTAACCCCCATGTTGTTCCAGGGTCAACAGTATTGAGGATGTTTATGTCGTGAACAAGTCACAGTTCCCTTGGGTGCAGCAACCGTGCTTCATTATCTTTGTCTGCTGTAGCTAGTAGTGTACTCAGTACGTTGTAGGCTTTTTGTAAATGTTGAGTGAATTCACAAATGGGAAGTAATTTCCCAGAAGCTGATAGATTTGTTTTTCATTGCAAAATTGAGTTCTACTCAACAGCATCACCCTAGGACACAGCATCTTTAGGGAAGATACTGAGTTTTATTCACATTTTAATTCATTGTGTTTGGTAAAATGACATCTTGATGGCAGGGGTACTTTCCTTGTGTTCTGGTAAACAATAGTGATAATTAATAAAAGAAGAATTAATTAAGGAGAGCAGTATTCTACCTGTAGGGAGTCTAATAGCTTTTGGAAGCATATACATTATAATAACATATAATTTTATATTATTATATAATGTCATATTTCTGTTTTTATACTCTTCGATTAATTATACTCAAGAGGCATACTAAAAAATATTTAGAGCCATCTCCTCGATCCTCAAGGTATAAGGCAAAATCATTTTTTCTTAATTATCTGTTTTTTAAAAATCCCGCAAGACAAAAGGATGAAAATATTACCACAATGCCATTTAATATATGGCGCCATAGATGATAAGATTTGTCATTATTTAGGGGACTACTAAGAAAAAAGCACTATAAAATAAATTACATCATAATATTTTGTCATTTGTATTTTTATCTTTTACTCAAGAATTTAAAATTTCTATACTTATTTAAACATGGACTTTTTTCATGTCATGCGCATTAGTAAAAAAAATAAGATCAATGTATTGATTATGGTATTCCTACCAAAACCTCACTCTGAGTCCAACTGAATTCTATAACTTTTTAATTCAAAGTCATTATGTCCATGCTTTCCTACAAATTATTTTCCTCTCTCTGCTACAAAGATCTGAAGTGATGGAGATTTTCTTAAAAGAAGGCTCCCCTCCGATGTTTCCTTCCACATCACTGCCATCCACTCTGCAAGGTTTGAGGCTGGTGCTTCTTTGGCGATATCAAAGGTGTTACTGGAATGTTTTCCGACAGTAAACTGCAATTATATTATTTCCTCAGAGCCATGTTGTTTGCCATGCTGAGGGGCTGCAGTTGACCACACAAGTCGCCAGGAATAGAACCGAGTCACCACACCTTTCATCTCATTTGTCACCTTTTCAAATACACGCCTGTGAACTGCATTAAGAACCAAGACACGTGAGGGCTCCGTCTAGGGCTCCAGGACCTCCGTGCCGTGCAAATTTTAGCTGGTTCTCCCTGCCCACCTGACCACCCTTCCAGGTTCTGTGCCTACACAGCAAATCACTGGGGAGGATCTCCTTCCTAGGAACTGGGGTACAGGTTAGACTTAAATACGGAAGAATGTTTAGTGACCAGCAGTGATTCACAGCTTCCAGTGACGTGCTGCTCTATACGACCTGCATTCATCACCTTGGTCTTCAATGCACCGACACTGCAACTTTAAGGCATGTCAAAAAGGAGAAAAAGCAGGGATTCCCTGGTGGCGCAGTGGTTGAGAGTCTGCCTGCCAATGTAGAGAACGTGGGTTCGTGCCCCAGCTCGGGAAAGTCCCATGTGCCGCGGACCGCCTGGGCACGTGAGCCATAGTCGCGTCCAGAACCTGTGCTCCGCAACAGGAGAAACCACAACAGTGCCTGCGTACCGCAGGAAAAAAACAAAACAAAACTGGATAAACCAGTACTTTCTATATAGTTTTCTATTTTTTCCTGATTTAAGTCACAATGAAAATTAAGTAGCTTCTGCTCTACTAAAGTAGACAGGAACTTTCTAACACATTAATGTCCGATGCCTTTAAAATAGTACCAGATTGTGCATGAATTGGACTTTCTTTGCTGTGGATTTTTTATATATCCATTCTGAAGAACTGGGCAATGTTTTCTTACCTTAATTCACATCGGATGCCGTATAATAGACAGTCTTTTTGCAGTATATTTCTAACAGAACACAGCAAAGTTACCTCAAAGTATCTTCTTAGATCCTTTAAAGCTTGGTTTTTGAGTCACGAGCCAATATTCAATTATGCTCATTCCTCAAATGATGAATATTTATCAAATTTATTGATTATAAGTTTTGTTTAGATTCTGCTTTATTTCCATATTTTTTTACTTCAATGTTGGAATGTAGCATAATTTTAAAGACATATTAATCACCAGTTAAGCTGAACACATGTTCAACTAATAATATGCATTTTCTCAAAGTAAATGACAACATGGACATCTCTGTCCAAATTTGCACACATACAAGCCTTGAGAGATACTTTTTATAGCCACTGACCATGATTTTCAGACACATGGATGGAAAGATATATTCAATTGCAGAGATGTTAAAATGTGGAAATTGACATCATACAATAGATAGAATACGAACTTTTGTAAGACTTAAGGTGTTTTAAGGTTAAAGTGGTCTATTCTCTATTCCTAGTTGGTGAAAGACCTCAGTGGTGATTTACTCCTGGCTCAGAAACAGATCGTGAATGTATTATGACTATATGTGAGAAAATGGATTTTACGACATGCAACCTAGGACTTTTTTTTTTTTTTTTTTTTTGCCGTATGCGGGCCTCCCACTGTTGTGGCCTCTCTCGTTGCGGAGAACAGGCTCCAGACGCGCAGGCTCAGCAGCTATGACTCACGGGCCCAGCCACTCTGCGGCATGTGGGATCTTCCCGGACCGGGGCACGAACCCATGTCCCCTGCATTGGCAGGCGGACTCTCAACCACTGCGCCACCAGGGAAGCCCCAACCTAGGACTTTTAAAGGTATAACTGTTTAATATAATGTTGGAACAGTGGGCATGGCTTTGTTGACTCAAAAATTTTCTACCCACTCCAAAATATTAAATAGGAAATTCATAGAGGTAAGATATTATCACTGGAAAATATCCACTAAAATAATGTGTGAAGCCCTTTTGTGTACTATGTTTATGTACCTGAGGCAAAAACCTGTGATGTCTTTGTCTGCCCTGAGACAAGATGACATTGGACCCACAGAGAAGTTTTTTAAAGAATGGTCATCAAAACTTCATAAGGAAAAATAGATAACTTTCTGAAGTGTCTAAAAAAGCCAAAAACAAGAATTGCCTTGACTATACCAATATTTCATTCTTTAATGAAATTAATTCTTGAAAAGAGTAAATCTCAAAGTCAAGATTAGCTCCCCAACTAAGGTAAAAGTATAGGATATATACTGTTGTTTATCTGTGACAAATACCTGCAAACATGTGTCCTGGGAGGGTAGGCTTATTGGGTAAATTAAATCCCCTTATTGTATTATATGATGGTAAGATGTCACCTATGGGAAGAAAACTACCTAACGTATTGTGAACTGAAAATGCCACCTGCCATCCACGTCTGTAAACGGAGGATGTCACAGCCATCAAGCCATCACATTACAGCCTCCCGACTGCGAGCCCTGAGGGAACTCAGGATGGAAACATAATCCCCCGCCAGGGAATGATCAGGCTCTGCAGCCACCCACCCTCCCCCTGCAACGGTGCACCCTGAGGAAACTCAGGACAAGAAAACACACGATACTGGCCCCAGACAGCTGAGGTGCATATCAAAGGAATGATTTCAATGAGCCCAGATGCTTGCATCTTCCCATACAAAGAAAAATGCTAAACTCATTAACTTGAGATATCTGGTTTTCTTTTATTAACAGTAATCTTTCGATGTTCCAACTATCTGGGCTTTGCTGCAAAAACTCCTATATATCCTGGCTCCCACCCTTGCCTCTTCAGAACAGTTTCTCAGCGTTATCTGAGATGCTGTGTCCTGGGCTTGAAGTCCTCAGAATGTCCGTTGAATAAAACATAACTCTCAACTTTCAGGTTGTGCATTTTTTTTCAGTCGACAGCATCAATGAGAGTAGTTATTCTATATATTCTATTCCTTCAAGATTAGGTATTTATCATAATTAGAATAGAGTTTAGCTTAACAATATGTTACAGGATCATTTCATAGCAACTCAATTAGCATTTCAGGCTGAGGTTCTGGTTTGCTTACATAGGCTGCTAAGACCTGTCTGATGGCCTCCTGTTTAATAATTTAACAAAAGAAACTTTATTGACGTGATAAAAAGCAACTATGAAAAACTACAGTTAACAACATACCTAATGGTGAATGGCTTAATGTTTTCTTCTTTCTTTGGGGAATGAGCAATGATGTTCTCTGATCACCTCCATCCAGATGTCTTGGAAGTCTGAATCAGTGCAAAGCAAAAAAGGGAAACCAAGGATTACAGATTAGAAAGAAAAGGTTAAAAGAGTCATTACTGTAGCTGCAGATGAAATAATCGATGTAGAAAATACTAAGAAAATGAAATAAAAGTAACAGTGACATTTAGTGAGAACCCAGGATACAAAGTCAATATAAAAATCAATTTGTTCTCAGGTGTCAGTGAAAATGCCATGGTAACAACTTCGAAAATCTTCTCCATAAAAGCAACAAGAACAAAAAAACTGGCCAAAATTGTCTCAGAATCAACATTTTCAGACTCTGGAAATTAACCCCAGGTTGTTGAGCATTATTGAAGAAAGACAGCTGAATCTTGGTGAGAACAGTAATTTTTGCGGCTTTTGGTCCTGGTCAATTTCCATCCCCTGCCCCCAGCTTTGAAAGCCAACAGCCCAGTGAAGGGTGGCAGACTGTGTCATCCCAGCACGTGCCTCGTTGGCATGGGATTATTCTGAGTTAATTACTTTGAGAAACTGCAGAGGAGTAGAAGTTGCCCTTTTGTCAAGGGGAATCTGCATTTATAAAAGAGATTTCCATTACAAAGGGGGCCTACACCGGAGGTGACATTTCACCCGGGAGATATGTCAGCCCAAGGGCAACTTTTGTCCATCATCATTTCCTCCTCTCCCCACCCCCAAGCCCCGCAGTCCTCAAGCCCCCAAGCTCAGGATGGCGTAAAAGCCTCCGTCTCCGGCCACCTTTTGAGCCTCACATCTTTGTGCGGCTTCCATGCATATGTAAGTAATTAAAATTGTATTTTCTTCTTTTAATCTGTCTTATGTCAATTTAATACTTAGACCAGCCACACAACCTAAAAGGGTAGAAGGGAACATTTCTCCACCCCAAAGGTCCAGGGTGAAAACCAGAAGCCTGGCAGCCACCCAAGGGGACAGGATTTGGCTGGAGCCCCTTCAAAGCCTCTTCTCAGGTGACTCTAATCTTATCTGGAAGACCTCAGGTGCAAAGCTGTCTTTATTTCACTTGACTGGAAGTTCATTCTAGTCTAGTAAAAAGCCTTTTTCCTGTTTTTTTCCCCTGAAAATAATTATAAGCATTGTATTTAAAAAACATAACTCCAAGGATTTTTCCACATTATCGTTTGGAATAGGAAAATATTGGAAACAATATAAATGTTATCGATAGAGAACTAGGTCCCTAATGTGTGATATATCTACAAATGGGGGATGTTGGCATGATGTAATAGCTTTTAAAATATACTTAGGTTAAAAAAAAAGTCCAGAAGAGGATTTACAGTACTGCTGTTAAAAATAAGGTATATATCTGTTTGTATATATGTATGAAGTGTATATTCGTATGAAGTGTATATATGTATGCACTTATACATGACAACGGTGGCCATCACTGGGCAGGTGGATTGGGTGATATTCTTAGAGATCATTGTTATTCGGGGGAAGTGTATTCAAAATTATAATATTTCATATTTTGAAAACCGAACAAAAATATTGTTTTTGTGATAGAAAGCAGTGAAATTAAAGTTTGGCAAAATCTTCTTGGGTTATGGGATGCTCACAGTAGGCAATTTACAAGTAGGTTAGCAGGAAGAAAGCAGTTTTGTGTGAGATGGAAGTCAACAGCTTATCTAGAGGTTTCTGATATCCAGATTTATCAGAAGTGAGCTTGGACTTAAAAAGGAGAAGAAAATCCTTATCAATGACTAGATATTATTTTTTCTAAAGATTACAATGAAAATCTCTATGTAATAGGATTTATGGGCCCTGACATTTATTGAGGCCATTTATTTGTATTCAATACAACACCATTTTAATTGAATGAAAAAAAAACTTGAGCATCTATTAAAGTTTACTGTAACTAGATTTAAATAAACGTCTTTAAAGTAGAGCTTATTTAAGAGTCTACATTAGACTGGATAAATCATGTTATTGCAAGGGGATTTAGGGATTATAAAGATATACTGCAAACCCAGTCTTGAACTTTTATTATTGCAAAAGAAAATACAGAGGAGCGGAAAATGAGAATATGGAGAAATAAAGCCTCAACCCTACAGTCATGATTGTGAATTAGAAAAATTGACAACTTTTAATTAATTGATGAAATAACCCCTAGATCTCAGGCCTAGGCAGCCAGTAATCTACCTTGTATCTCTGAAGATTTGCTTATTCTGGGCATTTGAAATAAATGGAATCATACGGGACGTGTCCCTTTGTGACCAGCTTCTCTCACTCGGCATGGTCTCAGAGTTCATCCGTGTAGTAACACCCATCAGTACCTCATTTATTTTTATTGCCAAATAATCTTCTCTGGTGTAGATGATGCCATATTTTGTTTATCTTTTCATCATTCAGTAGACATTTCGGCTGCTTCCGCTTTTTGTCTATTAGGAATGATGTCGCTATAAATATTTTACACAGACTTTCGCAAGGTCTTATGCGTTCGTGTCCTTTTTGGTACCTGAGTCTGAATTGCTTGCTGCTGAGCTGGTGTTGGTCAAGGTTGCAGGTCAGCCCCTCGTGCCAGCTTCACATGAGCTGGCGTGGGGACATGGACCGCCCCGGGGTGAGCGGACCGCGGCAGGCAGCCCCCGGGGGGAGCTCCCTCCCACAAGCAGGGTCTCAGTCCTTCTGGCTGCACCAACCAGTAGGGAGCTTCCACAACCTGGGGCTGAGAGGATGAGAAATGCCAGTGGCCGCCCTCCTGGGGCGGCAGGTTCTAGAGCAGAGTTTCTGGCACAGAGCTCGGGAGGGGGAGGGGGGGCGGGGCGGGTTAAGGTACTGGGTTCTTCTCAGTGGCCAGAGACTGGCCCCATTCTTACAGTGAACAGTTTTAGCTGAATGATTATATCTCCATTTGCTGTATGCCCTCGGGATAATTCCCAGAGACTGGAGTTATCTTTATAATGTTCTCTAGTTAAATGGTTGTGTTAGACCCAAACGGTCTACGAGGGATTCCAACTCGCCCAAGAACCGCCAAGAGTCGAGAGCCGCTGCAACACGCAAGAGGTTTATTAGGAGCCGATGCACCGGGGTTCCCTGAACCTCACGCAGGAGGCCGATGGGGAACCCCTAAAAGCGGAATCACATACTTTTTATAGGTTTATTTACTCATAGGGCGGGTATATTCTCACAATGATTGGGTAAATGTGGTGACTTTTGAATTCATTGGCTTAGGAACTTTTGTCCCACCTTCTGGCCGTTATAGTTGTCTGTTCATTGTGGCGGTTAGGGCGTATACCTGTTACGGGCAACTGGAAAATTACCCGCTGGCTGGCAAGTCCCCGTCAACTGAAAAACTCCAAGAATTGGTTTCGATAGGGAGAAGGAGTGGCGCACGATAGGGAGAAGAATTGGTTTACGGGAACAAGTGAGGGGGTGGAAAGTCCCTAAAGGCCCCACAGTTGATCTGCTGAGAAGAGGGTCCAGTAAGCTCGTCACTCTACTGTCCAGGAAAGCCCAACCTTCTGAAGCCTGTTACTGCATTCAGATGCAGCCTACAACCCACACCCTTCCGACTCACCGTCCTACATTCTTTTAGTTTAAGGAGAAGGGGATGCTCGGTATTCTGACGATACTCCATTTTCTCCGCTCAGGGCCACCTCAGCACAACTTTTGAGGGTGTGCCCTGCATGTCACTGGGTACCATTCACATCACGGTCTGCTTGCCCTGCTCTAAGTGACTGTCCTGACAGTCTTGGCCAATGAACCCGAAAAGATCCCTTTTGTGTGAAAATAAATAACGTTTTCATGTAGAGCGGATTTTTAGAGCACAGGCACCCCTCGAATTATTGCATTTCACAGATTTACACACCGGAGGGTTGTGGAAACCCTGTGTAGAACGAACGAGTCTATCGGTGCCATTTTCCAACAGCATTGGCTTATTTATGTCTCTTTGTCACATTTTGGTAATTTTCTGGGAAACTTACAGATTGTAACCCTAAGTGACTGTACCATTTTACATTACATAAATTACAGTTTATAAGGGTTCCGATTTCACCGCACTTCCATCCACTTATCTGTTTGTTTTTTTTTCAGGATGGATTTTATATTTATTTATTTATTTTTTGCTTACCTGGTTTTTATGATTCCATCCACCCTACTGAATCACTGTGATTTTTAATTTGCGCTTCCCTAACCAGTGATGTTGCATGTCTTTTCGTGTGTTTATTGGTCATATGCACAGATCTTCTTTAGAGAAGGGTTTATTCAAATCATTTGCCCACTTTAAATTTTCTTTGTCTTTTTATTATTGAGTTGTAAGGGTTCCTTATGTATTCCGGACACATGTTCTTTATCAAATATATGATTTGCAAATATTTTCTTTCACTATGTAGGTTGTCTTTTCACTTTCTTCATAGTATCCCTTAAGCATAGTAGTTCAGTTTTGACGAAGTCCAGTTTATATATTTTTCTTGTGTTCGTTGTGATCTTGATGTCATGTCTAAGAATCAGTTGACAAATACAAGGTCATGAAGATTTACTCTTATGTTTACCGCTAAGATTTTTATAGTTTTGGCTCTTATATTTGCCCCTCTATATCTACAGTTACTTTTGTTCGTTTTAAAGTCCATTTTGTCTGACGTTGGTGTAACCACTCCAACTCTCTATGGTTGCTGTTTGCATAATATATATTTCTCTTCATCCTTTTAGCTGGATCTTCTTTCCAGTCTGACAATCTCTATTTTATTGGATTATTTAACGCATTCACATTTAACGTTATTATGAATATAGGTGGTGCCATTTTGCTTTTGTTTCCTGAAAGTGTCATGTGTTATTTGTTTCTCTATTCCTCTTTTACTGGGATCTAGGTTTAGGCAAAGAATTCTTATATTTTACACCAATAAACAAGATCCGTAAAGTGAAAAATAGGGAAAGGGAAATTGAGCTACATAGAATAACATATTTATATCTCATTGGAATTAATATATATTATAAATATGAAATAGATTTTGCTAAGTTAAAGTGTATATGGCAAGCCCTAGAGTAACTACTAAAGAAAAAAATAGTACAATACAGTGAAAAAAATGTTACATTAATTTTCACTTAATGCAAAAGAAATCATTATGCACCATCAGATGGCTAAAACAAAATTTAAAAAAATAGTGGCGACATGATGGGCTTCCCCCGTGGTGAGTGGTTAAGAATCTGCCTGCCAATGCAGGGGACATGGGTTCGAGCCCTGGTCCAGGAAGATCCCCCACGCTGCGGAGCAACTAAGCTCCTGTGCCACGACTACTGAGCCTGCGAGCCACAACTACTGAGCCCACATGCCACAACTACTGAAGCCCGCGTGCCTAGAGCCCGTGCTCCGCAACAAGAGAATCCACCACAATGAGAAGCCCGCGCACCGCAATGAAGAGTAGCCCCTGCTCGCTGCAATTAGAGAAAGCCCATGTGCAGCAACAAAGATCCAACACAGCCAAAAATAAATAAGTAAATAAATAAATTTATTTTTAAAAAGTGGTGGCAGCATCAAATGCTGGCAAGATTGTGGAGAAGCTGGTTTACCCACACGTTGGCAGTGGAAATGTATGAGTAGAGGGTAAACGCAGTAAAATGGTGTAGCCAGTCTGAGAAAAAGTTTGACTCCTTCATTAAAAATATTCTTGTACAACTACAATACAACACAGCAGTTCTGATCTCGGAGCACTTATCCCAGAGAAATGAAAAGTTTTCTTCACAATAACCCTAGACATGAATATTCATATTAGGTTTTTTCATCATAAACCAAAAGTGGAACCAGCCCTGATGTTCCCAACATTGTTGAATTAACAACCTGTGGTATAGCCATATCGTGGGTTCCTACTCAGCAGTTAAAAAGGAACTCAGAACAACTTGGACGAATCTCCATGGATATACGTTGGACGTAAAAGGCCAATCTAAAAAGGTTACACACTTTGTAATTCCATTTGTACAGCATTTCTGAAAAGGCAATATTTTAGAAATGGAGAGCAGATTGGTGTTTGCCAGGACCCAGCAGCTGAGAAGGCTTGGCAAAGACTGGTGTTGCTATTATAACAGGGATGCTTATAATGGAATTGCTCTGTCATCTTCATTATTTTGGTGGAACGTTGCGAGCAATCAGTACACATGATCAGGGCTTGAAAATCTCAGCACTACAATTTCACTTCACTGGTCAGATTCCTGAGTAAAGAAAACAAACCAAATTAAACATTTTCTCCAAAGACAGGAGGAAAAAATTTTAAGTTCTGTGGCATTCAGTGCAGGGGCGCAGAGAATTTGTTACAGCATGACTTGGCTGTCCACTCACTAGGACTCTGAGAAGAGTCCCCAGAGTATTCTGCCCTCCTTAAGGTGGACGATGTGGTGGAGAAACACGAGGTCATCTGAGTCCTGTCACTAGCAACTGTCAGAGAAATCAACCAGATCGCCCGCAGGCAGGCTTCAGTGTGGGAACCTCTCCGTCGGGTACAGTCTTGGGAAGGCAAGGCAGGGCCTCCCTGGAGCTTCAGCAAGGCGGTCAGCACAAGTTCAGGCTACTTTCAGGAACAGCTGTCCAGGTGTGGCTCTTCAAAGGAAGTAGGCGTTGCTCTCATGGTTTAGCAGTGGTGGTCGGGGAATTTGGGTTTGGCAAGAGGCAGGGGGAGAAAACTTGGCAGCCGAGGTCACCTGAGGTCAGAGTGAAAGGTTCCTTTCTCCAGAGCACCTCCCAACACAGAGGAGGGCGGCCCTCACTCCTGTTCCCACATGGAGTGTGGATGCTCCCGTTTTCAGTGGAAAAATCGAGACGAACACAGTCAAGGAATTTGCAGAGTGATTCTAGCACGTTCAGTTATTTTGAGTTATTTGCATACTTCTATTACCAGAACGTTGTGAAAAATTTGCCCAGAATCATCAATTTGCTCCTTTTACATGACAGAAAGTAATTCAAGGCATTGTTCTGCTCTGTCATAGCTGAACTCTGAGGTGAATAATTGATTTTTATACGAGTGAACTTTCCCACGGCTGACAAGGACAACTGTTAGATAATAAGGTGGTGTGCTTGTGGAAAGTTTACTCAGAAAGTGAAATCGTATAATTTTAAGTATGTTTTGTTTTTTTAAAGCAATAGCAAGTCTTTTCTATCAGGAGAGCACAAAATTATTGTTTTGTAGTTCAAGGAAAATATAAAAATTGTTTGAAGCTTTCTTAAATCCTAATGTAGTGTGCAGTTGGGAACAGTGGTTTTTTACTATAAATTACTGAGCATTTGGGATTATAATACAGTCAACTGATTGAACCGTAGGGAAAAACATGGAAGCATCAAAATAAACTACCAGGATAGATGTTCAGTAAAGTAAATCCAAACTCTAGTGACATCCCACAGATAGCTAATTATGCCTTCAAGTGCCTTGACACAGAAGCATTGTGATAAATGTAAGTAGTTTAACGAGCGGTAACACACAGGCCTCACCTCCAAGAATTTCATATTCTAAAAAGGCAGAGAGAGACATGCAGTGAACCCTGTCATTAAAGATTCAAAGCCGGTGATAACATGAACACATCTCTACTTTCACTAATCGTAACTCCAGTCTCTGCTGCTCCCGCTGCAAGGACACGCCGTGGCTGCAGGGAATGTGTGTGAGTGAGGCTGAGGCCCCGGAGGGCCCCGGGTGACCCCACGGTCCTCCAGAGGTAGGACCAGCGTGGACACCGGACAGCGTGATGGGGCTTCCTGGCTCCCAGAAGTCTAGGTGAAGATGAACAGGTGCCCGAGTTCAAGGAGACCGGAGAGAATGGGCGCAGCAAACCTAACTGCCAATATAATTTGGTAGGAAGATGACTTGTGGAAGTAATGAGACTGCACTTCTCAGAACCTGTACTTTGGGGAGCACAACTGACCAAGGCTCCAGTGCTCTGACATTCATCACCATGTTCCTTGCAGGGGCCAACTAACCCTCAGGGGCTGCTCCCAGCCAAAGACCAATTGCAGTAGGGATGCTAAGGCACGCTGTTTCCCGGGAGACAGAGTCTCATTTAGCGGGGAGCTCTGGCCTAAGGAGCTCTCATCAGCCCTACCAAACCTCCTTAAACGTGCGCCATAGTCTGTACTTCACCTGTCCAGGTGGGCATCACTGTCGGTCAGCTAGGCGCCCTCCTCTGGCTGGCTCACCATTTCCCCCACAGGCATCTCCCACGATCAGTCTCTTTGCACATTCAGCATCTCACCTTGCTCTCTGCTTTTCAGGCACCTGGATTAGCACGAGATTCTTTTTTTTTTTTTTTT
>NW_020173037.1:1818788-1869954 GCF_003031525.2 Neophocaena asiaeorientalis asiaeorientalis | reverse complement strand
ACCGGGGCATGAACCTGTGTCCCCTGCATCGGCAGACGGACTCTCAACCACTGCGCCACCAGGGAAGCCCAGCACGAGATTCTTTATCTTCACACACTTTACGGGGCTTTAGGCTGCTGATGTGGTGGCCCGATAAAATACTCCAATTGCCAGTGGGCAAAATAAAAAACAAAGTAACTACTTGCATACCTAAGGACACCTAGAAACCAGGCAGAAGATCAAACAGCATAGATGTCCAAAAAAGGAAATAGAGTTTCTTGAAGGGATGTAAATTTAAAACTTAACAATATAATGAAAGTACCTGCGATCTAAGCACAGTTTTTTTTTTTTAATTATAACAGAATCTTAAAATTTAACATGCAAAGTTCAGTAGATACGGTTTATTCAATGGTTACTATTTACATGCAAATTAATGTCCTGGAAGATCAAGAGGAAGACATATTTCTAAGCCCAGGGCAAAAATACAAGAAAAAACTCACAATGGTGATAAGACCATAAATTCAGAATATCTGATATATGCATAATTAGATATCCAGAGAGGTAAAATGGATTGACAGAGGAGGGAAATAATTAAATCAATAAAATACAATTTTCCTGAGCTAAAGAAAGATACACAATTTTAGATTCAAAGAGTCCAGGCTCTAGGGTAGATGGATTAGAAGAGAAATGCGCTGTGGCCTACCATGGACAATTTCTAAATGTTCTCAAATTTCTAGATTTCAAAGATAAGGATAAAATTCTACAGATAATCTTAGAAAGAACATACTATCTATGAAGGAAATAAACTAGACTGGTATCAGCTGTTCTCATCTGAAAAGTTGAAATGACATCATCAGAATACTGAGACTAAAAGACTGAAATTAATCAAATGATATATACAAGCAAGATGTCTTCCCCGTTGGGATTAAAGAGAAATATTTGCAGATACACAGGGATTCATATCATCCATATAACACATGTGAGACAACTTTTATTGACTTCTTCTGTGTAACTAGGATTTTGCTAGGATTTCACATACATCATTCTATTTCATCTTTACAATTCTGTGAGAATGGTGGATTTATTCTATTTTTATATGAAAATCAGTGGCTCAGAGAGGTTAACTAATCTGGGCAAAGCACAGAACTGGCATGCTGTCTTTGGGTAAAAATTAGGTGGTTCGGATCCTATCTACTTTGTAAAAGCATTATATTTTTTCAGATAGCTGTAGTTGTACTGGGAACTGAAAGTACTAGTTGTATATTTATTGTACTATTTTTTGGCTGAAATTACAAAAAAATTGTAAGAAAGAGAGACTCCTGATAACCTGATAGCCTGTGGTAGATTGTGGTTTGCAAAAACTATTTCTAATTTTTAACTTTAACATAAGGTTTGTATATGTGTGTGTGCATCTTTAATATACATATTTGAGGTCACTATGGAAGGTAAATGCCTAAACTCACAGCTTTGCAAGTTTTCAATGTTTATATTCAAATCTTTATTCTTGCCAAATTGCTGGGACTCCTTTAATGAAAAAGGGAAATGTAGCAGTGGTTTTAGAGATATCGAATTGCCAAGGCAGACTTCTCAGCAAACCAGGAGACATTACTGAGGTATGAATTTTGTGTGCAACAATCTCACCAACTAGTTCATTTCATCTTGTGATGGTATGTCAGCTTCTGGAGGACACATATTAATGGTAGCACATTACTTTAGTGAAATGTAATAGAAAATGTTATACAATAGTAACTAGCTCCCCAAACCCTGAAAGAGTTAATAGACTTCTGGCACCTATTGACTTATTGTCAGGGAGTTCGTAAGATGCTGGGGAGGACTGAGGCCCAGCGTTATTTCCCAAGCACACTCATAACCAAAGAACAGAGCTCTGACCTTTATATTTTCCATAACAAAAGTTCCAGTTCTCAGTTCGTACAGCTCCTGCCTGTCTCTGACTGTTCGCTGAGGTCTGTCCTGTGTACAATGAATTCTGCATTATGAAGGCTTAGTCAATGCGATAGACTTCAGGATGGCTGGGGATCAGAAACTTGCATTATTTTTCTGTCAAGTGTAGGGGAAAAAAAGACTCATCATAAGAATTCTAAGAAAGTGTCATTGTTTTGATGAAAGTTTCATAGAAAACTACGATATCTCTAAATTATTTTGGCAGTGGAATAAAAGGAATATATTATAAAAAAAAAGTACAGCCTCATAATATCATTGTACACTAACGAGAAAGAAATCTATAAGGATGAAAAGGAGAATCACATACAACAGCTTTAAAGTCAATTGAATGTACTCAGAGCTAATGTTTAAATTTATGAGGGAATGAAGATTATTTCTAATGAGAGCACTGAAAGACATACGTTAGGTGTTAAACTTGTTTTCACGCTAATTGTTAAATTAATGTGATAAAACTGTTCACAGTACTGCTAGCTTCTTGTTTGGCTTCCTCAGATGATTTTTTAATTAGCTTTGATTATAGGCCACTGTAAATATGATACTAAAAGACTCCTCCAGCCAGTTATGTGCTGGGCAGTTTTATTATACTCTAGTTAAAAATGCTGGCAATGTACCTTTGTTTAAAAGATATAACTTTTATTTGACTTTAATGCTTGGACCCTATGACTTGGCTAATAAACCAAAGCAGTAGAAAACAGTTTTATTAGACACTAAAAAGTATGATGGTTGTGACCTGTCACCTGTTTAATGAGACTAAACGCTCAGTAAATCTTCATCATCTCCGACCCCACCCGGTCCTTACCATGCACTATCTGACGGCCTCTTAAGAGATGACAGTGAAAACACAGAACTAAAGTTATTACAATGTGATTAGCAATCAACGCGATACGTTTTATCGCCTGTGTTTCTTGGAAAGGGCTTGAACGCCCCAGTGGCTAACTGTGGACTCGGCACTCAATGGCTTTATTTCTGTCACTGTGCAATGAGGACCCAAGAGCAAATTGAGGCAGAAAATACATTTCCTATGAAAATGAAGAACAATAGAACAGTTCACTCCAGCACAGTACTCACTGCTGCCCCAGCACACACACGTACACACACCCACACCTACACACGGGCACGCCCGTAGCAGGCAGTCCTGCCCCAGGTCTGCAAGTTCCCTCTGTCATCCGGTGCTGAGGCCACTGCAGACCTCTGATTGGAAATGTTTGCTGATTTAGGAGTTTCTAGATGGGGGACTTTTACATGCTGACACTATTTGACAAAAGCACTGAGAAAACCTTATAAGGGGCTCAGTTGAAAAAATATACATTTTTTCATGAAACACGATCCTTTAATAAGAAAATACAATTTTCTATATACTACAAAGAAAGAATGAGATATGTTTGTTTTTAATCGTGAAACAAATCATTCTTTTCTACTTTGAATAGGATCACTGTATTTTATTCAACACGGTAATCCTTAAATTCAAGTAGCTTGAATCTTTTACAAGGGGTCTGTGAAGGCAAATAGAAAGTTTGTAAACTGGTCAAAGAACTAAAAAAGGGCAAGGCAGTTAAACTCAATGATGGCTTTGGCATAAGTGCTACGACTATATTAAATATATTAATGCCATAAGTATTAACTATTTTTGATAATGTTGTCCGAGTCGAATTTAATTATTCAACTTTTCCAATAATGTTTAATAAACACTTACCTCTTGTACGATGTACACCGTACTATACAGTCATTGCGGGATACAGGTATTCCACCCGCCCACCCCAGAGACCTTTTCTGTTTCAGAAGAAAATATATAAATAAATTTAAATTTTAGTTATCCGTATGTCAAATGTTGTGTAACTTAGTATTTATTTATTAAACCAATATGAATCATGCCATATGAGAGAAATAGCGTTAAGAAAATGGACAGGAGTGAGGAACTGATTTGCCTTAAGGAACTTAAGGAAGACTTAACAGAGACAGCAATATTTCAGCTAAGCATTTTATGGTTAATAGAAATCCTGTAATGAACATAATGCATTTAGCACATGGCAGAGTCCAAGATAGACATAGTAAACCCTGTGGGTAATAAAAACAGTAATGTGACAGAATATTACATTGATGTTCACAACATCACTGATGAATTTTGCAAACAGGTTTGAGGACAGTGTGAGGGACAGACCTGAAGGTTGGATGGGACAGTGGGGTGGCTGAGGGGAGAAGGCGTGAAGGCGGTAGACGCAGACTGGGCTTCGAGGAGAAATCCACCTGGAGAGGGGCAGTGGGTGAGGAACTTCAAGCTCAAGGACCGAGCCGAGTTCTTCTGTTTGTCTCGGGGTGGAGAGACTAGATTACAGGCTTCCGGGAGGATGCTAGTGGGGGAGAGCTTGGTGACGGAGGTAGGGGTCAGGCAGGCGGGACGCACGCACACAGCTCCTGGCCCACAGCAGAGCCTCTTGGCCGCGGCTCGGCATTGATTCACGAACTAGACTTAATGAATTAGGGCACAAGAGTGCTGGCCTTGGGCTGCAGGTAGATGCAGAATCTAATTCTGTCGAGTGAATGTTGTCTTTTATAGCTGCTTTCCATTTGCTCCTTTAAAATACGAACAGAATTGATTTTGTGTTGAAATACTGTCCAAAGAGAGCAGCCGCCTTCATACATCACCAACGTGTGCAATTAGATTTCCAAAAGTTAAAATACTGATAAAAAATTGGTATCAAACAAGACAATTCATTTTTTATGGTCCTCTTTATAGTAGCAGTTTCTGGGAGAAAAAAATTCCATGGGAAAGATAATGGAAGAAAGCCTCAGTCAGCGAGAGAACCCTCCTAGGAAAATATTCACTAACCGGTGTGTTTCTGTTTAGAAATCCCACTATCTATATAATTCAAGAGTAATGTTCCTGATAGCCAGGAAGTGTTTATAATAAAATCAACATTTCACATAAAAGAAAAACTGCTTGTGATTGCTAATAAAGTTGGTTAACATGTAACATTTTAACTGTAAAACACTTATATATTAAATATTAGGTTTGACCGTTCACGAATTTGCGTTAAGATACTCTGACTGGTGTTACAGTTGCCACATGAAGTGTACACCTGGAGAAGTGGAATATGGCGTTCTATATACTCGCATAAATATCGCACACATCCTGAACCTCCTTTGAATTCGTCTTTGAACTTGCTATTCTCTTATTCCCTAGTAAATTACTGTTATCTTTTCTAGTTTCTATGAACCATACCCCAGGCTCTTTCTTAAAAGTAGTGAGTAAGATAAATGGTACCATTTTCTGCCATAATCGAAACCGAAATCATCGAGAGCAAATGAACAGAAATCATTTCTTGTTCCCCGCCGTCCCGAGCTTTACCCCATTGGTACCACGATAAATAATCGCTTCTGTAATTGTCAAGTACAGCAGCTTTCAGCCGAGATACATCACATAAGGCACTAACCGTATTGCATCCTGCAGAGCTGGGAAATTTCTTTTGTCACCTCTGCATCTGATATAGTGGCTGTGTCCTTTTTCCTTTCTCCTCTCCTGCAAGATCTCAAATGAGCAGATGCTTTGTTATTTTCCCAGGGGCCTGTTAGCCAAGTTGGCTTTTAAATGTTTTCAGGGCACGGTGGTGTCTTTCCATTCGTGGATTGTTTTGTGTGGTACCGTAGGTGGCTTCAAAGATTCAGATGACCTGCTGGACCCCGACCACGGCAAAGCCCATCTAACGCCTGTGCACGCACAGACACAGAGACACGCAGACACACGACAGAGAGAGGTAGAAAGAGCGACAGAGTTGGAGTTAGGCAAGTGGGGTGAGAAAGAAAGAAACCTCGTTTTATTTTGTTTCTCATATTGTTCCTTCCACTACATTTATTCCAACAAGTCGTTTTGGTTTCTCTTGCAGGCATGCTACTTTATTTCAATGAATGGTCTTGGATTTTTGATGTGGAGCTATTTATTCCTTATTTCTTTGGTTTTGACTTTTCACCAGAGATAATTGAGATGTCTGAACAAGAAAGAGAGAAAGTTTAGCATGGGGAGAATTATCTCTGTTTGAACTATTTTGGGAGATAATTGATAAATCAAGATATAAAGCAGTATGGTTTGGGTACCCGAATGGTCTGCAGAGATGTCTCCTATGGTTACAACGCTGTGAAAGTGTTGGTTCCTGGACATGTGAGCTTTCTGGGGGGCTCTGCCTGTCCACGCATGTCCCTTGTTTGAGCCCTGAGTTCTGAGGGCAGGAGGGTCTCGTCAGGTCTTATTAGGGGACCTCATCATCTCAGGGAAATGTAGCCTCACCTCTTTAGGTATTTTCAGATATCAGTTGCACACATTTGTACATCAAATTCAGCTCCTCTAAGGGGGAAATTGGTCACAGAGAAGGAGGAAGCAGAGTTCCTGCTCAAATCTTTGCCTGTAGCTTCCCAGAGACCCAGAAAACACAGGGCTGCTAATTCCATTAAGAGAAATCTTTAAAAATATGAAAATGTCAACTGCTATTTGTATTTGCTATGCTGTGATCATTTCTTGTCTATTACTAGGATTTGCTTCTTAAAGCGTTTAAAGCAAGTTGTATCTTTCTTTTTCCATAAACTGAGTCAAACGTCTTTATCATGTTTCACAGACTCCTGATAAATAACTAATACCTGGATAAAGTTAAATTTATTTAACCTTTCCCAATGTTCAGACATGGAAAAAGGTTCTAGTTTTTTACAATTATGATTCAGCTTTATGAATTCTTTTTCCAATTAAAGTCCTCTCTCTAGCATAAATTCCTCATACTGGAATTATTAGTTTTCAAGTATCATTAGATTATAAGTTTATACTAATTTTTAATATATTTTATTTTTTTCCAATTTTAAGATAAAGGAAAATGGAATTCAGATTTGACAATCACACACGTTTTACATTAACATGTAATTCCAAAGTCCTGAATATTCACCTTATATAACCGCTGCACAATTAATGAAATAAAATTTAACATTGACAAAATGCTGTTATCTAAGTTACAGCTCACATTTGAATTTAGTGACTTGTCACATATGTGCTAGAAATCACCCCGTGTCAGTTCACAGGGGATCCCACTCTCTTTATCACTGTGTAACGATAGTTTACACAAGCAACTTTCTCCAGGTAGGCACTGTGAAAAATGTTGCAATGACAAAATCTCAGAATGAAAGTCACATTTTAGAGATACTTAAATTTGTTACAAATTTGCTCTGACCTTTTCAAATTAAATTTTATTTTATTTTTCATTTTACTGTGGACAAGAAATATCTTTTCAAAGATGTGCTAACTTTTGGTTCAGCATTTGTAAATTTTTATGTACGCACACTATCTGGTATCTTTGCCTTTGACGTGTTTTTATGATCAAAAGTAAATGTACCCTTCCCCTCAATGTATTTAAACTAATACATTTGATAAAAACCATTATTCTCTTGAAGGTTTTTTTAAAAATTTAATAATTAACGGCTAAGTAGGATTTTTGGTGAACATTTTGAATTTGGGCCCAGAATCAAGGTTATTCCAAGGTTAAGGCTAACAGCCTCTTTTGTTAGCTTTTAAACATGGGGGCAGTCTTCTAGGCTGGCTTTTCTCTAAATGGAATGCAAAAAGACAGTATATTATCTCTGGGTACATCTGGCTTCTTTCAGTGCAGTAACACAGAACGCTCCTCGACGGCACTTCATAAAAGCACAAATCACGTTCTTCACTTCACTGTGCATCGTACACGCGTCTGTAAGCTGGGGCTCTTTCGGGTCCCGTCCGCTGCAGGGTGGGTGGTGTGGGATCATCACGCCCAGGTAACTGGCGTCGACACTCACCTGCTTCCATACATGCACGCATTCTTGTCCTACTACGGGTTCCCATGGTCCAGTTTCCTACAAGTACACTTCTTTTCTTGGGGGGTAAGTTTTAAATAAAAGTGTGATTATAATTTGCTCACTTTGTTATCTCTTCTCTCCCATCACCCCAACTTCTCCTGCCTCACAAATAATAAGTTTCTCTGGCTTCACACAAATTTGGCCAAGCAATCTCTTGCTAAAGTTACAGGCTCCACAGTTGACCTGCATGAAGCTTATGTCACAGTTTTTGAAGATGGGCCTTGAAGGTCCTGCAAAGGAGAGGCATAGGTCACGTGTCCTCTGGCGGAGAGACTGTTCTCGGCTCTGAACTTGTGCCACCTGGGATCATGTCACTGTAAGTTACATGACCTCATTTTACCTCTGAATATGAAGAGAAGACAGATGTTCCCCAGGCACAGATAGAAAGCTAGAATTTTAGTACAGCAAACACATTGAAAAGAAAACTCTGAATTGCTACTATTTGTCCTCTGGTGGCAAAATTCAGGGAGAAATGAGTCACGAAGAATGGTTTCTGCAAAGAAATTCTGAAAACCAGTTAGAGGTCAGACCCAGGCGGACGTGGCAGAAGGAGCCAGCATCTTGTCCGAGGCACTTGGTTACATTTACTGAGAGGATGTCCAGAGGTGGTCATGGGTTTGAACAGGTGAGTTGTGACGGAGGGAAAGGCAGCAGAGAGCACGAGCATAGGGGACCCAGAGTGGCCTTTACGTGGCCCCAAGTCCTGTCTCAGAGCAGGGAGCAGGCTCCACGGGCCAAGCCTGAACCCCCAGGGTCCCAGGTTCCTCCATCACCACCGCTGCGATCGTGGCTTCTGCTGGTACCCAGGCCACTGTCTCCTGAAATACTCAGGACGGTCCCCGCGTAATGCAGAAGAGACGGTAGGATTCATCCAAGTTTCACAGGCCTGAAGCTACAAAATTATGATGCAGGAAAGATGCACGTGCAGACAGATGCTTTGCCAGGCTGCTTAGAGGCTGTTGCTTTGAGGGCTCAGACCACACGGCCCAGGGATTCTCATTCATTTGGCAGGAGGTGGATTCCATTAGAGCAAAGGAAGAAGTCGAGCCCTTTTGCCCTCAAAGCTTATCTTCTAGAAAAGCTGACCTCTTGCTGAGAATGTATTTGATTACAGAAAATCCTTGCCTAATGTAACAATCCGACGTCTGGACATCTGCTAAGTCAGTATTTTCTGTAGGGTGTGATCACAGAGAAGTCAGGATCTGAAAACAGGAAAGCCCACATGTCTGCAGAAGTGGCAGAGAAGCTTTGAGGAGAGAAAGGGAGCGATTCAGAAAGATAAAAAAAACCCAGGAGCTGAGCTGAGAGGCTCCAGCCACTCCCGCCCCCAGCGTCAGTGCCTCTGTTGTAAGATGGAGGGGGGTGCACAGGAAATCCTCAGAAACTGAGAGGAGAGCGGGAAGGCGCCTCCAACAGAGGGAGACAGGACCTCTTCCAGCTGCAACACGGAACACAAGCCAGCTAGAGGGGTGCTGACGTGAAACGCTGCCGAGGAAGATGTGGAAGAGAGGCTGCTGAGTGCCTGAGGTGCTGAGGCCCAAAGGCTCGCAGGATCCGTGAGTCTGCATCTGCAAGGCTTTGGACCCTGAGGATTTCCAGACTGGGTCCCAGTAAAATGCTGGTAGCAGAGCTAGAACGATACTCCAGAGATCCAGACAATAGATGAACTAGACCCAGATAAGGAACACCCTGGAAGCAACGGCCCCGAGAGCTAACACAAAGATGTTATCAACGTAAACGCTTCCAGAGAGTCTGCGTTTGAACGTACATTTTCGACAGCTCAAAAGCCCCCAAGTACCTCTCCTTACAAATCACATTTATTTTCTCATATGTGTTACACCAAAGAGCTTCCCCTGCATTTTCCCAAGGGCTCCATCCAAGCCACCTCCACCTGCCACATCAGGCAGGAGCGCCCTGGGGAGGACCGGGGAGCCACTGGCCTTGAGGTGAGACGCGTCAACGGTGTGGGAATTTTTAAGTGAGGTTTGGTCGACTCCGGCTAACTGATACTTTGTTTGTGGTTTTGTTTACTTGTCTGTTAGAGAACCTGACCACTGGCGATGACAGCAGAGCCAGTCCTCACATAAGCAGTTCTGACCTCTGCCTCAGTTCCTTTAGCTGGTCCGATGGAATTAGATGCTACCTGATGGGGTGCCCTGTCTCCTGGTCCAGCTCTGCTCCCACGGTGAGGGCCCGCTACCCCCAGGCCTACCCATTTGCTAATTAAAAACAATAGAGCCCTAAGAAAACAAAATTTTAGAAGGTAGTAAAACAAACCACTATCAGTGCTAGTAAATGTTAACATTTTTATCATTAGAAAGTGAATATGTGCTTACTATGCAAAAACTAAGCATGTGTGAGAGCACATGGTATTATACAATAGGGATTATGAATCCTTTCAATCTTTCACATTGGAGTGACTGAGACTACTTTGTTTTGGAATTAAAATTATAATTCAGATCAGATAGTTTGGAAAAATACTTAAAATGCATACAAGACTAAGTGGAAAGAATGCAAAATTCCTGCTTTTAGAGATTAAAATGCCAATGTTTTCACATATGTTTCCAAGATTTTTTCTGAATATATTTTCATTAACTAAAACTAAAATTAAGACTAATTTAAGATTGCATTCTTAAGTTGTGATGTAAAAATATTCATGTAGTAAGACTTTGTAAATATATATTTATAATGGCACTTGACAGGTTTTTATTTTGCTACGGCCCACCAGCTGAGAAGGTTTTGTACATTTAAAATTCATGGAAAAAAATCAAAAGAACATATTTCATGACACGTGAAAGTTATATGAAATCCAAATTTCAGGGAGCACAAATAAAGTTTTATGAGAACACGACCAGGCTCATTCATTTTCATACTGTCAGTGTCCTACAGCAACAGAGTTATGAGTTGCAACAGAAACAGCCCGCAAAGCCTGTAACGTTTACTAAGTGCTCATTACAGACAATGTCTGCTGACTCTTGCTGTAAACCTCTTAGATCTGAGAAAAATACTGGGCATTCTGACTCATCTTCTCATCCTCAACGGGCAACCTGATCAGGAACTTTAGACCTTATTCTTATTTCCCATAGAGAAACCACAAGCACCCAATTTTCCAAACAAGAGCAAGCACGTGACTGACATAGTATTGGGTGGTAATTAGAACTTCTACAGCTGGTAGATGAGCCGCGTAGCCATTCATCTGGAATCCGCCCAAAGAATGGAAATAAGACCTCACCTCGTTATAAAGCCTAATGGAGCCCATGACAAATGGCAGCCCTCCCCTGTCACTCCCTCCTTCTACCCTCGCTTTACTCTCACGTGGCAAACGTGCCCCTGTGGTGTGAGCGCCAGAAGCTGTCTCCGTGGTGGGTCACGGTGCGCTTCACCGTGGTGTAAATGTGCAAACGCAGCCTTGCCGCTGGCTTTTTATTTAATGTAACTAGTGTCTGATTCCGCTGAGGCAGTTTCTGGTACTCCTATGCAATATTACTCAGCTTTTTTTTTATTGTAAAAAGAAAATCAACCCACGGTTTAGTACCGAGAAGGGATTTTAGGCAACGGGTCATCCAGGGGTCGCTGTGTCAGACAAGCCCGACTTTCCTCTTCTGGGCTTTACATCTGTGTTGAGATCCATTTTGGTGGTTGGTTTTTAACCCAAACTCAGTGCATTTTTAAAAATAGTTACAAATACAAGATAAGGAGAACACTTGAACACACAGAAGGGAGAAATGTGCCTAGTGTAGGTTCTGCAGTAATGGCCTGAGTCCAGTCCACCAGTGGTCTGTTTCCCGTTGGGAACGTGAAACGAGGCAGAACCAGCTATGATCCATTCTGCACGGTCACAGTAGGGTCCCTGTGATTTGCTCTGTCTTGGGTCATCCCACACCCCGTAGCGTTTGTGCTTGTATCTGTGCTTACGTGGCCACCCAGGGGATGGGCTGGGGGCTGCAGCCACCGCGCTCAGACCCCCTGGAGGAACCCCAGCCTTTCTTGGGTCAGCACGAGCACTTTGGTTGGAACGCTCTGGTTTGAGTGGGAGCCCTGCAGTCCCCTTGCTTGCCTGCTCCGGGATCTCTGGGGTCTCACCAGCAGGAGTGCGGGGGG
This sequence comes from Neophocaena asiaeorientalis asiaeorientalis, assembly GCF_003031525.2. Classification (NCBI taxonomy): domain Eukaryota; kingdom Metazoa; phylum Chordata; class Mammalia; order Artiodactyla; family Phocoenidae; genus Neophocaena; species Neophocaena asiaeorientalis. The sequence continues at coordinate 1,858,047 of NW_020173037.1, read as the reverse complement.
TCATCCTTGAGCCCCAGCCCCTTGGAGGCCCTGTCTACGTGTGCTTTTACTCCCTCAGCCTGCAAGGGTCAGATTTGCCGTTGAAAAATGATAACCTCTACTTTTTTTCTTTTGTATTTTGATAAACAATGAAGAAGCTGGAGCTGTTAAACGTTATCTTGGGGAAAATCTCAGAACTGGTTTATTTGGTGTTGTGGAACCTCTTACTGCTTTCAATACACAATTAGTAATCCAAAAAAAAAAAAAAAATCAGCATAGCTTTTTTGGGTCCAATGGAATTGAGAAAGTTTAGAACACAATGTTTTTTTTCCAGTCTCTGTTTGTTATTTTCAGGGGATGTGTAGAATTAAAATGGTGCTGGGAGGGTGTAGATCGAGGAGATGTAGGACTGTATGCCATCTGTAGGGACAGAGATGCCTATAGCTCTCTGTTAGAAATAAACCCTGGATCTTTGACCAGAGAAAAGAGGGTTTAAAGGATGAAATGTCTTCTCATAAAACTTTCAGTCATTTGTGTATTTTTTGACATAGCAAAATAACAATTATATTTCCCATTTTATTCCCATATGCCTTTCAATTTGCATAAGCTTTGCCCTGTGTTCTAATAATTGTTTAGGAAATCTTGGTTTTCATTCTTATTCTCATAAGAGAATTTCTTTTTTCATTTCTCAGAAATGTTTATGTGGGAATCCAAGAGGTCATTTAATACTTTAAAAGGAAATCAATCATTGATAATATAAATTAATTAAATAGGTTAGCTTCAGGTATCTTGCAGACATTGAATTTCTTTTAGAAAATGGACTTAATGGTTTTAAAATAGTCAATATAAGAAGATGAAAATACAAAAGGACAAAGAGAATTAAAGATATCATTTAATATCTTTAACTGCTGTGACTAATATTAGCCATGGTTTGTAAAGTTGACCAAAGTTGGGAGTAGTCCAGACAAATGATATATAATTAGCACAAATTTGTGAGTTTTTCTTCCTATCACATCTACCTGACACCTACTAACCATTTGTTGAAATTCTGCAGCCGTCCCAGGTTCATTGATCCTTTCTATCATGCTCTTGTAGAAATCGATGAAAAGTTTCCCTCAAGCAAAGTAAGGCTTCAAGCAGGTAATCACAGTCTAACCACCAACTGGATTATAGCTCCCAGTATTTTTAGTGAGCTCTTCCATTTTCATACTGTCAGACAAATTAAATTTACAGACTGGTCTGGTGCATTGGTCTGGGATTTTTATATGATATCTTATTTTTCTGGGTACTAGATATAAAATCGTGGAAAAGACATGGTCCCTGCCAGTAGGAGGGAGACAGACATAAACACAGATGATTTTAACAGAGTGTTGCAGATTTTGTGACAAAGATAGCTAAGGTTCTACAAAAGCCCCAAGGATGTGTAAACTTTAATATGTACACTTCATCACTTTTAAACTTTACACAGATATAGTTTTAAAAAATAACCTTGAGAATATTAAAAAAAAAAAAACCCTGCTTATTTAACTGTACAATGTCAGTGGGAAGTTTATGGGGTAACCGTCACCTTGAGGGTGTCTAAGTAACATAAGCCGATTTAAAAAAGACTTCAAATCACCTCGAACTTGGCAGCCAAAAAGGGTTCCCTAGAGAAATCTGAATCCTAATGCTTCCTTTTCCACCACACAGAACAATGGTATTTTCAGGATTTTTTTAGATTACCTTCTGTATTTTGCTAAACTCATTGTTTCCTTTCATGAGCTTTTTTACACTGACTTGCTGCTCCACATACTCTCTAGATTTTGGCGACGACTTCCACTTAGATGACGGATGCTCTACTCACAGACTTCACATCTTAGAACCACACTGGCTGGGGAAGCCTTAGTGAAGCTCTCATGAAAGTAAAAATACTGGGTATAGGGCTTCCCTGGTAGCGCGGTGGTTAAGAATCTGCCTGCCAATACAGGGGACACGGGTTCGAGCCCTGGTCCGGGAAGATCCCACATGCCGCGGAGCAACTAAGCCCATGCACCACAACTACTGAGCCTGCGCTCTAGAGCCCATAAGCCACAACTACTGAGCCCACATGCCACAACTACTGAAGTCTGTGTGCTTAGAGGCCGGGCTCTGCAACAAGAGAAGACACTGCAATGAGAAGCCCACACACCCCAAAGAAAAGTAATCCCCACTCACTGCAACTAGAGAAAGCCCATGTGCAGGAACAAAGACCCAATGTAGCCGTAAATAAATAAATTTATTTTTTAAAAATTGGGTATAAATACATTTGAATAACAACAACAAAATAATATAAAACACAGTTGCAACTACAGAAGAAGTAGAGGCACATGGAGATTGAGGCAACAGTTTAGAAACTGATTTAGGATGAAGGTTATCCATGGTCCAAACTAATCTTCTGATTTTAAAAATAGAGCAAAGGCAAACAGGAGAGATGATGAGCATGAAGGGTCTTAGCGTTTGAGGACAGCAGTAGCGGTGGTATGTTTTTGTTTCACTTCCCTGAATCTCTAATTTAGTAAAATAAAAACAAAATATCCTCACAAACCCCAGAGTACAGTGGATGGAGACTATCCTTAACCCCTGCATGCAGTCGGCATCTGTGTTGAAATAATCACAAGGAATAAATAAGGTGGATGATAAACCTAGAGCCCACCGGTAATCAAATAAAGTGGGGCAGGTATAGCAGCTGAAACTGGGATGACTTTCGCTCCATCTTAAAGCTGAGATCACTGGTCCAGTGCAGCACGGATTGAAGGGCCTGAACTCCTGAACTTCTGTGGTCTCTGGAAACTGACCGGTCAGGGCTGCTCAGCTTTAAGTCCCACACTCAGGGGAGGGGACTCAAGGTGGAAACAAAGTTGAGTAGGCCCAGGATAGTAAAACAAAGGAAAGCAAAATCTCAGCTAAAACTAATGGAAGAAACAGATCTAGGGAAGCTTGAAAACCTACAAACAAGGAACAACAGCAGAGAGGGCTCTAAGAAGTTAAAAAGCTATGCTAAATCTGGCCTCACGTTGACTTCAGGAAAACTAATTTAATATAAACTGTGCGGCGCAGAAAAGTGTCAACTTCTGATTCCACCCAGAGTCATTAACCATGACAGAGCAGCAGCACAGCCCCCCACTGACAGTGAAAGAGTGCCAGGAAGACATCCCCATAAGACAGATTCAATGTCACCTACTGCTTCCAAATGTGATAGAACACGCTTAGAAAATGATAGAAGAGATAAAGCACAGTCAAATTAGAAAAACTCGGGAATAAAATAAAATGTCAGAACTGGAAGTGAAAAACATTTCAAGGTGAAGAAAAAAATTAAAAGGAACACAAAAGCAAATAAACCTCATAGAAAATGGCTAAAAGGGAAGATAAAAGAGAAGGGCAACGGTAAAACTTCTTTAAGAAAGAGATTAAGGGACTTCCAGTTCTGAATAATACAGAATAATGCATTAAACAATCAGCAACGACAGAATATATGAAATACTGGTGGTCAGGCACTAGCCAAAAGACAGCACACACTATATCCCCAGAGAAGGGGAAGAAACAAGGTCAGTTCAACTGTAGCTCCCAGTTTGTGCCAGAAACAATGTTCTGTCTGCAGCTCAGACGGGAGGAGGCCCAAGGGAGTCTGCTGACCTCGCTGAGTTGAGAGGCACAGCTCTGATTTCAGGGAGGACAGGCCACCTCGAACAGAGGACGGAGCTTCACAGGGAGACTAGGCTCCGGACACGCAGGCTCAGTGGCCATGGCTCACGGGCCTACCCGCTCCGCGGCATGTGGGATCTTCCCGGATCGGGGCACGAACCTGTGTCCCCTGCATCGGCAGGCGGACTCTCAACCACTGCGCCACCAGGGAAGCCCTTCCCATGGTTCTTTAGCTGAGAACTGATGTGTGTTTGCATAAAAGTGTTTGAGGCTAGGGAAAGAACCACCCTCAATGGGTGGACAGACAATGTCTAGTGTCCTAACAGGGCTGGGAAGAGTCTGTGTGCATACAAGGCAGAGTGGATAAAACTGCTAAGGTTACATTACCTGGATGAACATTACCAAATCTTGAAAACAAACCTCAAAGAGATCCAACTAATTCAAACAAGCTTAATTATTTGCCCAAAGTTAAAGTTTATTGAAAGAAGTACAACAAAATGGAGCCACCACCAACAAAACATTTAATGTAGGGCATACAATCAGAAATGTGCAGCCATTCAGAAAAGCATGCAAATAAGACACATGAGCAGAAGAAAAAGCAATAAAAACATTTACAGAAATAATAAAGATGGAACTACGAAAGACATCAAAAGGTGAATTATAAGTGCGCTACGTATGCTTAAAATGTTGAAGAAACCATGACTATTATAAGGTGAAAATAGAAGATATAAAGACAAATTAAACTTCTAAAGATGAAAAATATAGTATCTGAAATGAAAGAAAAATTCCTCTCGGGTAAAACTAACAGACAATTAGTTGATGCAAAACTAAAGAGCAGCATACTTGAATTCATAGCAATAGAAATTATCTAAAAATTTTCCCTCCCCCAAAAAAGAATTTAAAAGTTGAACAGAGAGTTACTGATCTGTGAGACAGTATTAAACAGTCACATGTGGGCATAGTGGGATTCCAAAAAGGGAGAGGACATATATCCAAGAAACTCAATGAACAAAAGTAGAATAAACATAAACAAAACTATACAAAAGCATGGTGAAATTTCTGGAAACTTATGAGAGGCAATCATAAAGGAAACCAGAGGAAAAGACACTCATTAAATATAGAAGAAGGATAGTAGTCGATTTCTGTTAAGAAAGAGTGTAGGTCAGAACAAAATGAAGAAATATTTTGAATGAACTGAAAGAAAAAATATACATAAACCAAAATTCTTTACCCACCAAAGATGTCTTTCAAAGTTAAAGGAAAAATAAAGACTTCTTTAGACATACAAAGGCTGAGAGATTTCATTGTCAGGAGACATACACTAAAAGGGATATTGAGGAAGTCTTTCAGGCAGAAGAAAAATTATACACGAGGGAAATTAGTAAAAGTATAAGCAAGTTTAAAGACTTTTCTCATTTATTAATCTCTTTCAAAAATTATTAAATTTTTAAGTTAAAAAAATACTCACGGGCTTCCCTGGTGGCGCAGTGGTTGGGAGTCCGCCTGCCGATGCAGGGGACGCGGGTTCGTGCCCCGGTCCGGGAAGATCCCACATGCCACGGAGCGGCTGGGCCCGTGAGCCATGGCCGCTGAGCCTGCACGTCCAGAGCCTGTGTTCCGCAATGGGAGAGGCCACAGCAGTGAGAGGCCCGTGTACCGCAAAAAACAAAAACAAAAACAAACATAAAAAGACACTCAGTGTAGCTTGGGGCTTATGGAATATGTAGAAGTAAAGTTTCTTATATAATAAGTGAAATATAATATTAATTAAAATAGCTTATATCAAGTTAAAAATGTAAAGCAACCAGTAAAAGAGAGAGAGGAAGTGATAAGATGATCATAGAGATAAACTAGAAACAGTAAAAAAAAAAAACCTTAGTTAATCCGAGAGATGAGAGAGGTAGAGAAGAAAAGGAATAATAGGGAAAGAATATTGAGATGGTAGATTTAAGCTTAATGTCAATATTCACAATAGTTATAGACCTAAGTGGGCAACTTAGAAGGCAGAGGTTGCTGGATTGGATAGAATAAAGCCTCAACTCCGTGCTGTCAGAAAGAAATCTAATTTAACTAACCACAGGGAAAAGCAGCCTTCAGGGAAATTAATATTAAAATGGATAAAAGAAGCTCACTTTGTAATGATGGCGCATCAGCCATAAACGCAACATGTATATGTACTCTTAAACCTCCTACCTGCCACCTAAGTTTTAAAAGTGACATTAATTTCAATATATTTTATTCGATCTAAATGTACAAATTTTATCATTTTAACATATAATGGACACAAAGCATTATTAATGATACTTTACAACCTTGATCTCATTCTAAAACAGTCAAATTCCAGTGTCTAATTTGCATCACAGCACATCTCAATTCAGACAAGCTTCATTTTAACTGTCCAGTAGCTCCAGGCGGCTAACGGCTCCCCTGTAGGACATCTCCACCGCCTCTCCCCAGACAGTGGAGTTTTCCACCACTCAGAGAGGAGGCGGCTCCTGAAGAGGCCTGCAGCGCTCCAGAGGAGAGCTGGGGAAAACTTACTATTTTATCTTTGGTTCATGCCTTTCTTTCTTGGCCTTATTACTGTAGCCCATGTGAAGAACAGCATTGTTTTATTGGTGTATGTTTAGTCGTTGATTTTACAAATAGTTTAGATTCATTGTTAGTCTTTTTTCCTAAAGGTCTCTTCTGCTTTTCTGCCCACAGCTGTTTCCCCTGAGGTGAAGCCTCTTCTCTCTTTTCTCTACACTTTGAAATCAGAGTTACACAATTAGTCTATTTCGGTACTGTATTTGGGGAAAGTGCACAGAGATTTCAGTGCTCGATAAACTAAACATGAGAAAGTAATGAGCGCTCATTTTTAAAACGCAGGTGTGATAATACATTTGGATGCAGTAGAGTTACATACAGATATATGTAGCGCAGCAACATAGAATAAAAATAATTTGAAGTTGTGCTTTTTTCTAATTAGGATTTGTGACATCTACTACTTGCGGTTGGGGAAACTTCATTCCCAGATTCATAAGGTGACGAGGAGACTTAAGCAGCCTCTTTGGAAAAAGGTTAATGAAACAGTTTATGTGGGATACGAGAGACTGAAGGTAAATTAAGTTGTATTCAAAAGCATTGTATTTGGGGGGAATTGCCCTTTATTTTCACCAAGGATGGAGCTGAAGAAAATTGGCTTCAACTGTAATAGAAGCAATTTAGCTGAGACATTACCAAGAAACTTCTTTCAGCATGAGGGTTGCAAAAGAAAGTATTACCATGGGAGTCCTTGACATTTCACCTTCTCAAATATGTATGTTTTAAAGGAAAGGGTAAACAGATAATAACTTGAGAGCATTACTGGGATATAACTTTTCCCTAAAGTACAGGGAAGTAATAGAGAAACAGCAGTTCCCTGTTCTGTTCATTCCTTTCATCTTCTGTTCGTTTAGATACACGAGCATTCGTCTCAAATGAAAAGAAAGCCAGAGAGGTGCTGGAAAAGAAGGAAATGTGCCGAGTCAGTGTGTGTGGTTATTATCACTTTCAGGCTGTTATATTTTATTTTAATAACAAATAGCAAGAATTACCCCCAAACTACATTTTGTCATATTGTTTTTAATCTTGAAAGTATGCAAAGCTTCTTTTCAACTCTAAAGATAATTTTATTTATTTTTCTAAGCATCAGTTTCTAGTGTTTATTCAAAAAGTGAATGGGCACATCTATTGGTTGGTTCTTTTATCTTCCTGTATATGGTTTCCCATTTTTCCACAAATATTTCAGAGCGATCGATTTTAAGCTTTAAAAAAAATTTTTGGCCATGCGACATGTGGGAGATTCTAGTTCCCTGACTAGGGATTGAACCCGTACCCCCCTGCATAGGGAGTGTGGAGTTTTAACCACTGGGCCACCAGGGAAGTCCCCAATTTTAAATTTTAAATAAGTTAAACATCATTTCTCTTATGTGGGCAGTTGTGTGGCATATAGGTGGTGACAGCACACAGCTTTCTTCAGAGGTGACTGAGTTGGGGATGGGCTTGGAGAGTGTGAAAGAGCCTGGCAGTGGGCTCAAGCCACACAGAACTCACCACTGCTAAACTCTAGGTTCACCTGCTCTCCTCTCAATTAATTACCCTTCTTAGCCCCGGAATTGTTGTGTGAATGATGTATTGCAAAATATCTATGAGATTACACTTCATGGTGTGTACTTGGAGGAGACAGAGAAATAGTGAGAGCCACTGCTGTGTACTCTCTTATTCTCATTCCCTCAGCATGCACTTGAGGCCAATCTGTTCCCATCGCTAAAAATCCTCTTTTGACAACGGGCTTCTGAGATATTGCGATTTATGTGAACTATATATATTTGGTCATTCAGGTGTCCAAAATATATTTCTCAGATGTATTTAGTCTTCTTTCATGGTTCCTGGCTCACAGCTGTCCAAATCAGAATTTTCTGATTGATAAGGGCAATGGGCACGTCGTTTGTTATAACATTCGGTCTCTTGTCCTCAGTTCCTGAAAATGCTTCAGAACCATAAAGGTGAAATGGGTGTTTTGTTATTCACAACAAGTCTCTTTCCATCATTACGGGGTTTATGTTTTTGAAGGTGATTTTTGGATCCTACCCCAGGGTGGAGCTGGTTTGTCAGGAGAACCAGCCACGTGATTAGAGGATGGGAACTTTCAGTCCCACCCCCAGACCTCCAGGGAGGAGAGAGGGGCTTGAAGTTGAATCAGTCATCATTGGCCAATGATTTAGTCCATCATGACTATGTAATGAAGCTTCCATTAAAAACCCCAAAGGAAACTTCCAGTTATAGGGTAAATAAGTACTAGGAATGTAATGTACAACATGATAAATATAATTAACTTTGCTGTATGTTATATATGAAAGTTAAGAGAGTAAATCCTAAGATTTCTCATCACAAATAAAAATTTTTTTTCCTTTTATCTTTTTATTTATATGAGATCATGGATGTTCACTAAACTTACTGTGGCCATCATTTCTTTTCTTTTTTTTTTTTTTGTGGTACGCGGGCCTCTCACTGTTGTGGCCTCTCCTGCTGTGGAGCACAGGCTCCGGACGCGCAGGCTCAGCGGCCATGGCTCACGGGCCCAGCCGCTCCGCGGCACGTGGGATCTTCCCGGACCGGGGCACAAACCCGTGTCCCCTGCATCGGCAGGTGGACTCTCAACCACTGCGCCACCAGGGAAGCCTGGTCATCATTTCTTGATGCATGTAAGTCCCATCATTATGCTGTACACCTCAACTTCCGGAGTGCTGTATGTCAACTATATGGCAATCAAACTGGAAAACAAAAACAAAACAAACCAAAATAAAACCTCAAAGGGGAGCTTTTTCACCCTTGTTGGAGAGCTTCTACATCAGGGATCCAGAACACTTCTGCTGCCACATGGATGGGGCCCCAAGCTCCAGGAGGATGGAAGCCCCTTGTTTGGAACCTCTCCCCCATGCATCTCTTCACCTGGTTCCATTTTCACTTGTTTTCCATATATTCTTAAAGTTATATTCTTGCTGGTTACCCTTGGGATGACAGTTAACATCTGCGCTTATAGCAAAACATTTACATTATCTACCTCGCTTCAATTTTATGCTAAAACTCATCTGCTAGACAGCTCCGTCTTCCTCCTTTATGTTGTTTTCACAACTTACTTTTTACACATGTTGTACATACTAACATAGATTTAAAATTGTTTTTATACATTTGTCTTTTAAATCACACAGGGAAAAAAGAGGGCTTACAGATCAAAAGCACAGTAATAACAGTCTTTATTCACTAATGTGGTTACCTTTAGCAGGATTCTTTATTTCTTCATACAGCTTTGATTCCACCGTGGCAGACTCCTTTTAGCATTTCTCTTAGGGCAGGTCTACTCGTAATACACTCTCTCATCTTTTGTGTACCTAGAAATGTCTTAATTTATCCCTCATTTTTAAAGAATATTTTGCTGGATATAAAATTCTTGGTTAACATTTTTCTCTCTCAGCATTTTAAATGTTTCGTCTGACTGCCTTCTGTCTTCTGTATTTTCCGATGGGAAACTGTCCGTTAATTTTACTGAGGTGTCCTTTTAAGTTATGCATCATTTCTCTTGCTGCTTTCAAGGTTCCCTCTTTGTTTTTGACTTTCAACTATTTGATTATGTTTCCCATTTGTAGATTCATATATAGGGAAACTTTTGGCCATTATTTCTTCAAATACACCTCTACTCCTTTATTTCTCTCATCTTCTGGAATGCTCATTCTGTGTGTGTTGGTATACTCAATGGTGTCATACAAGTCTCTTAGAATATTTACACGTTTCTTCATTCTGTTGTCTTTCTGCTCCTCAGGCTGGGTAATTTCAATTTTTTTCTGAAGACTGACCATTCTTTCTCCTACTTTAGAACTCCTCTAGTGAAATTTTCATTTCAGTTATTGTACTTTTGAACTGTAGAATTTGTGTTTGGTTCCTTTTTATGAATTCTAGCTCTATTCATAATCTCAATTTGTCAAGACACCATTATCTTGGTTTCTTTTGGTTCTTTGTGCATGGTTCCTATAGCTTTTGATCATATATAAAGCAGTTGATTTAAAGTCTTGGTTGAGTAAGTCCAAGTTTGTCCTCTTAAGCGATCATTTTTGTCAATTCTTTTATTTCTTATGAGTCTTTTTATTTCTTATTTATTCTTAAGAATAAAATAATTCTTTTATTTCTTATATGTTTCTTATTTCTAAACATTTTGAATATTATGATGTGATCAATCTGGAAATCAAATTCAGTTTTGTTGTTATTCTTTACTACACATAGTGGTCACTTGTTGTTTAATACATTTGCTATACTATTTTTTAAAGATTGTATTCTTTGTCATGTGTGGTTCCTGAAGTCTCTGTTCCTTTAGCCTATGGTAAGCTATTGGCTTGACACAGAATTCCTTACATGTCTAGAGACACAGAAAGAAAAGAAGAAGGCTCTAGTCCCTGGGGTTTGCTGATTGGCTCTGTGCTGTGGCACTCCTTTGGTGCTTAGCCAGACTGTTTAGTTGTCTTCCTTAGCCTCCGCTCTGCTTATACTGAGTCTAAAGATCAGCTGGAGGTGAAAGCCTAGGGTCTTCTCCGTTTCTTCCTGAACATGTGGCTGGCTTTCTAGATACCCCGTTATATGCCGGAGAATTTTGAAGTCCTTATGCCCTAAATTAACTCTCTCCCTGGCTTTCCCTCCACGGCTTTTTGGCATGTATATTTATGTCCCAACTGTAATCTTTCATCCCAGGCATCAGCAGCTTGTTAATTTCAATGTTGTCAAGCAATGCTGTTCACTTAGGGATTTTCACTCCCTAAGAGAATTCAAATTAGGCTAAACAGATGCAAATGTTTTGCATCAATCAGGGAGCCATCAGAAAGGCTTAACAGACAACACAATTCCTAGAAAACAGAGCCCACTCTGCTCCCTCCATAACCAGACTGCCACCCTGGGAACATGGGCTACCATCCTCACCACCACCAAGTCAGACAGGGGAAGCGAAACAGCTAAGTTAAAAGGCCACGAAGCCTTCCTATGTTTGTCAGCTTTTTTCTGATGAAGTGTTCACTGTGTTTCTATGAATCTGATTATTTTCTGGAGTTCTGACAAATTTGATTCAGACAGATTTGGCTTGTTTTTCCCTCAACGTTTCTGTCGAGGGCCAGGCCCTTGGAGCTCCCTATTATGCCATTTTAACTGAAATGACCATTCTTGCCTAGTTCCTGACTTTAGCTGAACATTAAATAAGTCAATAAGTATGATGCTGGATTTTAGGCTGAGACTATATCTTTTACATATTAAAAAAGATACACGAATTCCTATTTTATATACTGTTTAGTTATTTTTTCAGGGCGGCGTTTTGCCTAATGTTTTCTGTGCAAGTGTATAGATTATCACATTCTTTTTAAATTAAGATTTATAAACATAAATGTTTGAATGTATAGTATATCTTAATTACGATGAACCTTTCACTCCCAGAATCAGTCCCATTTGGTTGTTATGTATTCCTGTCTTAAAGTGCTATTTAATTGTTTGTTTCTATTTTATTTGTGATTTGTGTATGAATATTCGAAGTGAGATAGGCTTAGAGTTGTCTATTGTATGCAATGTTTATGATGTAGTTATATTTCTGTTTCTTAGAAAGAAGTTGGAATTTTTCCTTTCCTTTCTATGCTCTGGGACAATTTAAATAGCCCTAGCATCATGTGATGTATGCCAGTGTTTTAAAACACTGCGAAACGTAGTATTATGGGGACTGGTAGACTTAGTTTGAGATGTTAAAGAGTATTTCTTTTGAGGTTTAATTTTTCAGGCCACTGCAATAAAATGAAGCAGACTGCATCAAACACATTATTCAGTATTTTAGTGTTAAAGAAGGATTAGTCATCTTCCAAAGTAAAAGTTAAGATTATTACTAACACTGCTTGGACCTACCCTCATCTTAGCCTGTGATGCTCCCTGACATTTTTAAATGGAGAAATAGATAATATTACCTCTCCTTCCTCTTTCAGGGTGAAAACAGACTAAATACATCAGGTGCACAAATTCATCATCTGAATAAAAGCTCCCTTCCATTTAAAGTTGTGAAGATAAATGTTAATCTTTCATTTCTCTTCAATAAAACTGTTAATTAAATATTTCACACTTCTTCAGCTGCTTTTATCAAAACTTTGTAGGCTAGAATTTCTGAGGCAGTCTTCTAGGCGGTAAGCAAATTATTAGGGAAAATACTGTGTTTGCAACTCATATTTAAGGAGACAGTGGGCTGAAAATACACATAATTTGGGAGTGGGTAAATTTAAAGGATAAATTTTTAATATTTTTTCAGTGGAAGAAAAGGTATGTATAAGTTATGAATTATTTATAAAAGTAAGGCAAAAATATTTGAAGAGGAAAATGGTATACCCACTTTTTAAAGAAAGAATATCACGTAGAATCAAACTGTCATTTTAACAGGACCAAACATTTAAATTATTTAATTTTTCCACCAAAATTTTCTTCCAGATAACGATGGACACATATTCTTTGAATGACTGAATTTTATGTACTTCATAAAGAAACAAACTTCCTTTTTTAGGAAAAGTCAGAAGCTAGTAATGTATTCATATCCTTGCAAAATTATCTCTTTTTACCGAGAATGTTTTATTGATGGATGGATAAACAAAACATGGCATGTGAATACAATGGAATATTATTCAGCCATAAAGAGGAATGAAGGGCTTGAATATGCTACAACATGGATGTATGTGGTAACATTTTTAGGATGCCTGATACAAAATTTCACATTGCACTGATTCCATTTATGTGAAATAGCGAGAATAAACAAACTCAAAGAGACAGAAAGCTGATGGTTGTTTACCAAGGGCAGACGTTGGGGAGGGCAGTAAGGAATGGGAAAAATTGCTTAATAGGTAGGGATTTTACTTTGGATCGATAGAACTATTTCGGAACAAGATGGAGCTAGTGATCGCACAACACTGTGAATGTACTGAGTGCCACTGAATTGTTCACGGAAAATTGTTTTTTATTAGAATTAGAAAATAGAAAAAATGAAGTTAAGAAACCCAGAGAATTCTAAGTCATTTTTAAAAATATATTACTAGCATTAGGGATATTGGGAAGACAGTATTAAATGAGATTCTTAAGCTAGGAATGCATTTGGTGCCTAACCAGTTCTTGGGTGCTTAAAGCATATTTAGCTGACAGACGTTACTGAGACACTGATGCTTGCTAACACCTCCTGAGGGACAGGGTGATTTGAGCCCGAGGCTGAAATCAATTTCAATGCATCAATGTCAGTGTTTCTTTTGAAATTTAGTTTTCTATAAGAGTAATAATTTGCTATATACTTTAGACCCAAAAAATATGAAAGCAGAGAAAGCCAAGGGGAAAACCGCTTTCAACTTTAAAGAAGATATGAATAACATTCAAATATTATGCCTGCTTCACATAATAAAAATAGTATTATTTGAAGTTCTATCCGTGCAAGACAGAATGAATTTGCCATTCATATATATTAAGAATTGTAATTAAAATCATCTAATGAGGTGTGATACGTGAAGCTGTTACCAAAGCACTTAAAAGCAGATGCAAAAGCAAGAAATTAAATTGAATCTACAATTGGACTTTTTATAAAATAAAAATAGATTTTACTGATATAAAAGAATATTCCTAATGCTACTTCAGCAGTCCAGGCGGTGTGTTCAGAATCCTTTATCAGCTTTTCTTCACAACTAACAGAAAAGAAGAAGTCGAGGCACTATTGTCAGGACCTAAAACTCCTTGCCTGATTTACATTTTAAAATTAAACTGCCACTGGATACTATAGGAAGTCTTATTAGAATGCAAATAGTATCTGAACACAGAGGTGTGAGAAGTCGGTGCATAGGTGTGGTAAATAGGGTCACTAAAGAAAAGAATAGCTACAAAGATTAGCAATCCAAAGTCAATACAGCCACATCTACAAGTAAAGAGCTGGGAGAATAACAGCCGGTGTCTAAATTGTTAGAAAAAGATTCATGATGCTGAAGGACTATGAAAGCTGAGGTGCCCATCTTTCTCCACTGATGATGGAGATGGCGTATTCTCTCCTCACCTCTATTCTTTTTCACTGTTCTCCATCCATAAAATCCTACAACTACCCTAGTGTTCCTTTTCTTTACTTGGTCAATGTGTTTAATTCTTCACTGAATAGGTGAATTTGGTTACTCTTTTCTTAATTACTGCCGGTCCTTTCAATTTTCCATTAAAAGGTAATTACTTAGAGTAACATTCCCTGCCCTACAGCCTGATATATATCCTGTCTTTTGTGACAACCATTATTCTCTTTATTTTTTATGTTATTTGATCAACTGTGAGCAAGGTAGGAAAAGGTTAACTCTTAAAGAGAGAAGCGTGTTGAATAGGGGTGGAGAGGTGATGTAGGGACGGAGTCTTCCTCAGAAAAGAATATCTAACTATTAACACAGACTGTGAAAAACCCATCAGAAACTGCAGTTTTGCTGGGGTTGTTTTCCTGAAACCAGAGAGGCGCAAAGATGAAATCCTAGGCTGTGCAGGTTTCCTACCAAATACCAGACAGTGGGCTGTATAACTGAGTCCAAAAAGGAGGTGATGCAAAGGCAAGCAGATTAATACCAGGAGGGCTTGAGGTGCCAGCTGGGCAGATATCAAACGTTAGAGCTCAGGGACCTGAGTCCTGTAGGTTCGACAATGCAGGCGGATACCTTGTGGGTCCTGTAAACCACATAAGGATTTGGTAGAGCCATTCCAGCTGATCCAAGGTAGGGAAGTCCTGTTGGGTGGGGATAAGGGTGTGTCACACAAAGTAGCGCAGATAAACCTCATACGACAGCTCTGAGCCCTGATGCCATCCCCCGTCTTCAACAGGTCTGGGTCAGCAGTAGTCAGGTGCACAGATTGGGGGAAGTGACCCCCAGCAAGTGTTGTTGCAGCAATGTGCTGTCTGCTCTTTGGACCCCGATCCTCCCAGCATCCAGGTGTAACTGCCCAGCTGCCAGGGGGAGTCCGTTACAGCTCTGGTCACGTGCTCTGGATCATTGCAGGTGATCCTTCCTTAGTAGGGGCAACGTACTCTACTGGGTCAAGGAGGAAGGAAGCAAAGAAACACGTGGTCTACAATCGCAAATGGGGTAGGCTGGACACAGAAAGCCAAAGGTTGGTGCATTACCTGCATTTTCACTTCTGTGGCCCTGTCACCAACCCCCATCACACCACAGTGTTTTCCCTCCAACAGCTGTGTTTGAACCTCTGAGATATCCTGGACCTTACTGGGCTTATTGGATTTGGAGGCCTTTAGTGGACGCCTTTTCTGCCTGGAATGCGCTTTAGAATTTTGAGTGAAGTTGAGGAATTTTAGAGGTTAATGGTCTATTCCTCACACCAAGGCAGCAGATAAAACCCAAGCAAGGGCTGTATCTGGAAGGAAAACGACGGGTGAGGCATGTTCTAGTTTTGCTGTTTATTTGTTTCAGTTTGATTTGTGCTAGATTTCTGTACTTATGAGCAAGGCTAGTTCTACTAGGAGGAATAAATAGATAGTGCCTGCTGCAGTTGTTATGGTTTGCGTGGGGTGAGGTTGGTGAGAGAGCCACTGAGAGAAGGAAAGATCCATGTACAAGGGAAGCGGAGGGAAGCGGACATGCAACTCAGTGAGGTGCTGTAACAGATCCAGCAGAAAGTACATCACCAGGTCATATTTCTGCTTCTTCTAGGACTCAATATATTATATAGTATTCAATATAAAAATAAATTTCTGCTTCACAGTTATTTATAGTTTTTATAATAATACAAAGGGAAGTATAACATTTATATTTTTAATGTATAAATGACCTTATTATAAGTTTTAAATATTTATAGAAAATAGTATTTCATAAATACTAAGGTACGCAATTTTCTATATCTGTTGAGTCTTTATATAAAGAAAATTGTAATAATTAGCACTGGAGCTAGTCATTAAAAGTCAAAAACTAAATTAGTCAAAGAGAATATTAATTTTCACCGTACCTGGAATACCAAAGAGCGTACTGAATCACATGTTTTTTTCCTACCATGGTTTTCACATGAATGTTCCACTAGAAGAGGTTATGAATAAACTGGCTTATATTTAAAGATTCAATAAAAATATATGCCATTTTTATTGACTCTTTAAATGTGTCATGCACTGTGATAAGTGTGTAATACACATTTCAGCTTTTCAATGTCGAAGTGTTTGCTGTATTAGACTCACCCCACTTAAAAGGTGATAGAACTCAAAGCATAAGAAATTTGCCCAACATCACCCAGCTTGTCAGTGTTTAAGTCTGGATAAAGCTGAGCTACTGCAGAGACTGTGTCTCTAACCTTTACCCGACACCGACGTGCACGCGAATTACCGATTCGGTGCGTCTGAGGTGGAGCCTGAGATCCTGCATCTCTGCTGAGCCCCCAGTCGTGCTGAGCTGCTCCTCCAATCCAAGAACCAGACTTTGCATAACAAGATTCCTCTCTAGACTTCCTCTATTCACACATGACAATCACTGTATTTGTGAGGCCGTGGCGTACCTTAGTGAGTCACTGCAGTTCTTAAAATAATGTTAAAGAAGGAAAATTACATGAACTGTTTTAAAAAGTCATTTATGATGCTTTGTCCTGTAGGTGGGTGCTTGTATTTTCTTCAGGCACATGGTTTGTGTGTTGTTTTGGTTTTGTATTTTTATTCTCTTCTAGTTCTTTAAAGATTGCACTCATCACCAAGATGGGTGTATAACGTGGGCATTGCACAGCTCTATGTGTCAGTACTTTCTAAATGTTTTTTTTGGGGAAATCCTCCTTTCTTGCATTATCTGGTTCTGATAGGGTTTCCAATAATCACATCTCATTAGCTTGTTTAGTTATTTATCCATGGGTGTACGAGAGAATAAAACCATTTTTGATCAGGGATCACTGATCAATGATGACATAACCCTGAGGGGGGTCTGTAGCCTTGCCCTCCCTCTACACCTCCCACCCACACTTGGAGGAAGTATGCATGTAGTAGGGGAACATGGGGCTGACCAAAAAGGGACAATTTTTTTTTTTTTTTTTTTTTTTTGCGGTACGCGGGCCTCTCACTGTTGTGGCCTCACCCATTGCAGAGCACAGGCTCCAGACGCACAGGCTCAGCCAAGGGACGATTTTGAACCAAAAACTCAAATGAGGTGAGAGTTAGTTGATATCCTTCAAATCTCTGAATTCTCTGAAGAGGACTTATTCCAAGATTCCCCAGTTATAAGGGCCAGTGCATTTTATTGTCGGCTTAATTAAGTTAAAGCATGCTGGGGTCATGTCTGTTTGTGTCTCAACTTTATCACTTCCCAGCTTTTTCTGACCGTGAAAAATTTGCTTCACTACCAACAATAGCAACTATTTCTTAAGTAGTTTGAGGATTAAAAGACATTGTGCGTGCATGAGATAAGCACTTAATAGACACATGCAGTTATAAAACCATATCACGTAAACGAGACTCTGCTCAGGGTTCACGCAGGTAGAAAAAAGAAGTGGGAAGGTGAAGAGAAAGACAAACACTGCCTCGACACCCCTCTCAGCTTCTCTACTTTTTTCTTTCTTCAGCAGCACTTCTCACCTTCTATGGTACCATGCAATTAACTTTGTTGCTTATTATTTTATACTTCATTTCATATAGGATGTAAAATTCCACAGAAGAGGGGAAGTTTCTCTGTTTTCTTACTGATGCATCAAAGAACTTAGAACAGGGCTTCACAGGATCAAAGAGACTGAGAACAAATGCTCAATAAATACCTGTTGAATACATTTAAAGAGGCCTGCTCTGCTGTGAGAGGACTGCAAAGGAATGTTTATGGCTGTCACTCGGCGCTGATAGAAGCAATAGAAAAATATTCCCCTGAGAATTTGTAACCAAAATCCAGGCTTCACATAAGTTTGGAGCTTGAGTTCCAACTCCCTGTGTTTCTGAAAACCTCAGACAACTTACTTAGAAGTAGACTGTGGTCTATAGTGCCACTGGGCACCTGGCAGAAACAAATGCTAATTTTCTTCCCAGGAACAGACCTTCAGCCCAGGACTCATAGTATTTGAAATTTGTGAGCCCGAATATATGAGTTCAAAGTAAGCAAAACAAAACAGAACCCAAAGCAAAACAAGACAAAAACAAATACCATGAAAGCCAGAAGGAACACCAGACATCAGAGTCACAGCTGCAAGGCTTTGAGTCATGGCAGTCTCAGACTGGGAGATAAATCAAGAGAAATGCCGGAAAGCAGAGAAGGAGAAACCTAGACAGAAATTCCCTAAATAAGAAGATAGAAATAAATCCATATGTATGACTAAGCATTATGAATGCAGGGATTAACCATCCATTGAAAAATCATAGATTGTCAAATTTGCTTTTTAAAAGCTAATTTGCACATAGCACAACATAGCTATGAAGCAGAAAATGAAATGTGGGAATATAATAAACCGCACTAAATAAAGCTGTAAAGCCGTATTAATATCAGAAAAAGTAAACCTTAAATAAAAAAGAAAGCATTACCAAAGATAAATGTGACTGCTACATAAGGACAAGAAAATAATTAATCAAGAAGACATACTTTGCTACTCATAGCCAATGAATACCATAGCCTTAATATACATAATTTGCATATTAACAGACCTACAAGGAGATATTAAGTCCATAAGAATAGAGAAGGATTTCATCACTATCTCCCAATTACTGATGATCATAAAAGTTTGTGAGGTAGTTCGCTAGAAAAATTGTTTCAAAAATGTTCATAGGGGGCTTCCCTGGTGGCGCAGTGGTTGAGAACCCGCCTGCCGATGCAGGGGACGCGGGTTCGTGCCCCGGTCCGGGAAGATCCCACATGCCGCGGAGCGGCTGGGCCCGTGAGCCATGGCCGCTGAGCCTGCGCGTCCGGAGCCTGTGCTCCGCAACGGGAGAGGCCACGACAGTGAGAGGCCCGGATACCGCAAAAAAAAGAAAAAAATTATAGACATGTAAAAAAGTTAATGATTACAAGGAGTCAATTACTTAGAAATAAATAAAGTCATCATCATTTACCTTTTGGGTCCAATGAACCCTTTAAAATTCTTTATATTTTAAGTCATTTTATTCATTTTATATGAGTAAGAATAAAGGAATAATGAAAAGCAACTTATCAGAAATTGTGATAAAATGTAACCATAGCAAACCCCAAATTTATTCCTCATTTCCCTGGTTTTCAATTTATATGTACCCAAAATGGGCAGTGTCTTCTGGATGCAAATAACTGTTCATAATCGTCATCATGGATCTGGAAAACGTCCATCCCGTAAATGCTGATACTAGCTTCC
The DNA here is from genome assembly GCF_003031525.2 of Neophocaena asiaeorientalis asiaeorientalis. Lineage (NCBI taxonomy): Eukaryota > Metazoa > Chordata > Mammalia > Artiodactyla > Phocoenidae > Neophocaena > Neophocaena asiaeorientalis. The sequence continues at coordinate 1,838,547 of NW_020173037.1, read as the reverse complement.
AAATACGTCAATTCCAGCTTATCATTGATAGTGCTTCCTCCTGCATTTCCAGCATCAAAGTACAATACTTGAATAATTTTTGAAATCTCTGATCGCTCATAATTATCTTGAAGAGAAGATGACCATCTTCTTGCTATATTACTGAATGTCTTTAATTTCTATTTGTAAGGATCACTCAGAATGATCTATCCAATAATTTTAAAATATCTACACCATTTATTTCCTTCCAATGACCTTTGTTGATTCACGTGCTTCATCATTTGTCAACTTCCAGAAAGCATCAAGTAACGTTTGGCACATAAACATAATGAAGAATGAAAATGTAAATTGAGATGGGCCAGGATCTTGTCACAAAATACTGCCTGATGGAATCCTTCCTGTTGAATGGCTAAACTAATATGAGTATCATATTGCCTTTTTAACGTAGGCATACGTTTTCTATCCATTATTCCTAAGTTTGAGAAGATTTGTCTAGGATGTTGTCATCTGAGTATTTCTCTGATATCTCATTTATATAATCAAATTCATCACCATCATTACAGTCTCAAGTGTTGCTATCTGTTTGCTCTCCTTTCTGCATTTTTAAAATAATTGTGACATGTCTTTCACTGCCAATTTTTTTGTCTCTGCCATTTTTAGTGAAGGATACAAGATTCACTCTCAGCTGTTTTCAATAAAATATAAAAAACAGTCTCTGAAGATGGTGTCTCCAGTCTTCTATACATTTTTGAAAATGCAGAACTCTGGGCAATGCAATAAGAAAATTGAATGATAATGCAATAGCGATAGTTTATTGTACTTTTATATCATCCTTTAAAACAGGGGTAGGCAAATTGTTGCTGAAAAGAACCAAGCAGTAAATATTTTAGCTTTGAGGGCTATATAGTCTGTGTCATCCTGTCTTATCTCTGTCTTTGCAGCGTGAAAGCAGAGGTAAACAATATATAATGCATGCACTTGGAGGTGAGCTCATAAATCTTTATTTACACAATCAGGAGGAAGGTTGGATTTGACACACAGCTGCAGTATGCCAGACCTGCTTAAGGATGCCGTAATTCTTTTGTTTCCTCATTATTTCAGTGTATTTTAGACTCTTTGGGAATAATTTCTGTGCAGCAATAGTAAATTTTATTTTTGGTTTCTGAGTGATATCTAAATAAGAATAAAATAACGAAATAGCAATTCTTGCAAATTCTTTTAACAGCACAGAAAGCTCAAACTAAAAGTTCAGTGGATGCTGGTAGACTTTTTATCTGGAGATAAAGGAAGGTGCTGAACTGAGGTGAGAAAATGGACTCTCTCATCTGAATTTCTCCTCCAAAATTGTTACCTGATAACAAGGATCAGTGACAGTTAACCACAGAGGATGAAAAGGATTATCTGGAGGTGTGCACCCATAGCAGCTCTGCAGTGCAGCAATTAAACTTGCAGCAGTAGCCAGGTGAGAAAAATGGACCTTTTTATAAATCTAAGGTACATTATGACAAAAGGAATCTGGAATGTTAAGCCTAGGAATCTTGAGTGATACTAAAGTGATCCAATTTTGGTAGTGACCCTTGCTTTCCATAAGAAGGCATACACTTTCTCTCTGAAGAAAGCTTGGCTAATTTAAGCCCTCAAAGCACATGCAAATGAAGATGGAGCCCAAATAAACACACAAGCAAAATCCAGTGTAGGAAATTAGCCACAGTGGATGAAGGACAGTAGAAACGGAATAGAGATATTGTCCCTACAACTTTAGATCCCCAAGTATTTTAGGTGTTATATTTATTATATAAAAATATAAAATGCTTATAAAAGGTCACATCACAAAAGCGCAAAAATAATAGTCACCAAGTTTCGTTGATTTTTCATCCTAAATTCTTCTGTCTCAAACGCATTTCTTTTCTTTTTCTTCTGGTTGCGCCACATGTGGGATCTTAGTTCCCCGCCCAGGGATCGAACCCGTGCCCCCTGCAGTGGGAGCACGGAGTCTTAACCGCTGGACCGCCGGGGAAGTCCTCAAGTGCATCTCTTCTCCTCCATGGTACCACCATAGCCTCTCCCGGGTGGCCATCAGCTCTCCTCTGGATTCTACAATATCTTCCAAACTGGCCTCCTTATACCAGCTCTCAACTCCTGACCCTGACTCGCTGTAAGTAGAAGGATTTTGTTTTTCAAATACGTATCTAATTATGTCACTGATTCCCCTATATCACAGTTACCTCCCCTCCACCTTCTCAGAATGTTTGCTAACTGAGATGCTCTCAGGATAAGACCCAGCCAGTGTGGGTGCGCTGCGCATTGCCTCCCAGCCCTCATGTGCTCCCTTCCATCAGCCATACCTTTGGACCACTTCTGTGCCTGCTGTGATGTTATCTCTTCCCCCTCGTTCTCCAGGTCATGCCACTCTCCCTTCCTACGTGAGCTCATCACCATGCCCTCGTGGGGGAATCCTGTACTTTCCTCCTTGGGATGTTCCCTTTATAATATAAAATTGCATCACTTTGTATTCCTACTTGAGACTTACTTTAAAGAATGTAACTGTGTATTTATCTGAGTGGCTCTTTTACTAATGTCATTCTAGCCTACCGACGGCAGATCCCAGGAGGGAAGGAAACAAAGAATTTTTGCCTCACATAATGCCTGTCATATTGTGGGTTTAGAAATATATCTACCAAGGAAAATGACTGAATAATCAGCATTTATGTGATGAAAACATTACTGGGCCAAGAAAACGGTACTACAGTCACTGTCACATGAATATCAGTTTGTTAAATGTAGAGATCAGTGCGGTGTGCCATGAACATAAAAATAAACAAAATGGAACAGAATAAATGGATCCCAGATTTATTATTTTTTATTATGTATGACACAGGAAACATCGCTTGTCATTGAGAAATATATGAGTATGAAATAAACCGATGTTTACATAACTGATTTGCACTTTTTAAACGAGTACATTTAATTCGCATATATATATATGGCTGTAAGAAAAAAATACTCATTACTTTTGACAATAATTCGGTTCTGAAAAAATGGTCTCAGCTTTCCTTGGGATGACTTTGACCTTGCTGGCTGGCTGTCCTTGGCTGGTTATACTAGTAACTACATCTGTTTTCAGTCCACGGTAGATCCCAACCTACTTCTAGTTCTGGTTCCGGAGCTGCTTTTCTTTTAAGCCTTTGTTTTTTATGAACAGTTTTAGGTTTACCGTAAAATTGAAAGGAAGCTACAGGGATTTCCCACATAACCCCTGACCCTATGCATCCACAGGCTCCGCCGTCATCAACATCACTGCCCAGAATGGTACATTTTTTACCAAGGATGGACCTACGCTGACACATCATTATTCCACAAAGTCCGCTATGGTTCACTCTTTTGCTGTACATCCTATGGGTTTGGACAAATGTATGATATCATAGAGAGTATCTGCACGGCCCTAAAATCCTGTCTTCCACTCATCTCTCTGCTGTCACTCCACCCTGCAACCTCTGACCTTTCTACTGTCTCCATAGTTTTGCCTTTTCCAGAAGGTCGTACGGTTGGAATCGTAGAGTGCGTAGAGCGTGTAGCCTTCTCAGACTGGCTTCTTGCACTTAGGAATATGCGTTTCCAGTTTGCTCCGTGGCTCGATAGCGCGTTTCCTTTAAGCGCTAAATCATAGCTGCTGCTTTTCTAGCTGCTGAAATATCACTGCTCTTTTTCTCTCTCCATCTTCTTTCTCCACCTAACCTAACTAACGCCTCCTCATTCTTCGTTACTCATGACTTGTATTTTTCTCTATTTTACGTTATCTATCTCCTCTTGTAAACTGGAAATTCCTTCCTTCCTTCCATAGCAGTACACCTTGTGCCTATTACAGAGCTTGCAAACAGTAAACTTAGTATAAAAAGTGCTCAAAGGAGCGAAGGCGGTTGTCCAGTTAGAGCAGAGCACCCCCCACACCCCAAATAGGCACAGCAGGTGCTATCAATCTCCTCTTAGGTCTTCTGAATCACTGCTTTCATAGCGCAGGTAAGCATACATTTCTAAACAGAAAGGTGAGTTGGTAAATAGGCATTGCTAAATTTATGAATTCATTTTGTATCAAAAGGTCAATTATGAAGTACCTAGAATTTTTCAACTAAAAGCATATATTTTCTGGGTTTCGCTACTTCCCTGACAGTGTTAGCTGAGTCATTTTCTAACAGTTAATAAGGCTTTCTGTTCACATTTACCTCATGGGCTTTGTGTGCAAGTAATGTGATCGAGATCAGGGAGACGCTATATTTATTGTATATAAGATACATTTAATGAGGTGAGAAAAACACATGGAAGTATGACAAAGGTGAGTAATGTCATTTATAGTTTACTTTACTGCAGGAAACCTTATGTCTACTACTACAACACAGAAATACCTGTATCTTCTTTTTAATTCCATACCATTAACAAAAGTCTTAGGAAATAATCTAATTTAGTTTTTAGCCCTCATACAAAACTAAACCCATGTTCAAATCTCACATTCAAAGGAAGCTATTTTATTAATGGTAAGGTAATTTGAAAGCAAGTCCCATCACTATATTCCAACGTTTGCCACCATTTAGTTAATTTCAAATTCAAACTTTTGTGTTCAATTTGGTTTAACTTCCACATAAAGAAGTCTTTACTCACATGATTTTTATTCAGTCTTGATGTAGTTGTGATAGTCTTAGTTATGATATCTTTCTGACTAGAGGGAAAATATTGGTCTCGCTTTTTCAATATTCCTTTTGTAAAGGGATGTGAATGGGCCTTGATACCTTATTAAGGCATTCCTACTCCCAGCCCCCCGACCTTATGAGTCATATCACCAGGATATATGAGCCAGTCAAAGCTGATTCATCTGATGGAGACCACGGTGCAAGAGGTTGGTGACATCACACAATAAATGAATTGGCAGACAGTCAATATACTTATATGGAGCCCCTAATTAATTTTTAAAAGATCTTTAAAAAATACTTGCTGTCCTTGTGTTAGACAACATATTATTATTCACAACTGAACGCTTGAAAACTGAAGCTTAGCTACTTGGAATCCTCACCTATGATGAGCTAGTAAATCAGCTGATGCAGAATTTCCGCCCAGGCCTTCTGACTCCAAGTCTGTAGCTCCCCTGTGGCTGCTTACTTTTTAATCTAGTTGAGTGGTTTTTGGAAGTCATGAAGTCTATGGCTCACTTTACATGGTACAGATTGAATCCTAGAGAAACTGACGCGTAAATTCTCAAAGCAAGTTTTTGTCCGGGTGCAGAAGCAAGCCCACATCTCCTGATTTCACGCTCGTTCCTCCATGCCAAGCAGCCCTTCTTAGTGAGCTGCAAACATCCAGATATTCATCCAACACACCAGGAGTGCTTGCAAATGGTTCACAGCAGGATCCCTGAACTTTAGAAAAATGCGATTTCAGTGCCCATTCTGTTTCAGATTTTGTCATTTTCCTTGGTTTTGCTGTAATTGCTCAGATGTCACTGACAAACTGATAATATTGGATTTGTCGAGGATTTAAAAATAGCCGGTACGGATATTGTTTCACTTTTGAGTTTACTGGTTTTTGAAAAGAAAATAAGATGTTTCTTTCTGTGTTTGTTTTGTGAGGTTTACACCTACTTTTCTATAACTCTGAATCAAGAGGCATACACATATGCACTCTGTCAAAGTATCCTCTCTCAATCCCAAATTAAGAAAAATCTTGTGCAGTCCTTTACTGATAACTACTCCGGCTGCCCTTGAGTTTTGTCCATTTGCAGTGCATTAAGGCTCGTAAAAACCCTGTGCAGACAAGAGGGAAAATGGTCATGTAGAGTTTTCACATTGGAAGAAATTCCCAAAACTAACTTGCACTACAATGGTCCACGGATGTTAGAAGTTCTGCGTTCAAGTTGTCACCTATAGTAAAACAAAATATAAATTTTTAAAAAAATCCCAGAAACACATGTTCTGTACTCTTTAGAAGCAGCTATTAAGGTCCTATTTGGCTGAAGAAATACACTCAGGTATTCTAAGATTTAAACTATCAGCCACATTTAATAGTCAGCAAAATCAGTCCCTCCTCCGTGCTCTTGTCTTACGTTGAATGGAAATGCCATGCTTGTCACCACACTGTTTTTCACCAACGAGGCAGAAAACCCTCCTGGAGGTTGGAGACAACTCCATCCTTCCTTTGCTTCCAAGACGACACATATTTGTGGGCTAAATAAATCACTGCATTTATTTGGTGTCAATAGGGAACTGACTATCAGAATCAAGAGTTTTCCATTCTAGTTCTCTACCACACCATCAGAAAAATGGCAACAAAGCCTGCTGCTGGGGTGTGAGGAAAGTGTAGCCTGCATTTCACACAGCATCGGGGTCATGGTGCAGCGAGCGGACAGGAGCCCTGCCCTGAGCGCTGGGACCACGCTGTGCTGACCAGCTGACTACCGCTTAGAGTTCTCTGCCCCTGAGTTTCCGCGTCCTTTTCTACAAAGTGAGTTCAGTACAGATTGGTCCTGCACTGCAGGGTTCTTTAAGGAACCTGGCACGATGTTTCATTTATTGCAGCTTGGTTTTGTTCTGAAGAACTGTCCGTGTTCATGAAAGGTGTCCAAGTGCTTCAAAATGGGTAATGCATTACACATGTAAGGACAATGGAAGGGCTTTTACCATGAAGCTTCTTCAACAGTATTTCATTAATAAAACCAGGCTGAGTGTGTTTTCATGTATGAACAAAGCAAACACACTAGACTTTCTTTGGACCTGCAGGTGAGAGAAAAGCCATGATCTGAAGGGCTTGTCGCAGGTCGGCTCGGACCCCTGAGCCCCAGGCCTGGACCATGGGGGGCTTCCCGCCCTCCACACCTCAGCACACATCAACAGGTCTCCTGTGTGATGAAAGGGGAATAAAACCGAAATAGCTGCACATCTCAGACCTTAGCTAAGAAGAACTCTCTAGGGAAAACCAGACAACGCCCACCAATATGCCTGCTGTAAGTATAGGCATGGCCTACATTTATAGGCATTTAATTAACTATTTAGGACAATGAAATTTTACTCTCTAGAATTCAAGGCTGTGTGTCCTGTACACGTGGAGGCTAAGAAGGCTCTTTTACTGTATTTTGATTTGAATCATAAAATGTAAACATAAATTTCTACTGACAAGGCCAGATTTTTGCTACCTGGATGTACATACAGAATTATGGTACAGATTGAAAAATTTTTTAAATCTATTCTGTCTTAAATCCTTAAATTATAAGATGAATTGATTTTTAAGTTTTGTTTGATTGGAGGTAAGGTCAATACAACCTTTATTGGAAAAATATGACAATATATCTTTATTAAAAGGAACAATATACAGGTTGTTTGAAAGTGAGTGGTGTCGCAAAGTAATATATGTCTACTTACCCTGATGGCTTATTTTAGCTCTTGTTCCAAATCCCAGTGTGCAGAGCTAAGCATGGACATGTATGGGGTGGTATAAGTCACTAAGTCATTTAAAATGGATCAGCTTTGTGATTAAATCTGGGTTAAAAACTAACAGAACACTTTTAGTTATTGAAACTTGTAAATGTTCAGATGTTTATTCACTTAACTTATTTTAAGTTGTAGTTTAACTGTACCCCGCTTAATTACACAATTTTTATTTTAGGCCCCGAGCTCAGCTTCCAACACAACTACAAATTAAATATGATATCACGTTATAAGAATCAGAGTATATATATCAAAAGGAAAAGATAAGATTAGGGCTGTAACGGTCTATGGCTGATTTCATAGATATATTTTTTCAAGTTTCTTCATTATACTTTTAAAGAAAAAACATTGCCTGAAATGAATACATATCATATTTCATTAGCTAAATTGAACTAAGTATTCAAAATATTATATATAAAGTTGTTCCTAATCTATGTCTCAAATGTCATTAGACTTGTCTGAATAATCTCCTTCTAAAATATGTAAAGATCTTTTGGAGATGAACATGGAAAACGAATAACAAATATTAGCTTTTGGCTCCTCAGCTTTGCACTTGTACGTGGAAGAGCTCTCTGTTATAACACTTGTAAACTCACACCATTTATCAATTTATGAATTGTTTGCTAGTTCACAAATAATCCATTTCCTCATGACTTTGAGATTGTAAGGTATGCATAACGTAAGTACTTGATTCAGGATATATTTTATTACAGAAGCAAAAATTTGATCATTGTGGAATTCAAAAAATTCAATTTTATTCATTTTATTCCTGTTCTTAGAATTACCATCTCTCCGCTTACATTACCCATCTGTTCTTGCATTTTGCCCACTTTTTCCATTAGAGCTTTTAGCACATTGACCATCGCTGTTTTAAACTCCCAGTCTGATAATTCCACCTTCCCTATCATATCTGAGTCTGCTTCTGATGCGTGCCCTGTCTCTTCAGCTTGTTGGGGTTTTTTTCCTTTTACTATGTCTTATAATTTTTTGTTGAAAGCCATACATAGTGTTGTTAGTAAAAAGGAAATGAGATAAATAGGCCTCTAGTGTGAGGTTTTATGTTTATCCGGCCAAGAATTAAAGCTGTGCTTAATGTTTGCTACAACTGTAGGTGCCAGAGGCTAACATTTATTCTGATTATCTTGTTTTTCTCTCCTTCATTGTCTTTGGGTTTCCTTAGAGCCTTCTTCTTAAATAAGATCTGAGATGTACTATTTCTTCAGTTGTATTTCTGTTATTATATTGGAGCCCTATCGATGTGGTGTTAAAATGTGGAGGTTGGTTGTGGGGAAGTTTTCTAGTCCTATGATTAGGTCTCAGCCCTGTAATGAGCCTATGTCCTTGCGCTGTGACCTTCATAAGTGCTTCTCAGGGTATTTTTTCCCCCTTAGGTTGAACAAGAAGGCTAGAGGGAGTAGAATTGGGTATTTTCCTTGCCCTACTTAGAAGGCTAGAATCGGCTGGAGTTGGGTATTTCCCTTCCCTTGGTCAGTTGGACTCTGAGAAAATAATTTCTCTAGAAAGAGAGCCTCATTAAGGACAAGAAAAAGCACTGGGCTTATTTCAAAATGGCTACTTTCCCTTCTCCCTGCGAGAAGCGGAACAGGATTTTTCTCGAAGCGTCACTGTGAGAACCCGAGAAGCTTATTGGAGGTAAACTCACAAAGTACTGACCCTTGGAGTTGTTAACTCTCAAGCTTGTCCACCTTGAACCTCTACGATTTGTCTGCTCCAGTTTTCGTCTGCCCAGCACTGGTTCCTGCACAAGGTGTGTGCTTTGAGTCTCTGCATCTGCCTCTAAGTTATGCTGGGGCTCAGACACAGCAGTCAACTGTGAATGCATACCTCTAGGCTTTTGGAACAGTCTTCCTGAGGAAGAAATATTTGAACAGACACCTGAGAAACGTGAAGGAACCAGCCCTGTGAAGATGTGGATCAGGGATTTCAGGAAACAGAAAAAGCAAGTGAAAAGTTTTACAGTCAGAATGAATGAATAGGCAATAGAATAAGTGGAGAAAAACGACCCAGTAGGAGTGTCATTGAGAAACTGAGGTTACACTGCAAAGAATAGCAATGGTCAGGACATTTCAGGCTAAAATAATGACCAAAAACATGACACAAATGCATCTACTTGTCAGTCGCTGAAGAATACAAAGTGCTCACGTAAAATGTGGCCTGTGGCTTATCTTTTAAAAAATGGGAAAAGTTGACAATACTGAATAACATATATTCTTGCACTTTTCTGTTTTTCAGAGTCTCAGCGTATGCTGTTCGTTAAACCAGATTTGCATTCATAAAAGAAACCTCAAGTGCTCATGGTGCATTATTCTTTTAATACATAACTAGATTCAAGTTGCTGAAGTTTGGTAATAAATTTTTACAACTGTATTCAGAAGGAATATTTTGAATTTAAGGGACAATCTGAATTTTCATTGCTTAAAATTAAAATGTTCCCTTATTAATCTTTTGATTTTTATATAACTGCTATATTCTCTCCTTAATTCCTGATATTGGTAATTTCTATAGTGTAGTTAGAAGTATATATATTTTGTTTCTTTAAAAAAACAAGCTTAAGTATCATTTTCTGTTTCTATTTTTTTTGCTTATCTTCTTTTTTAAAAAATGTTTTCTGATCGTATCGTAATTATTTTCTCCCTACACTTTGTGTAATTTGCTCTTCTTGTCAGAGCCTTTCAAGTAGAAACGTAGAGCATTGATTTTGGGCCATTTCTCTTTTGTAATATAAGCACTTAACTCAAATTTCCTTGAAGGCTCTATTTTTTACTGAATCACACAAAATATGATATGTTTTAATTGTCATTTCCATTTGATTCAAAATGTTTTCAAACTTTGTGATTTATTTTTACTGATATACTGTATTAGGGGCATTTTGTTAAATTTGCAAATACTTGGTAGTTTCCCAGCCATCTTTTGGTTAATGTTTTGTACTTTAAAACCTTTGTTTTAAGAGAAATGTACTTTGTATAATTTCAATTAGTTATATTTATTTAAAATATGATTCATATTGGCTTGTTTCTATCACTATCTCTTTTCATTCACTGTACTTTCATGTGTCTATTATGTAGTGAAGGCCTACCTAATTTTCTTCCACTCAGACAATAAATGTTTAAGCTTGAGAAGTACCCTTTGTTTATTGGTCATCCACGTTTCTCTTTTATTTTCTAGTTGTTCTCTGAATCTTTAAACGACGAACGTATTAATAATAGATGTTTGAAATTTTTTCTCTACTAACCCACCTTCTTGATAATTTCTTATGTTTCTGTGACCGTTTTTATTTTTATATCCTATTTGTGAGTAGATTTTCTTCCTTTCTAACGTTTAGTGTTTTGACTGAGTGCCATGGGCTGTCATTTTCCCGTGGTGGTGAGTTTACATTGTGTGTCTTTCCTTGAGGAGTGCTAGCACTTGAGGACCAGGAAGTCTAGTTACTTTCAGGCCAGCTTTGCTCTTTTCAAGATGAAAAGAGCTCCTTTTCAAGAAAGGTGACTTGATTCCCAGAGTTGTCTCAATATATTACCCAAACTGTTCAGTTTTCAACAAAAAAAATTATGAGACTCACAACGAAACAGTAAAGTATAGGAAATAAACAAGAAAACAGCCGTCAATAGGGACGAAACCTGAGGAGGTTCAGATGCTGAATTTATGACAAAAAAGATTTAGACTCAGCTATTATTTAAAAAAATTCAAAAAACTAAAGAAACCATGTAACAATATACAAAGGAAGGTATGACTATCATATATTACCAAACAGAGAATATCTATGAAGAGTACAACCTAATATAAAAGAAACAATTAGAAGTCCTGGAACTGAAAATTACAATTACTGACATTTAAAAGATCCACTAAAAAAAGATCAAGAGCAGATCTGAGCTGGAAGAAAAACCAGTGATCTTGAGGATAGGTCAGTATAGGAACAGTCTGAGAAACAGAAAGAAAAAAAGAATTAAGATAAATGAACAGTGCTTCAGAGACCTGCAGGGACCATCAAAAATTCTAACACATGCCATTATAGTCCCAGGAGGAGAAGAGAGAGAAAGGGCAGAAAGCATATATAATGCCTGAAGGAAATAATGACTAAAAATGTTCAAGTTTGAGGAGCAAAATTAATTTATACATCAAAGAAACTGAACAAACTCCAAGGAGTATAAACACAAGAAGAACCACAGCTAGACCCATCACTGTGAAAATGTCAAAAGAAAAAGAGAGAATCTTGAAAGAAGCAAAACAGAAATGACTTGTCACATATGAGGGATTCTCAAAAAGGTTAACAGCCTATTTCTGAAACCATGGAAACCAGAAGGCAGTGAGAAGACGCATCTAAAGTGCTGGGCAGGGGTGAGGGTCAACCTGTCTACCAAGAATTCTATACCCACGTTATTAGCCAAGGAAGATAAGGGATTTAAGAAGGGTCTTGGGATTGAAACCCAAGGTTGCAGTATAAACTAGATCAGAGTGAAAGATCAAGAACAGCTCTTCTGAAAAATTCTGGAGAACGTTCCCTGTGTGTTTGGCAGGATATACTATTTTACAGAGCTGCCTTCATTCTACAGTATTAAGATCTTTTCTTTTCCTTTCCTTGTTCAAATCTTATCTTTCAGCCCAAAAGGAATTTGGCACTTTGTTGAGCATGTTTCATTTGTCTTAATTCTTAATATTTCTTTAGTAAAGGCAGAAAATGTTTTTTATAAGTACATTTATCTATTCATAGCAAAATATAAATGCCAATATTTTTACTTATTTGGAATTTTTTGTTTCAGGAAAAGTATTTGGTGAGAAGCAATAATAATAAGATTAGAGGTTACCACACATAAATATCATTCCAAATTCTTATGTCAAATATGATTATAGCATGCTTCCCATTTGACACAGTATTTTAAATGCTTCCTATGACTTTTTATCCCCAGGCAAGAATGGCCAAGTTTTCTATCACTGTACCTTATAAATATCTTGCGTATAGCCCTCTGCAGTCTCTGCTACTTGTTTACCATTCTGTGTCCCAACTAGACTGTGAACTCCATGAGAACAAAATTTAGTCATACTTTCACCTCTAGAGCTTGAAATATAAGTAACACTTAAATACATATGTATGTGTACGGAACAAATCACGGAACCACTTTGGTTTTCCTAACTGTTAACTATACAGTGAGTCTGGTTTCACTCTTTCGTTGACTCTTTTCAGGTGCTCAGCAAGCTCTCCTACGTGACAATCTGTTCCTTGTCGATGATGGCAGATGCTCTATCACGTAGGTTTAGATACATCCCATTCATTGAACGATTGCGGGAGAATCTCTTTAAGGTGCTGTAGAAACTTACTGTTTCAAACATCTTTCATCTTTTATCTCTTTTCTAGCAGCAATTCCGATTAAAATTTGCATTTTAATGTACCCACTAGGATACTAGGCCTAGTGTGAGGACCCTCAGTAGAACGCTGACATTAGGAGGCTACATGCATAGCTTATGATAAGACATCACTTAAACTTTACATAATTTTGAGAGTTCAGAATCTCTGAATCCATGACATAGAGAACTATGGTATAAAAAGGCATAAATGTATTTTAAACTCAATTGCAGTGATTTTCTTGGTCCTTATTTCAAAAGTGTGTGAAGATTCCTTTATTATTTCACCATTACCAAGGATATCATTATTTCTGTTTGCTCAAAAGAACTTAAAATCAGTGAACGGGAATTTGTTTGGTGCCTAGAATGTATGGAACCCAGCTGTGCGTTAGATACTGAAAATTTTTACAATAGAAATAATACACAGTGTCTTTTAAAAGTGGACTTAATATTTGCCTTATATTTATAGTAACTGAAGTATAAGGGATTAAAAATGTCAAAACCATATAGGGCACTCTAATGTGAGAAGCAGTTTGCCACACAAACAGACCAAGAATGGAAATGTTCCCTAGACTCTCCTATTATACTTTCAATTTAAAATAATGAAATTTTTAAAAAGGGGTTATTAAAAGGAAAACATCTTAACTGACTTAAATCACAAGGCAAAACATGAAAAATATGTTTCTTGACCAGGCGTTGAAGTGTATAAAAGTTAGTGGTAACTGGAAAGAAAAAAGAATAACCCAAGAGAATGAATGGTATCGTCAGCTCATTACAGACTTGGTTTCCCCTTAAAGTTCCAGCTCAGAAACTCTTGAATAACACAAACTCATCCTGAAAGGCTATTGACATATACTGTATTTTATGGAGATTTTTAATCAGAAGAATTAAAAAGAACTATCACATAATCCATGATCAATACATGAGAGATAATAATAGTTCATATGTGTGAGTAATTATATAAAGATACCGAGATAAGTAAAAGGTAACTGAGAACAATGGTGAAATAAAAAGAAGATATGGAGCCGTCATCAAAAAACATAATAATTTGAAAATTAGTGGTCATAATTTTAAGAACCAAACCTTGTCTTTTCGATAAATTCCTTACTGTGCCTTAAACATCAACAATAATAGAAACGATTAATTTCTAATTGATAATGCTACCTTTTCTGCAGCAGCGTGTGTGCTTTGTACCACGTCAGCATACCTTTGGGGAATTATGAGAAAGAAACGGAAGTAGACGCTGCCCAATGCCTTTGATGTGACATGTGCGTTAGAATCAGTGTGGGCTTGAAGACGCTACTGGAAATTGTATTATGGAAAACCTATACAAAGGCTGAATGAAGACCTCAGAAGCATAAACTCCATATTTTATTTAGCTTAAAAATATTTTTAATTAAATTTATATCTGAGCTATTTACTAACCCTATTATGTTATAGAAGCAAAACTCACTTTCTTTCGCTCTTTAGTTCATGCTTTGCTTTCAGCAGACTTGTATTACCTCCGCACTACGCTTTGGGCCCCGTTCTAGGCGCCATGGACACAGGCTAAACCTTTTTCTCGAAAGAAAAGTAATCATCTGTGGTCGCTAGCATAGCTGTGCTCCAGGGTCATAAAGGTCTGCAGTGTGTCACCCTTGAGGCCTGTGAAGGGTTCCGCACAGCGTCCCATCCGTCCATGGATCCTTCAGACACCCGGGTCACAAAGCAGCATGCGTGGCGATGGGCACCTCCCTGGCGCCTTCTCTTCCCGAGCCAAGTGCAAACACGCAGCCTTTTCCACTAAACGGATTGGAACAGCATTCCCAGATGAGGTACGTGTTGTTTCCAAAATCCCAGGAGGCCACTAAGGGTTGCAACCTTTCCTCTATGGAAAGAGGGAGCAGGTGCAACAATTGTCCTTCTTGCAAATACATCTTGACACGTCTTATAACGCGGCGCTGTAAGATTCCCGAGGCGGCGTGTCCCTGAATTTCAGTGGGATTTCCCCCTGACCATTGGCACACGTGTGTCTCACCAAAATGCCTCAGGGAAGCTGCTGCTCCCATCCCCCGAGGGCGTCAGTGTAGTGGATTCGAATGAGGTCCAGTGGACGGATTGGAAATCACGGTTCCTGAGCCCTGGAGCCTGGCAGAGGGCTGAAGAGGGGGTGACAGGCCTGCCACAGGACAACAGAAGAAGGGTAATGTACCTCTGCTGCTTCAACCTAACTGCTTCCAATGTTCACTAGGGAGAGAGTCTGTCAGTTCCGGGGGCCACACTGGTGCCGGGCATGTGAGGGCTCCCTCCACAAGACGCGTCTGGAATAGCTCCTGGAGACCACTCGTTTAAGTGACTCTATCGTTATCCTCTGAGGTGCTCTGTCTTGTGTCCCGGCCAAACAGACAAGCTGAATAGTGATGTGCTAGAAATCACCGCCCCTGCATCTTTCTGGGTGCTGGTGACACTGCTCTGAAGTTCCATTTCGCTCCTGGCTTGCCTTTGAGGTGGGTAGAAGTCTGCCTGGTGGATGCACTTAGATCTCACCGTCGTGAGAGCCTCTGCTCCACATGTCAGGGAACCAGTGGGTGGGTTGGGTTCTGCTGGTTACTGAATGCGTCCATCCCAGCTCTGCATTTCAGAAGCGGGGCTAAACCCACTGGGTGGGTCCCAGCATATATACCACCTGGGGACTGAATGCAGACAAATTTCCATTCATCATCTGTCTCTAGGAATCACTGTGCAGCTAGGTCACGGTATTGTTTTGTACCTTAAGGAATTAGTGACAGCTCAGAGTCAGGGTCCAGGAGTATCGAAATGTGGCTATTTCCTCTTCCTCGGTGCACAGCTGCATGGTCAATGGCTTCAGGTTCTGTGGATGAAGGTCAGTAGTGCGATTTGCAGCGTGGATTGGCAAACTACGGCTCACGGGCCAAATCAGGCCCAGCAGCTGACTTTTTGTAAATAAAGTTCTGCTTGAACACAGCCATGCCCATCCACATCCACAGTCCGTAGCTTCTCGCCTGCTCTGCAGCTGCAGCCCTGAGTACTTGCCACAAAGCCTCAAATATTCACCTTCCTACCTTGCAGGGAACAAGTTTGCTGGCCTTTGATTTACAGTATATACTTTTGGAGATGTACAGGGTCCTTCCTTGAAGTCCTGGCCTCTCTCTTTTGAGGATCTCTGGGTTTCTGAATTGGCTGAAGTCTGAGAATTGGTTAAGGGACCGTGACTCTCCTGCAACATTCAAGTGAGACTTCCTTTCACCAGACCTGGAGATTTTCTGTTGTCAGTTCACTTAGGCTTTAGTAGACTCCCCATCTATTTAGGTCCTAGAAACACTGGGATCAATCAGCAAATGCCAGAGAGTTTTGAAGTTTAATGTGCATTCCACTCTATTGGGTTAAAAATGACGAACTATAAATCATCTAACAAATGTCCACTCGCATTTATTTTCTCAACATTTCATCACATGGTTTCATTTTATTGTGTTTTTGTGTTTTTATATGTTGTTCTCACAATCTTTTAACTCTGAATACTTATTACTTGGCAGCTACAAAGAATCAACTAGTTATACATAAATTCAAGATTAAAATGTTTTTATTTAGTAGAGATTAAAACGGAAATCCTCTTTGGGCTAAAACAGTAATAATAGTAATAATAATAATGGCATATTACTAATAATACAATACTACCTACATTTAACAGAATGTAATTACAAATATTTGTTTAAATGGGTTAAGTTAAAAAAAAAGCTTACTCTTTGGCATGACTTTTCAGGGCCTAGAGCATGGATAACTTTCTAGTGTCTTAAGTGTTTATATAAGTGAATTTGAGAGCAGTAAAAGCAATCATTTGAGACCGTTAGGTACGCCCAAAAATATTCTTTAAAAATTAAGTTTCTAGGGTGTGAATATGAGAGAAAGAGTGAACAAATGAAGCACATTTCAATTCGAGTGACACTGTTTTTTAAGAGACAAAATGGTAGCCGTTGTGTCACCGGCCAAGCCCACCAAAGATTCCTGGGGAAGAAAAATAGAATCTGGGCACTAAAATAAAGTCTAACCTTTTTTATGTGTTTTTCTCTGTGCTGAGTCTAGTTTCCCAGCTCGCAGGGCACCGCGTGCAGAGGCCTCACCTGGGCCCTTGGGACGCGAGTTCCTGGTGAGGAAATGGCCCCCGGCGATGCCTCAGCTGCGGGCCGCAGGCAGAGATGCTGCGCCCAGCACTGAGATCTGGCGCTGCCAGCAGCACAGCAGCGCTCCTCTGCCCACATTCTGGGCCTCCCCTCCCTGTAAGGCAGCCGCGCCCTCAGCCTTTCCCGCAGGGAATGAGCTCACAGCGCTCCATGCAGGGAAGGCGCTCACAGCGCTCCGTCCTCGGATCAGAGAGTTAACACTCCCTCTGCTTCTGAGCCAGACTCGGTCTCCTTCTGTCGGTGGGAGAGACACTAGGCAGAAGGACTCTTGTTGGGGCCTGACTTGGAGGGTTGGTAACAATGGGGCTCAGATCATTTACCTTTGCTTTCATGAAATGGAATTGGTGCATAAAACCAAGATTTTCAGCAAAATATTAACTACGCAAAGCTAAAATTACTTTCTTTCAATATAGTGCTCACATAAAAAGAAATCCATATCATATAAAGTGCCAGGAAAATAAAAGCATACAGAAAAGTATTTTATGTATCTTTCACCGTTATTTGCAACTAAGGTTCATTTATTTTTGGCATACAGAAAATACACACATACATATATACCAAAAAGCTATATTTGCAAATATTCCCATTAGAGGAAAACGTTTCCTTCCGGATGGTTTGCAACAGAGTTCTTTTAAATTATGCCACTGGTAATTGTTTGGTATGACTTTACTAACTAAAAACCAAATCATAAGCATTTACCAGTACCTTTATTGTCTCAGATTTTGTCTCTGTGTATAAAGGAAGATTAAATTCATATTTTGCACTCAAAATAGAAAAAAATACTATCTGAACTACACTTTCATTTTCTTTTTAGAAGTCTCTTTAAATTGCTACATTTCAGGATTTTACAAAATCAGTTCATTTGTTTTTTGGCTATTTTTCTGGTTTTTTACCAAGATAATAATACATATGTTTTCATATGGAATGCATAATTTCTCAGATTCAAACAGTATTCGTTCACTGGATTTCTGCAAATGATAAGAGCATTATAAAGCATAACACGCAGATATCTTGTTCAGGAATGCCAGCTTAATCAGAGTTTTGGGAATTCATATCATGATGGTATTATTTTCCTTGGAGCAGTCTATTTGGGGATGTCTCTTTATCTTTCTGTCTATCATCTATTTGCTATTTTCTTTTTATTATTTGTTTTGGTCTATGTATCATCTATCTGAACAATCTGTCTTCATTAGCGTTTCCTTTATTTCATTTCTCCTGATTTAGCAGTGATGCTTAAGAGGTATCGTCAATGGCAATCTTATCAGTAACAGAATGAAGATTTAAAGGCCTGCTGGTGAGGACGGGGTGGGGGGAAACCTGTCCGTTATGGTGCATTATTCTAACATCACTGTCCCCTTAATCCACTGATTCCTCAGGGAATTCTAAGATGAAATTCATCAAAACTTTTTTCAACAGTGCTATCTTTATTATCAAATCCAAAGGTTACACAGAAATTGGCTTGCTCTCTGATTAGTTAGAAAGGACTGAAAGGAAAGTAGTAACTGGATTGACCAGTCTTTCCCTTTCTTTCTCTGTCATCATTTTCAGCATCAGTGTTTGGTTAGTACATGGAAATAACACGAAGAAGAAAGGACGTGACGGGGCTCCTTACAACGTTCCTTCTTTTTGTGTTTGAAGAAGGTTTTAGTTTGAACGGAGCATCCCGCCGTCGTCAGTCACAGAGGCGATGGGCTCACCTGGCGCTCACCGAGGCCCCACCTGCTGCGCCCAGCAGTGCTGTGCCCGGGGGCATCACAGATGCTCTCGGGAAGGAGACAGCCAGCAGCAGCAGACACGTACACTGTGTCTCCTCTTCTCCCGTGCAGAATACTTTATCACCCGGGGCCTCAAGTACGAAACACCAGCCCAAGGACCAAAGTACTGAGAATTTCAACATGACACCAGCAGAGGGTTAAACCAAGAGCGGGGCCCTTCCTGGCACGGGGCCTGTACAGTCGTCCAGGTCACAGGCCGTGAAGCTGGCTCTGCCCGAGTTCCCGCAGCCTTGGACGCTGCACCGCTGACCTCTGCTTCCCCTCCCCCGCTGCAGGGTGACCTTGTCCCCAGGCCGAGCCAGGGACCCTGAGGCGCTCCTTGTGTATTCCCCTTCTCCTGGGGATGATAACTCTCTAATGACTAATACCTGAAAAATGTTACCTCATTTTTTTGTGCAGTTTTATAGCTATTTAAGGAAATATGTCAAGTCTGGTACCAGATACTCTCACGGATGAAAGCAGAAGTTGAATTAACTTTGTCATAATTTTGTCTTTAAATTCTCCTTAGCTGTGTCTTCTATGGACTTCTATGGACTATCTAACGACTATTACAAAAACAAATCCACTTAAGAACTTTTAGGTGGTGAATTATTCTATTAAATGAAGAACCACCTCCTTATGTTAATCGCGTTTGACACATCTGTTTCTGAGCATAGTTTTTAAAAGAATATATTTCCTTAAGTTGCAGTCTGGTGCTGTATAAGAGCCTGTGATGGTAGCCTCGTGTGAGAGCAGCTGACTTGTGTATCTCATGTACTATTTCTACCTTCACGCTGATGATAAATGTTCTACATACGGTAAAGACAGGTGACAGACACAGAGTGTACTATGCATAATAAACCACTAGACTTGAACCTTTTATTCAGTGTAGAATATTTCAACTTAACTTCCCAAGCAACTTGATTTACCATCTGTGTAGCTTATATTTCTGATCCATGAACTAAGAATATTGGGTGAAGTGGTCTTTATGCTTCTATGCAGTTTTTACATTCTCTATATGTAA
>NW_020173037.1:1792317-1818767 GCF_003031525.2 Neophocaena asiaeorientalis asiaeorientalis | reverse complement strand
ACCCTCAACCACTGCGCCACCAGGGAAGCCCCCAAATACCATATTTTAACATATTTTAACATAGCCTATTTTAACATTTTACTCCTTCCTTATGCTTTAATATGTAATGTATTCTGGAATGAATTTAGCTTCCTCTTATTCCCATAGTTATGGTTAAGACTCTGGTAAGTTAAGAAGGTGAATGATGTGTGACTACTTAAATTTCACTTGACTCAGATGAGGGTCACTGAAGTAGTCAGTTGGACTAAAATTGCTAAAATATGTCCTGCTGCTGTGTGAACTGCTAATAATTGCGGATTAAAAGATGAGAAAAGATAAGAATAATAAGATGTAATTAAAATAGCTCTGCTAAATATATAGTCTCACATTTTATGTTAAAATAAACTTAATCTACTTTAACATTTCTCAAAAGAACATTATATGACACTTGTAATAATTTTCTCTGCCCTGTATCTGCCATTCCTAGAAGATTACATAGAAAAAAATTATTTTCCTCTCTCTGACTAAATGCACTATTGTTGCTAGGATACAACCGATTTCAGTCTTTTTAAAGTTGTTTCATAAAATTATCACTAAAATGTCTTTTTCTCAGTAGAATTAGATAGGGGGCACCTCTCAAAATAGTCGCCATGCTCTCTTCACAAAAGGAGACATTTTTTACTTTAATATGCATAATGATTAATATAATTCTATTCCTGGAAGAGAAGGAGCTTAAGAATTTTGACTATAAATGTCCTTTTAAAAATGTATTCATTTTAATATTTTTATACAATTACAAAGGCACATTTGTTTAATTTGCTTCTTCAGAAGAAAGATGTCTAAACAGAGTGTTTTCCTCCCTGGGTTCAGAGATTTACTGCCTGAATATGCTTAAAATTTTAGTAGATTGTACAGTTAAAATTACTTTTTCTATTATAAAATATTCTCATTTGAATATTAAATTCATTTATTGCCACTTTTTGATGGAAATTTGTATAAACTAATAGAGTCACTTCTCATGATACTCAAGCACGTTACTAATTACTATTCATTAATTCTTCTATCTCAGAGCGTTTTTCTTCAAGATATTTCTTGAGGATGTTTATTGAAAAGAAATAGTTTCTTAGCATGTAAAAATGGGTATACTCTCTTAAATTGTGTATTCTCCTGGAAGATCACTCACCTGTTAAAAAATTGATGTAGATATAGATTATTTTTAATGCTATAACACATTAGTTCCTTAGAAGGTATCACCCATGACAGTTATAATACCTGTAGCAGATATGTTAGCACTGTTTTTGTATTTCATATAATTATTCAAAAAAGAATACTAAATAAAAGATTCTATTTTTCTTGTTGGTGTGTG
The DNA here is from genome assembly GCF_003031525.2 of Neophocaena asiaeorientalis asiaeorientalis. NCBI lineage: Eukaryota > Metazoa > Chordata > Mammalia > Artiodactyla > Phocoenidae > Neophocaena > Neophocaena asiaeorientalis. The sequence continues at coordinate 1,817,422 of NW_020173037.1, read as the reverse complement.
TGTGTGTGTGTATGGTCTTATTTTTAAGACAACAGGAATAATACCCTGCACAAATTAGGAGCAAAATTAATATGTTGAATGGATATAGAATTAAAAATAGGTAGACACCAAACTCTTATACTCAACAGTGTTTTGAAACTCTGAAAGAACAAGTTACTTTTTTTTTTAATTGAACTACAGTTTATTTACAATATTATATTTGTTTCAGGTGTGCAGCATACAGATTCATTATTTTTACAGATTATACTCCATTAAAAGTCATTACAAGGTGATGGTTATAATTCCCTGTGTTGTACATTACATCTTTGCTGCTTATCTATTCATACGTAGTAGTTTGTATCTCTTAATCCCCTGCCCCTATTTTGCCCCTCCCCCTTCCCACTGGTAACCGCTAGTTTTTTATATCTGTGAGTCTTTTTCTGTTTTTGCTATATGTATATATGTGTGTATATATATATATTCATTTGTTTTAATTTTAAGATTCCATATATAAGTGATATCATAGAGTATTTGTATTTCTCTGCCTGACATTCCACTAAACATAAGATTCTTTAGGCCCATCCATGTTGTTGCAAATGGCAGAAGTTCATTCATTTTGATGGCTGAGTAATATTCCATTGTGTGTATGTACCACACATTCTTTATTCATTCATCTTTTGTGGGACACTTGGGTTGCTTCCATATCTTGGCTATTGTAAATAGTGCTGCTATGAACATTGGGGTGCATGTGTCTTTTCAAATTAGTGGTTTTGGTTTTTTGTGATAGATACCCAGGAGTGGAATTGCTGGATCATAAGTTACTTCTATTCTCTCTACTTTAAAAAAGTAATTGTTTCTAGTCTCTCTTTCTCATTTTTACCAAAGTATTAAACAGTTTTTCATAAACACACCAATCTAAAAATTGGGGGGAGCTTATTTTAAATTGTAAAACATTATAAAATCATCGTGAAACTTGATAGTGATGACCTGCCAATTTTAGCCTAGATGTTTGACCCTCATTCTGCTCCCTAATTCCCATTTGCAAGCAGCTTTACTGATTAGATACATTAAGATTCCTTAATGTTTTCAAAGTTCATATTTGTCTTTACAATTTTCCATGTGGATTCACAAAGCCATTTCCTATTATTTATGAAAATTTCAAGTAGTATGTTAGTTTCCTTAACTATCAAGCAAGAAAATTTACAGTTTGGAAGCTACTCCTCACCAATGAAACGTGCGTGTGCGTGTGTGAGTGTGTTCTAAATGTTCACACATGCCTGAGTGACAGATGGCTGCAATAACAATAAGGTCCTTTCGATGAGAAAAAGTAATTTGATTTTCTAAAAACATCCCTCCCTTCAATGATTATATGTATAACGCCAAAAAACGTCTGATAGTCTCTCACTTCCTTCCTTTCATTTTCATTGCGGCCATTGTGAGAGGACCGTGTTGCCATGGTAATTATTTATTACTCCGAGATGAGACTTGCTGTGTTAATAACATCCCGGGCAGATTGCAGGCAATCAAGTTAGAACTGCCTATATGTGACTGTGCATCTATATGAGAAAGAGGTACGTAAAACCCTTTAATGTTGCTTTAAAAAAAATCAAATGTATTCAGTGTACTGAGAGGTCCAGCTTGATCTCTACCACTTCACTTGCAGACATATCCCTCCTTCCCATGTAGGCAAAGGTAAGACAGACCATACGCTCCTTTTTTAATAAAATATTTATCAGTATGCTGCTGTCCAGCTGTCACCTGGCAGTGACTTGTCATGAAAACTGTTAGAAACAAGATGCATGATTCTGAATAATCACTACCTTGGTCAGCATCAGTCTGTTGAATGGGCATTAGTGCTGGTTTATTCTTCATCCCTCCTTCCTTTCTTTTCTTTTCCTTTCTTTCCTTCCTTTTTTCTTTCTTTCTCCCTTTCCTTCCTTCTCTCTTTCTTTCTCTTTCTTTCTTTTTCTTTCCTTCCTTCCTCCCTCCCTCCCTCTCTCTCTCCCTTTCTTTCTTTCTACTTCCTTCCTTCCTCCCTTCCTCCCTCCCCCTCTCTCTCTCCCTTTCTTTCTTTCTCTCTCTCTCTCCCTTCTTTCTTTCTTTCTACTTCCTTCATTCCTCCCTTCCTCCCTCCCTCTCTCTCTCTTTCTTTCTTTCTTTCTCTCTCTCTCTCCCTTTCTTTCTTTCTTTTTTCCTTCCTTCTTTCTTTCTCCCTTTCTTCCTTTCTTCCTTCCTTCCTTCCATCAAGTACAGGCGAGAAGTAGAATGTCCAGATAGCTACAACACGAGGCAGCACCTGATAAATGTACTGAGTTCAAAGCCTTGGGAGACCCTATACATGTGGAAGGATTGGGGGAGGCCTCTTGGAGGTGGTGGCTTTAGAATTCGGTCACAATCTATGGGTCGGTCTGTGCCAGAGGCAGAGGGGCAAGAGAGATGGGAGGGCATTTCAGCAAGAGGAAATGGTGTGAACCCGTTGTGGAAAAGGGCACTCTGTGGGGTAGTGTTTGCAGCACAGGACACGTGCCCACACCTGTTCTGAGTAAGAGACACACAGCAGAGGACGGGGAGAAATGTCTGAGAATACAGGTCCGTCCCTGACCATGCAGGAGCTTGACCACATGGTCAGGGAACGTGGAGTCTGTTCTGAGGGCTTCGTCCCCGGAGGAGCCTCGCAGAGGCCCGGCGGGCTCGGCCACCCTTCAGGAGGGCACCTCCTCCGAGGGACGTGCGGTCTCCAGGACACTGGTCCTCACCGGGCTCCAGCCCCTGCCTCTCCGGCCTCCTCTCTGCCCACTCGGTTCTCTTAGCCTGGGAGGGGCGCCCCCCCCACCCCCGCCCCACCGTGCCGCATCGGCCTCCTTGCATCCGCCGCAGCCAGTAAACGCCGACTTCTTTCACGAGCAGCTGCACGTCAGGACCCCGGTCATTTCCGTCTGTTAAATGGTCATGACTGTCGCCTTATGCTCCCTTACTTTCTATACGTAAAATCTGAGAAAATATTTAATAACCGGATTTCAGAACATTAATTCTCAGAAACAAGAGTGATATCTTGAAAACGTAGACAATCCCATTTCTTGAAAGTAGATGCTCTGACTATTCATATTTACGACCATCAGGAGAGAAGTGAGTCTAATATTTTGCAGAATTTGCCATGGATTAGAAAAGAGAAGAGCATGCCCACTGTTTGTGTGAGAGCAGTGTAATGTTTATACCAAAACACAGCAAGGGCATTGCAAGAAAGGCGAAGTAGACGCCAGTTTCACTCATAAACAGGAATGCAACAGTTATAAACAAAATATTACCAAACTGAAAGCTACCAGCATATAAACAGTGTTGTGTATCACAGCCAAGGTGTGATTGTGCAAGAACGCATGTTTATGTCAACATTTTAAATTAGTCAGTATAAGTTCTATATTAAAAGAGAAAAGGACAAAAATTATATATTTCACTGCAATAAATAATATAGAACACTTTATTATATTCAATATCTATTCATTAGAAGATTAAGCTCCTTAGCAAAATAGGAATAAACTATAATGCCTTGTATCTGAAAAGGACATCCACTAAAAGACCAGCAATAAATACCACTTAGTTATCATTTGCAGATAGATTCATTGTATTTGTTTAAATCTATATATAAATTATTTAAAATAAAAAACAAATTTAGTAAGACTGATGAATTAAGATCAATGCCCCAAAGGTATTTTTACATCAATTTCAAAATTTGCTATGAAGCTACAGTAATACGGACACACATATACACACAAACACACACCTGAACCTAGCCCCACCTGGGCTAAGAGATGATGGCTGCTGGTAACTGATATAGATAACCACCTCCGGTCCCAAATTTCTTCGGGCCCTCAAGTTAGCTGAGAAGTTTTCTCATAATAACACACGGTACTTTCCCCATCACTTTCTTTAGATGTAGACAAGAAGGAAATGAAAATGACAGGACCTTACAGGGGCAGAACCAAGACTTGGGGACACAATGAATCAGGAGTCATTAGGCCCTAGGAGTCAAATCAGCACTTGATAAAAGTACGTTCTCTGTCCACAAAGTACCAGGTCTCCAAGTGATCTTTCAGAATGGCGAGGGATGAAGGGCAGCTCTGGGATTCCGCCCCTTCCCATACGGAACGGGACTGATTGAGTTTATCCCCTGCTGTTACACTGGGTTGTGGGAGGTGGATAGACATTCTGCTTGTTTGGATCTGTAGGAGCCGGACTTGGACGTGATGTAGATCATGGGATTTTGAATTTTGTATGTGATGCCCAAAATGCCTTGAGTGATTTGCGGACGGAGGATTGAGTGTATTTTGAAGGAGGATTGAGTGTATTTTGCAGGAGGATTGAGTGTATTTAGCAGAAAGATTGAGTGTATTTTGAAGGAGGATTGAGTGTATTTTGAAGGAGGATTGAGTGTATTTTGTGTGACTGAAAGAAATAGAAACTCCTGGCCAATTGGATGGACTCAGACATTGTTCCTAATAATCTGCGTCTGTCTATATGGCAGGATTGGGAATTCCCTGGTGGTCCAGTGGCTAGGACTTGGTGCTTTCAGTGCCGGGGGCCAGGGTTCGATCCCTGGTTGGGGGACTAAGATCCTGCAAGCTGTGACATGGGCAAAAATTAAAAAAAAAAAGATTATAGGTCAGGATTATACAGCCAGGCCTTCGCAGTGCCTCTGGAAGCAGTGAGCACGTTGCCCTGGAGGATGCTGAGATTTTCCACTCAACTTAATGCAGGTAGAAGGTCCAGTTCTGAACAGAGGCTCTAAAAGGCAGTGGGTGTTTCTTCCCATCTCTCTCACATGTGCTATAAGAAGACCATGCCCCAGAAAGCTTCTACTTCTTTGTGTCTTGGAATGAGAAAAATGAGAAATAATGTATTTTAAGACACTGATATTCTGGGATTGTTTGTTGTTCCAGCAAAGGTGACTAACGAACATGGTCTTTTGCAGGAAACCCAATCCAACCCTTAAAAACTGTTATGTGGATTGACCCCATTAACTGTTTTAATAGAAAAGCATGAGTTCACCGACTATAATTATAAATATCCTTTGTGCTGTAGACCCTCAAAATGCATAAGTACATTTACATTGCATTTCAGGGTCCTCATGGAATTCCCTGATGACCACCCTGGTCAAGAGCTCCTTTAATTTTTTATAAATACTTCCTGCCCAGACGTGAAGATTCAGTATCAATGTGATGCATGAACACATATTTTACTGAAATGAAATCGACACTCTGAAGTGACTTCCAAGCTCACGTCTTTAAAATTCCGTGGATGTACTAACAAAATTCTCTAAGTTGCGATACATAAATTCATGATTCTTCTTGGTCTCTGGTTATTTCAGAAATGACTAAATCTACATTATTCTAAAGCTCCTGCGAAGTGATGCCATTTTTGAAACTTGGGGCGTGACATGGTGATTTATGTTCGTATGTAAGCTTATGTTTCAAGCATCCTATTTTAAGCATGAGGAGAGAAGTCAAAAGAAGAATTATGTTTTCTTTTGGAAGAACTATATCTTTGTCCTTGGACAAGCTATGTTATATCATATCTTTGATTAATCTGCTTTGCACCTTTCTTACAAAAGAACATTTGAATATTGTCTGTTGTCTCGTGCGTTACTTTGTGTTGAGGCCACAGTGCATCTGGCTTGTTTTCTTCAGCGAGGAACACGCTGTTTCATTTGACTGTTTTCAGTTTCTCCCCACTCTGCTGTTTAGATAAGAGCCCGTTTGAGGAATTCACTCATCCGCGGTAACCTGCTGCCGATTTTCTAACAGGGCTGTGGAACCAAGTGAGGTAGGTCAGATTTGCTCTACGAAGAATCTGAATGTTGAGAAGAAGATGACTAGAAATAAAAGAGAGAGGCGATGTCTCCTGTGATGGCTGGACACTAGCCTTTGCTCACCGTTCCAGAGCTGTCTGGTCCCTGTCGTTGCTAAAGTATGTTTATTCGATTCTCCGAGATACTCAAATGTCCATCCAATCAACCCTGCTTGCATAATCAGAGCCCATTAAGTTACTTGCAGCTAAAATAACAATGCTACTATAAAATGCTGGGACAGTGGTATCCACGCGTCTCGGCGGACCCCTTCTTTGAGGGCCATTTTTGTGACTGTGTGGAATAGTAGAAAGCATCCTGGGTCAGAAATCAAGCTAGTTTCCCCGTAATCACCTTAATTTCATTTCAACAATGACCATACAGACCCAGGCATTTATTATGGATTACCTTAAATACTACAATAATGTCCTGACTTGTCCTCCCCTGCCTACCCTGTACCTTATTGTCAGAGGGACATTTCAAAGTCAAGACTGCTAATGTCACCCACTTATTCAAAAACTTCCGAGGCCTCCCCATGACCTACTGAATATTCTGTATTCCTCAGACCAGCATTCGAAATATGATTGGAGCTTTACACTTCGTTGTCAATTCTAAGCTTACCTCTCTTGTGGCTACTCCACATATGTGCTCCCTTACATTATGAGCTCGTGCCTTTGCTCATGTTATTACATCCCACTGTATCTGACAAAATTCTACCCGGACGTTAGACCCATATTACAAATTCTGCCTCATCGTAAAAAAACTTGACCCTAAGACAGCTCATCCAGCATATATATTTTTCTTATTTAATAGTTGTCATACTTTTATGTACATACTAAAATAAAATCTTCAAAGAAATATTGGGTTCCTGTGATCCTTCTACCACCTGGACAGTGCTTTATGTGATAGGTTCTCAGCAAATATTTTTAGATTGAACGGAAACCTGAATCATTCATACCCATTTTAGTTCTTAGTTGCACCAGTCAATTTATCATATGGTTGTGTTAAGCTACAAGCAATAGAAAATCCAAAATGACTTAAGACATAAAAATGAGGCATTGGCTCCTGAAACTGATAAAGCCTAAGTGTAGGACGATGAAGAGGCTGGGATTTACAATGTCCTTTTGCCCTATTTCTCAGGTGATGCCCTGTCTCTGCCCTGCTCCAAATACAGTTTTAGTCTCAGGCTGTGACAGGTCCTAGATTGGTGCATGTGTCTGGATTTACACAGAGGAATAGAGATGGCCTCTTGTGGTAGATTATTCCTCAAAGCAGAGGGAATTTCTAGGATGCAAACTTCCTTGGAATTTATTGACTGAAACTGGGTAAAATGCCTATGCTGATTCTAAGCCCTACTGCAAATGGATCGCCACGTAGTGCGTGACTTTCCTGGGTCACAGAACCTGGACCAGGGAGAAATACCCTTAGACCATCAGGCACACCTAAGCGTTAGGAAAAGGGTCAGCTTCCTTGAGGCAGTGGGTCTGCAGGGAAAAGAACAGGGGTGCTGAGGGAGCACCTAGGTTGCTCTCCAGCACACCACATCCGCCCCTTCTTTTCCAACTGTTCCCAGGGCCTTGCAGTTCCCACCGTTTTGTGTGTGTTCCCTCCCAGGCCCAGTTCTGTGAGAGACATAACCCTGTTTTCCTCATTAATCCTACTGTAAAGCATGTGTGACAGCTGCCCACAGCACTGTCCTGTGATCAACAGGGAAAAGCCAGGAGCATCGCAGAGATGCCCACTGGTATCACTGGGCCCCTGAGACAGCTCCACTGCTGCCGTCAGATTCTTCCTTGCGTGAGGAAAATAAAACTGCTCAGGTCAGTGTAATTGGGTTGTCTATTATGACGGGTAAAAGTAGACCTAAAGCATATGGTGGGAAAACAAACATTTTCACTTCAGTAAACACAGAAAGAGCTGTGAAATCCAAAACCTCAAGTGAGTGTAAGACGTGACTCTGCCTTTGACAGACTCCAGGGTGAGAACATCACCTAACCTATTTCACCACCTGTAAACTCACCATTAGTAAAACACGTGGTGCTGAAATACAAGGTGTCTGATACCTAAAACCCCTCCTTGCTCAGAAACTCTAGGAGTTTCTAATCCTATAAGATGCTCCTATAAAATGTGGGTTGAATGATGGCTCCGGACGCGCAGGCTCAGCGGCCATGGCTCACGGGCCCAGCCGCTCCGCGGCATGTGGGATCCTCCCGGACCGGGGCACGAACCAGCGTCCCCTGCATCGGCAGGCAGCCTCTCAACCACTGCGCCACCAGGGAAGCCCCCTTTTTTTAATTTTTAAAGGTTGTTAATATCTTTGGGAAACAGTTGCCGCATAACACCCGAGTAGCATTTTATCCTCTATGATGGGGTGTGACCCTCACAGAGGCAGCGGTGCTGTTGATCTGGGGACCTGTGTGCAGTCAGATTCCCTCAAGGACACACACCTTGGAGGTTCCCTTCCGCGCAGCCCCACGCTGGCCCTGAGACCTTGTCTATAGGTTTTCCCCTCCTGTGAGTTTGGACACAGAAGTTTCCACCTCTTTTCTAGCTCATTCTCTTCTGGGTTTCAAAGTTCCTTCCCCTCCTCCAAGGCAGTGATAATCCAAGTGTGCTGCGTGGTCCCCAGGGCCTCTGAGACCTGTTTGTTCGGAGGGTCTGTAAGTGGAAAACCTATTTTCATAATAATGATAGAATGGAGATTGCCGTTTGCACTGTGTTAACATGTGACATACACGCTGCTGACTAACCTGCTTGCTGGTTAGCGTGAGTTAAGTCACTGGCACCAAACTATGTTACTAGTCACAGTAGCCTAACTGCCACACGCTACGGAAAGGAAGGGAAAGTCAGGTTCACGGTGAAATATTCTTGAGGATTCAGCAAAAGTGGTCTATTTTATTAAACCTCAATGCTTGCGTACACTGAGTTTTATTATTTAGTGTGAAAACACGCACAGGGCATCTCTGACACAACCCGAAATACCACCCTTTTCTCCAGGAGAAGTGGTCCAGGACTGTCCGGGCTCATCTGGGTTCAGAGCTGAATTAACTGCTTTTTTCATGGAACAAACACGCTGTTTCACTGGAAAGAATGATGGACACGCAAACTAGTTTGAGGCAAATTTGGATTCTTGATGGATATTTTCACAAAAATGGAAAAAGCGAGCCTATCCCATCCAGAAAATTCACCAATAGGTTTGTCTGAGGTTTTGTTTGTTTTTGCTAAATTCAAGCATTTAAGTAAGAGTTAAAATTTTGGAAAACTTGTATCTGCCAGCAGCCAGGTAGCTTCCTGATGTGCAAAGACTTCTGGATGAGATTGGGAATGGTATTACGAAAGTGACTTTGTTTACTGTGATATAATGAAATGTGCCATTATTTGGAACATCTACTTAACCGAGTGAAAGGACAGTTGTTGAAAGATCAACGCACGTACTTGCAAAGCCACGCATGAGTTAAAGGCAGATTCAAACAGCCTTAGAATAATGCATGCTGCGTCCTAACCAGCAAAAAGTTCACTGAAGTGGCTTCAGATTCCATGTTGCTATGAAGGAACTACCACTCGTTGCGTTCAGGGTAGTATTAAAGAAGAAGGGCCACAATTGTCCAAAAAGACTATGAAAATATGCCTCCCTCTTCAAAGTAACATACATCTGTGTGACGTGAGATTGTCTTCACAGACTTCAACCAACCCAACTTAGCACAGAGTTTGCATGCAGAACCCAGCTGCATTCTTTACGCTGTATGCTAAGGATTTATGTATTCACTGTGTTTTGAAAATGGTTATTATTCTTTGCAGGTATTTTGTTTATATATTTTATTCTTGAAATACTTTATATAAGTATTTCAAATATTTGAATTACTTACATTACGTAAGAAGTTCAATATTGCTCTTTTCACTGAATTAACATATAACATTTAAAATTTTTTTAAAAATTTTAACTTCTATGAGAAATAGTGATATATACATAACCCACATTAGAAAAAAGCACAATTAGTCCCCCAATAATTTTTAAGAGATGTTAAAATCGCTGAGAAGTATTCTCACACGGAACACCTTTTGTTCTTTTCCTGTGTAAGTCATCCAAAACCGAGTATTAATTACATTTGTCTGTGAAAAGCAGAGTAATGATTATGTTTGGTCATAGGACAAAAATGTTTCCCTTTAGGATATATTAATCTACATTTATAAAATGATTATCCCAACTGTAAGGTCATGAAGTTATTTAACTTTTAAGGCATATATATATAAATGTCTATATATATATGAATGATAAACACACAGACGCGTGTATACATGTGGACACGTATGAACATTAATTTATTTATAAATATTTACACAGATGCGTGTATACATGTGGACACGTATGAACATTAATTTATTTATAAATATTTATGCACATTTTTATATAAATATAAATGTGTGGGTGTGAATGTTTATAGAGGACAAAGATGTGGATGAAATAAAAAGGTATTTGGTTGCAGTAAGCATACTTCATTTTATTCACACTCATTCCAAAGTTATCTTATTCACATACAAAACTGTGAAAGATATTGTAAACAGTCCAATAGGCACACAGACACGTTTCTTATGCTCAGCCAAGTGCCATGTAGTTGAATTAGTGTGACAACCTGAAAACAATACAGGTACATTTTACTGCTAGATGAATCTGTAAAGATCATATAACTATACTTTTGCTTGTTAAAGAACTTAAGTGGAAACTCTCGGGTGTATATATGTTATACAATAACTTCACGTTATTCACTGTAACTGACCAAATGAACCTGAGTGTTATACAGTTTGACCAGTATAACCCTCTACTTATCTCCCCACTTTTGCTGTTTTGTGACATGCCTTCCTCCAAAACACTTGAAAACAATAAGTTAACCACTTGGCTAATGAAAAACTTGATGGCAGTGAGATTACTCACGGAGGCGTAGGGTTCGATGTCCTAGATTCCTTCAGCCTACCCTTTCCAGTTTTTATTACCATCCTAATCCACTTTTATTGGCTACATTGTTACACCTTTTAAAAATAAAATTGGAAGAAATGATCTAAAAGAAGAGAATAAAAGTGATTTATGAATTAGGGAAATGAGATAGGCGTGTATGACTTTTGTAAAACCCAAGGGAAAAGTAAAACAATTAGGATTACTTCAGTGAGTCAAAGAAAGATTGAATGTTGTCCTATTAACTATCTCTAGGTAGAAAGTATCAGCACCGAGGAGACTGCTCAGCTGTTCCCCACCCTTAATAAGGACAGAACAAGGACAAATCTGTTTATTTCCAGAAGCAGGGATATTGAGTTCGTTAGATACACAGAGGTTTTCGATATGAAGATTTTTAAATGTGTAAGAACTCCTTGAAAGGCTTAGCACAGTAGCATGTGCACCTTGTTTTAGAGTGTATGAAATTTTAAAAGTCCGTTGAATCAGCTATATAACTAAGCAGCAGGCACAAAAGGACGCGGAGGCCTTGGTGGAACAGGGGGCGTGACATTCCTCAGATGTCTTTTCCTGAACATGACCTGAAACTCGGCCACTCTAGTGAAAAGCCTTCCTTGCTAATCCCAACCCTGGAAGTGGCTTTCTGAAGGACATAGGTGAAAACAGATTGGTGTCTGCTTCTCTATGTTACCTGGTATAAGACTTTGGCTGTTTTCCTTGTTATGTAAAATTCTGTTGTCTTCTAAGGGAGAGAATTGTGTAGACAGAATATCTTGATATCTTGGAGAATAAAAATTGGAGGGTATAATATATGGAGCTGGGAAGAATCGTTCTGCACAGGGAAGCGGGGAGCGAGCTGGGGGTGTGTGTCTGATTTCAACAGGGAACAAAGAAGACTCGAGGGTTCGTTTTGTTCCACTTTCCGTGTTCTGTCTCTGAGTACCAAAAGAAGGAGTTAAAACTCTGAGTGTGGCAGCACGTGCCCCGCCCTGCAAAAAGGAATAGAAAAAATGATGTTTTTACCAAAGTTTTGTGAAATCTGCAATGGTAGTAATCACTCCTCCTCCTTTCTTGTGGAAGGTATGAAGATTTTCATTATCCAGTCAAAATGGATGAGTGAAGAACTACTTATGCGGATAAATGTAAAATTCACACATCTACTCTACCTACTTTGTAGTTCTTTACGAAGCTTGAAGAGTAGGAGAGACGTAATATTTTTTGGATAAACAGAGATAATTATATAACATGTAGGTTATTATTCCTAGAAACACGTTACTTCTCAGTTGTGTTTTCAATTTAAAAAGAAGAATCTTACATTTAAGCTATATCTATGATTAAGAAATAAGCCATTATATAATAAAAACATTTGAAGGAGAGTCTACTTTATATCTGGAACTGTGGATATAACAATGAAAGACTTCTAATTTTAAATGATAATTGAATATGATAAATGTCATAAAATGACTTTTTTCCAAAGTCTTAATATATTAACCCATTGTGCTAGTGCAACCAGCCAGAGCAAAACACCCAGGGAGATCAATTAAGACAGTATTGCAGGCAAGGGAGAGCTTTTATTTTGTATATGAAACCTAGGATGTCTGAGATTCGAATAATCTTTATACATATCTCTAGCAAGTCAAAGATAGAGAGCTAAAATGATCAAGAAACATGGAAAGTTGTTTTTTGTTTTGTTTTGTTTTGTTTTGCGGTTATGCGGGCCTCTCACCGTTGTGGCCTCTCCCGTTGCAGAGCACAGGCTCCGGACGCGCAGGCTCAGCGGCCACGGCTCACGGGCCCAGCCGCTCCGCGGCATGCGGGATCTTCCCGGACCAGGGCACGAACCCGTGTCCCCTGCATCGGCAGGTGGACTCCCAACCACTGCGCCACCAGGGAAGCTCCTGGAAAGATTTTTTTGAGGCAAGATTAAAAGATGAAAACTGTGGTAAAGGCTGAGAGATTTGATCGTAGCCTGAAAATGATTAATGCCAGCGAAGGAGGAACTTATGTTCTAAAATGTTCACAGACTTTAAATAGTCAAGTTTTTTTTTTTCTTTTTAAGTAAAATAGTGATTGACATCAAGGATGATTATTACCCTGAGGTTAAGGGGGTGGGGTGGACTCCATCCAGGTAGGGAAAGAAGACCACAGCCTTCTAGGTCCCTAGTCAAAGGCAAGTTCAATTTTGCAGGGATAAAATCGACATTGTCACCTTCGCCCGTCAGGGAAAAAGTAAGTGAGATGGAACACAAGCTTTTTATGCTTTAGAGCCTGGTGACACTTGAGGGAATGAAAAAAGGGTAGCTAGCCTGAAGTATCCCCCAAGTCCCCCTAAGAGGAGTGTCAAGGTCTCATTGTAGACAGCACTGCAGCCGCTGCTAAGATGACAGATGCAGTGACGCATCCCTAAGAACCTGACGTAAGGGACTTGGGTTTGAGGAAAACAGCCTACAGCTTCAACAATGCAATTTGGTAGAAACAATCAATAGGAATAAAGAATATACACGAACAACTTTAAATGATCTGGTCATCCTCAAGCTAAGAGTTTGGGTTACTCAACATAGACTTTTCTAAGACAGATATTACTTCTTTAGTATTTTATAAAGGTAGACTTATTACAAAATACTCATCTTTATTTTTTAATAAAGCACCACTCAAAAAAGTGGAAGTATTAGCTCAGTAATATGCCACTGGAAAACTAATACCAAGTGAATAAAATATATCTACACACAGTACAAGAGAGCAAAAACTGGTGATTCTGATTAGTTACTAACACTTTAAATGGAGTAAAAATGATTTAAAACTCAAATAATCAGCCTGCAATGTTTATGTGTATATTTGCACTATTCTTACATCATAAATGGAGATTTACTGTGCATTTGACATTCCATATTTAAATATGAATATTATTGGTATCATCATCCTTTGAATGTATATATGTCAGCATCTCTCCCGCTACTCATTAACATATGAAATCTAGAGTGGACGGTGTATCTAACAGGAATGAATAGTAAATCACGTTCATACTTGTGAAATACAATTAGCAAATTCTGTCTAGCGTCGTCTTTGGAATCAGGATTAGTAATTTGAAGCCAGACTATTTGCTGTGAGGCTATCGGTTATCAGGGTTATATGTATGTTTGGGAGATTTCTGTAACTCTTGAATCACAGGCTACATTTTAATCAAGGACTCAGAACTCAGAAAAAAATTTGTAAATGAACATATTTCTTTCAACATCTATTCTTGACATGTTACGTATGATTTAGTGGATACCTAAAGTATTGTATGTTAAAAAATAATTTGAATAAAGAGATTTTAGAAGTAATCTTTCATTTTACAAATGCTTAAGGCAATCTGAAAGTACTAAGCATTGATGTAGAATATATTTTACATCAATATGTTTGAGCGTTTTGAACAAGTGTAACCTAAAAGGCACAGCCCCTTAAGAGAGTAGATCTTTAAATTTCTCATTACAAGAACAAAATTCTGTGACTACGTATGGTGACAGATGTTAACTAGAAGTAAGTAATCATTTTCTAATATATACAAATATCAAATCATTATGTTGTACACCTGAAACTAATAATTTTGTATATCAGTTATACCACAATTTTAAAAGTAAATGCTAACTAATCAAAAGAAAGCAGGGCTAGATATATTAATTTCAGACAGAGCAGACTTCAAAGATAGGAAAATTATCAGAGATAAAGAAGAGCTAAATAAATGGAGAGATGTTCCATATTCGTGACTCAATATTAATATGCCAGTTCTTCTCAAATTTATCTATAGATTCAGTGCAATCCCAATCAAAATCCTAGCAAGATATTTTATGGATGTTGACAAACTGATTCTAAAGTTCATATGGAGAGGCAGAAAAATAAATAAATAAAAGGCACAGCCCCTTCCAGTGTTTCTGTCTCACTTAAGAATGGGTGGGGGGGGGCTTCCCTGGTGGAGCAGTGGTTGAGAGTCCACCTGCCGATTCAGGGGACGCGGGTTCGTGCCCCGGTCCGGGAAGATCCCACATGCCACGGAGCGGCTGGGCCCGTGAGCCATGGCCGCTGAGCCTGCGCGTCCGGAGCCTGTGCTCCACAACGGGAGAGGCCACAACAGTGAGAGGCCCGCGTACCGCAAAAAAAAAAAAAAGAAAAAAAAAAAGAGTGGGTGAGGGTAAGAAGCACTTGAGAAAGTCACACAGCAGGACACACACCTCTAAAGATTCAGATTTAAGAGTAAAATTATACGGTGCTTGCCCGCTACACCTTAACACCACACAAAGAAGGCCGCAGTGAAATAATGGTGAATTACGGCTGTAAAAGCTCTATTTGGGAAGGACTTCTCAGAGAAGCCCCAGACAGCAAGACAAAACCAAGGACACTTGGGGAATTTGAAGCTCCCACATCTACAGGTAAACAAACATGAAACATAGCACAGAACAAATCCTCACACTAAGGGCCTATTTACCCAGTTACTATCGCCCCCAAATCACGTTCGGCTTTAAACAAAAATTATCAGCCATGCTAAAAGGCAAAAGAAAACGCAGTCAGAAGAGACAGAGCAACAGGCAAAACAGGACTCCGATAGGATACAGGGTTTGGAGTTACAGGAAATTAAAAAAAAAACTCTGGTTAATACAGTCAGATCTCTAAGGGAGAAAAGCAAACTATATACAGGAATAAGTGTGTAATGTACGCAGAGAGGTGAAAACTCTAAGAAAGAATCAAAGGAAAATGCTTGGAAAAAAAAGCCACCACCGTGAGATAAAAAATGCCTCTGAGGGTCTCGTCAACAGAATGAGCGGATCAAGGAAGATTCAGTGACCTTCGAAGATCATTCAGTAGGCCGTTTATTCGCTTAGCTAAGTGAGTTCACGCGTTCTGACAGCCTCCCTTCCAGTGATTGTTACAAGGCTAGGAAATACATATGTCATCTCTAAAATGTTCCCTTTTGGACTCTCTCCCTCTGGCTCTTTCACAGGCCAACAGCTATAAAGACTCTTTCTTTCTTCCCTTCCCGTTTACAAATCCACCCCCTCTCCCCAGTGTGCTCTCCCTAACCCGGGACACGTGGGCTCTGGTGCACTGCAGTCTTCTTACTTGGAAACACAGGAAATAGTCATGTTTCCGGCCACATGTTTCCCTCTCCCTCTGTTTCTCTTTTCTTCCTGAGGTTGATTACCTTCAGCAGCCAGAAATCTAGGGATCGGCCTCAACTTAGTTCATGAGACCTACTGCCTAACTGGGAGCTGTGAATACACACAGCCAATGTATCTCAGATGATATTTACATGATTCCTTTTAAAAATATACTTTTCTGAGGCTCAGAGTCAGCTTTGAATTCTCTGGTGCACCCTTTTCTATTTTCTGGTTACAGGAGCATTATTTGAGAGAAGCCGACAGACTGAATTGAGTCAATAATCCAGTGAATCAGAAAGGAAGCGCTGAATGTTTGTCCACTCTTCTGAATACATCAAATGTCGTGGAAAAGGCAGAGGTGAATCTCACATGATCAGGCTCTCGCTCTAGGCCTGCTTCTGTTTGCTTCTTATCAAGCCATGGACTTCTAAAGGAATACTTTGACTCTTTTGTACTTGGTGTTCAAAATTGAACAAAAACTTCCTTTGAACTTTCTATCACAGGCAAATCTTTTTCATATTTCAGAAATTCTGTTTTTAAATCGATCTCAGGTTCACAAAAAGAATAATTTACAAAACTCTGAAACAAAATGAAACTCGGTAAAAACTTCTAAGTCAGGAAACGGACAGGATGTGAATAATCTATTCACGTAAGGTAAACATTTCTAGAGAGACGGGGCAGGTAATAGTTAATGAAGAATCCCTTTTAAAGAAAATATATTGGGAATACAGTGCTTTACACAGAGTGTACTAAAATTACAATTTTTAAGGTGATTGCTACTGACATTTATGTTTCTGAAAGCTAAATGAATTGTCTTTCACTTTCTCTGTGCACTCATACACACACATGCCACTGTGCCACGACATTAAAAAATTAGTGAGTTGAGCAATTAATAAAAATTCTTACCCTAGGAGAATATTGGTTGTCCGGGTAGCTGGAGAAGTTCTCGGTTTCTCAGCTTTGCTGCTGGAATAGCTTCCTGTCCTTTATCCCAACCTCCAGACTTTCAAACTCCTGTACAAATCGGGTTCAATTATTGCTGCCTAGATTGCTTCTATATAACAGACAGGATAGTAAACTTCAAAGGAGTTTCTAAGAGGAGAAAGAAAACGAAAGTCTTCAAATGATTAAAATTGGTGGGTTTTTTTTTGTTTTTGTTTGTTTTTTTCATCTTAAGCCTGGAGGTAGAGAAAGGAATTTCAAAAGGAAAAGGCAACTTCTGGAAATGTTTGAAAAAACAGAGAAAGGGGAAATGCAATCAGATTAGAAAAAGAAGTTCTTTTTTTAAAATTATATAAGTTTCGGGCTTCCCTGGTGGCGCAGTGGTTGGGAGTCCACCTGCCGATGCAGGGGACACAGGTTCGTGCCCCGGTCCGGGAAGATCCCACATGCCGCGGAGCAGCTGGGCCCGTGAGCCATGGTCGCTGAGCCTGCGCGTCTGGAGCCTGTGGTCCGCAGCGGGAGAGGCCGCGGCAGTGGGGGTCCCGAATACCACACACACACACAAAAAAATTATATAAGTTTCAGGTGTACTGCGTTATAATATGATATCTGCATACACCACAGCGTGACCGTCACCATGAGACTAACTACCATCCGTCACCACACAGTGGGCCTCCATCGCCCATTTTGCCCGCCCTCCAATCTCCTTCCCCTCAGATTGCTTATATATGTTTGTTTTCGTTTTACTTTGTTTTGTTTTTTAAACTTCTACCTATGGGTGAAGTCACATGGTATTTGTCTTTCACTTGGCACGATCCTTCAACGTCCATCCATGTTGTTGCAAACGGCAGGATCCCATTCTTTTTTTTATGGCTGAGTAATATTTATTGAATATATACACCACGTCTTCTTTATCAGTTCATCCACTGATAGACACTTAAGTTGTTCCTATAGCTTGGCTATAAGTAATGCTGCAATGAATGTAGGGGTGCCTGTGTCATTTCGAATTAGCGTTTTCATGTTCTTTGGATAAATACCCAGAAGTGGAATAGCTGGGCCATATGTTAGTTAGTTCTGTTCTTAACTTTTTGAGGAATCTCCATACCTATGTTCCCTAGTGGCTGCACCAATGTATAATTCTACCAACAGTGCACAAGGGCTCCCTTTTCTCCACTTCCTCTCCAACATTTGTTTCTTGTCTTTTCGATAATAGCCGTCCTAACAGCTGTGAGGTGACACCTCATTATAGTTTTGATTTACATTCTCCCTAATACTTACTGATGTTGAGCATCTTTTCACGTGCTTGTTGGACATTTCTATGTCTTCTTTGGAAAATTGTCGATTTAGGTCCTCTGCCCATTTTTTAATCAGATTTTTTGTCACATTCGTATGAATAGTCTTTGCATGTAAGGAAAACTGTATTCTTCATCTATCATATGACTTGCAAATATTTTCTCTTTTCCCCTTAAGTTTCGACTTACGGTAACTTTCATGTTACAAGCATTTGTAATTATTAGTAGCTGTATTTGTCTTATTTTTCCTTTGCGGTTACATATATTTCTCAGGGAAGACTCCTCCTGTCCCAATATCATAACAAAACTATTTTCTATGATTTTTCTAACAATTTTATTGTTTTTAGAAGCTTTTTTGGTCTGTATTTGATCATTTACAACCTCAGGAAAACAAGTTCTGCATTAAGAACTGTATAAATAGGATCATTTATGACCTGAGTGCCCAGGTATTGCTCATTTCGCCCACCGGTAGAGCCGAGCAGAGAGCGATGGCTCTGGAAAGGCATCCGTTCTTCAGCTCCAGGACTTGTGGGAGAGGCGTGCAGAGATGCTTGCCATAAAGCGAAAGCCACTGTCCCCCTGTGAGACGTGAGCATGCCGGAGGGTGCCCTGTTAGACGCGGTCGTTCCACAGCATCCGGCAGCTACTGGCTTCTTCAGAGTGCACAGCCCATGGAACAGCTGTGCTCCATCACCTGGAGACATCACGTCCGTACCTGTGAGGGGAGGACGGAGATGAAACCCGGGATGCTCGTGCCCCATAACGGTGAACAGCTGCTTCTCTGCAGCAGTTAAAGCCAGGCCTGGTCTCCTCATTCTGCTCTGCTACTTCGATGCATCAATCACAGTCTCAGACTCTCTAAAATCTGCTCCATTATTCCCTGGAATAAGTCAAGGGCATATGTCTTTTACATGACTGGAAACCCAAATCATCAGCCTCTGATCACAGTCTCGTACGCCAAGCTCCCAAGATGCTGAGTAGCCTCTCAAAGCTACAGAGTGTTTGCCTTACAATTTCTGTCGAGCTCAAGAAAGTTTGAAAAAACAATGACAAAGATTCAGATAAACTCATACACTATGTGATGTTACTAAAACTTATGTGTGTAAAAACTTTGTTCTAAACGAGCATACTTTAAAGCTTCTTTATTAGCAGTTGAGTTAACATTTTAAAATTTAACTTTCAGTCCTTGGAAAACAAAATCTAGATATCCTGGGAGAAAAGTCTCTCTAGAAGGACGCTTGCTTTTTTTCATTATTAACCTTTTATTCTTTCATATTTTTGACTATAATCCAGGAAATAGGCATAGTTTACAAAGATGATCTATACTGAAGTATTAAAATTTTGTAACACTATAAATTAAAAATTGCAAAATTAACAGATTCCCTGAAGGCAAAGTGCACGTTTAGAATAAATGACCATGTTGGAATCTAGCTAGTTGCCAGTATTCTCTTTGAGTGTTACAAAGAGGTAATTTAATACATAGGTCTGTGGTACTATAGGTTCAATAAGTATTTGCCCAACTGAAATTAAACAATTTATTTGCTGTATTTACTTTCTGAAATCAAATTCTTTATTTATGAAATTATTATGTGCACTTAGCTCTACAAGGAGACTAAATGCTTGTAAAATGCAAACAGGTAAAGTCATCAGGCTCTCTACCATTTCACTAGCTTCCCTAATGCCCATGCCTGAACATCTCCTATCTTATTCCTGGGGTTGGCAAATCCAGAAGGGAAAATATCTCAGTATAAATGGGGCAGTCCATAACTATTAAGACACTTAAAATCAAGGGCAAATAATAAAGTGGCTGCTCAGCTCATTCTATATCATTTAATTTTAGTTCCAGCTGCTGACACCAGGCAATTAAAGATACATGTGTTTTCGACAGCATGGATTACAGTAAAGACAAGGGCACTTTGGATGGATAAAACTAAGAAAAATAGGACAACTCTCACAGTGCCTCTCAGGAAACTTTGAGTGTCTAATTTGTGCAAGAGGCTCTCTTGGGCAGTCTCTGGGAGAAGGATATTCACAGAATAGTATTTAGACACCAAGAGCTTAATAGAGGAGCTCAACAAACATATTGGAAAATGATCATAAAAATGTGAGTGAAGATTATCACGGGAAATGGTAGTTCTGATAGATGGACACAGTGACTGCATAGGACAGGGAAGGGAGGTGGTCCTTCACTTCCCAGAATGCAATGACCAGTATCCTCACATGTGACCCAAGTAACGGATAGCTATTCCTTTAAAGGGTTAAACTCATAAGGATACACACAAAGTTCATAAGGACCCAGAAATAATGAATGAAAGGGTTGATATTTCTTCTAAACACACGTTTGTGCTCATATTATTTAAAATTAAACACCTCTTGACAAGCACTTTACAATATATACTGATTTCCGTTTTTTTAAAATATCAACAAATCAGGTTCTTCATATAATTTTCAATGCATATGCTTACATTTAATTAACAGCTATACACACATATCTAAGGAGTATTAAGCATGTGTGTACACAAACGAAATATATATTTTTAATTTACTTGCTTCTAGAACCTAAATTTGTGTGAACTTACTTTCTACAATGTCTTAAAATAAAAATTAAATCACAAAGTGTTATAAAAAATGCTACCATACTCTTACTTTAATCACAGATATTGGGGCTTCCCTGGTGGTACAGTGGTTGAGAGTCCGCCTGCCAATGCAGGGGACACGGGTTCAAGCCCTGGTCCGAGGAGATCCCACATGCCACGGAGCAGCTGGGCCCGTGAGCCATGGCCACTGAGCCTGCGCGGCCAGAGCCTGTGCTCTGCAACGGGAGAGGCCACAACAGTGAGAGGCCCGCGTACCGCAAAAAAAACCAAAAACCAAAAAACAAAAAACCAACTCAGATATGGGCAGTTTGTAGACTCTCTTGACCAATGCTTCCAGTTTTGTTTTCTTTTATTCACCATGACTCCAGAGTTTCTCCCATGCAATTTATCTTGGACAAGTAAGATGTGACCATGGCAACCTGTTTTTGGTAATGAGATGTGAGCAGAGGTATTTGTATAGCATCTATTTTCTCTCCACTTTTAAAGTCAGGCCAGTTCTCTTGAAAATTCTCTCTTTTTCCTCCATCCTTTGGGAGTTAAATCTGGATGTGAATCCAAGCATCTTGGATCTCAGCAAGGAAATCACCCAAAAAATAATGAAAGGAAAAGTGGAAAGAATCTGACCAAGCGTGATCCATGTATTCGAGCTGCCTTTCTGCTCTGGGGCATATCCTAACTCCAAACTCTCATTACAGAGAGAAATAAACATTCATCTTTTTAAAGACACTCTTGGGATCTCTTTATTTTAGCAACATAGTCTATAACCTTGTCAGTGAATCTTCCTGTCTGTAGGAATATTTTTCTTATCTCATTTTACACTTTCAACAGATTAAATCTGTTATCCTCAGGCTTCAGGATATGGATATAACTTCCCCAGGCATTTATTCCTCCCTCCTAAATTAGGTTGTGGTTGGTGAACTCCAAGGTACCTTATTATAGCATTTTAAAACTCTTTAATAGATAGAGTAATAGATTTTCTTATTATTCTTTTCCAGTTTTGACTGATTATCTTTCTTAAAGACATGTAAATTATTTATTAAATATCACCAAATATTGTTAAATACATTATCTCACCACATATCATGTTCGAGTTAAAACATCAGAAACAGGGCTTCCCTGGTGGCGCAGTGGTTAAGAATCCACCTGCTGTTGCAGGGGACACGGGTTCGAGCCTTGGTCCAGGAAGATCCAACGTGCCGCGGAGCAACTAAGCCTGTGCGCCACAACTACTGAACCTGTGCTCTAGAGCCCGTGAGCCACAACTACTGAAGCCCGTGCATATAGAGCCCATGCTCTGCAACAAGAGAAGCCACCACGAGGAGAAGCCCACTTCAGCAAAGAGTAGTCCCCCCTCACCATAACTAGAGAAAGCCGGCGTGCAGCAGCAAAGACCCAATGCAGCCAAAAATAAATAAATTTTAAAAAATGTCAGAAATGAAAGCCAATATTTACAACTGTTCTAAAGAATGTTATACAGTGACGCATTAAGGTATAAATTCTGTTGGCTTATAATTCTTAAAAGAATGATAATAGCAAAAGTGATGCAAAGTTCTCAGTGTGAGATTATGATTAAGCTACATTTTACAAAGATATGGCATAAAAGGGTAAAAATCCCATTCACATCCTCAGTTAGATCTTTTCAGAAAGAACTGATCATTTTTAGAGTCAAACATTTACAGATAAAGGCAGTTGAATATGGCCAGTGAGAAGTGCATCTCTTAACATGTATGACTTTCAGTCCACAGTTTTGAAAGTCTGAAGCATCAAGTTTGTTTGATGGATTAGTTAGTGGGCACTTATGAACAGTTTTATTGCCTTGCCACCTTTAAAATATATTTTCAGAGTATCACTGAAATTTTTTAGTTTTATAATGATTTCTTTTTTCTGTCTTTCTTTCTTTTCTTTTCTTTTCTTTTCTTTTTTTTTTTTTTGATGATCCAGTACTCTGTGTCTCTGGTATGGATATTTCTTGAAGACATTCACTGTATCAAGAAGTTCTTTTCTTGCACTTTTCATATGCTTGTCTGCAGAAACATCTCTCTGTCATTGCTCTCAGCTTCAGTCTTAGATAATTTGTTTGTGCCTTTTCATGTAGGTCCTGGAATTCTAGCACTGGTAGTTCAGTCATATCCTTTTCTACATCAGCTGCCATACACAGAAGGGTTTCTGTGAAGTTAACTTCTACACTTTTTTTTCCCTAAAATTTTCACCACACTCTGTTTCTAAGCTTCAGACACACTGACTTTGGAAGAGATGTATATGGCAAGGCGGAAGCATGGAGCTTCCCTGCCCTCTCTAGGTGCACCTCCTCCCAGAACTTCAGTGTATTAGCTAATGTGGAAGCTCTGGTTATCTTTTACTAGAATAAAAAAAAAGATAGAGAAAGGGATGTAGCTAAATTTTCACTGAGATGAAACTGACAGTCTTAAACATATGTGCTACTGTCAAGTGGAGATTAGCTGAGAAATGCAAAGCTAGTTCAAAATTTGACAATCCATTAGCGTAATTCACGTATTAACCAATTAAATAAGAAAAAACATATGTGGAAGGCGTCTTTTCATGGTTTCATAGTTTATTTTTTTAGGGTTGAATAATATGACATGGTCCGTACCACAGTTTATTTATTCATTTGCCTACCGAGGGACATCATAGTTGCTTCCAAATTTTGGCCATTATGAATAAAGCTTATAAACATATGGGTGCATGTTTTACTATGGATGTAAGTTTTCAACTCCTTTGGCTAAATACCAAGTTTCTTTAACTTTTTGTTTTGGAATAATCATAGATTAATCAGAATTTTTTTTTTTTGCGGTATGCGGACCTCTCCCTGCTGTGGCCTCTCCCGTTGCGGAGCACAGGCTCCGGACGTGCAGGCTCAGCAGCCATGGCTCACGGGCCCAGCCGCTCCGCGGCATGTGGGATCCTCCCGGACCGGGTCACGAACCCGCGTCACCTGCATCGGCAGGCGGACTCTCAACCACTGCGCCACCAGGGAAGACCCAATCAGAATTTTTAAAATATGTACATATCGATCCCATGTAAGCTTCAGCCAAGTAGTCTGGCCCTACAGTTTTTGCTCTTAAGAATTTTACTGTCTCAAATATGCAACCTAGAAATGCCTAAACTATTTAAATGTTAAATAAAGAAATAACTGAATGAAATAGAAAATGAAACAGAAAAATATTGCAAGGTATTATAATGATTGTCAAGAACTCTGAAGGCTCTGAAGTTTACCTGAATGTCAGCTCTCAATCTCATGGCTGTTGGCAGAAGACTCCCAGGCATGTGCTGATGGTTAGTTTATTACTCTCAGTGATGGCAACAGGCAGAGCTCCATTAGTTTGGTACTGGATTCCTGACTTTCAGTTCCCATGGAGCCGGCTGATACATGACCAGGGCTGCCTCACCACAGAGAAGCCCAGAGCTGGAAGGACAGTAAGCGTTCCTGAACAGGGCTTCAGTGGACGCTGTTATCTTATTATACTGAGTAGTAAGCATGCCTGCCCTCTGCTCTGGGGGGAGCCATTATCTCTATTTCCCAAGGCTGAAAGCAAAAACGTTATTTGCTATTTAGGGAGCCACTAGTTCTACTGTCCAAGGCACTTGGCTAGAAAAGCATCCTTTCTAATATAATTCAGAAAAAGAGGCAGCCAGTACCTCACTGGCAAGATGTGTGAATCATGGGAGACATAGAGGAAAATTTTCTCCAAAAAATGATCTGAGCAAGAGGGAAGCATTTTATATCTAAAAATAAAAGAAGTCAACAAGACAAAGTCGGTGGGTGTAACTGGGTAATAATCTGAGACATACACATGTCAAACAACAGGCAAATGGCATCTCAAATTATAGGCAAATGTTAAATTGGAAAACAATATAAAATAATTATAAACACTATAAAAGAAATTTTAATATTGTATATTAATGTACATGCAAGACCATATGTAATAAATCAATGGACAAATTGCAAAAAATGCTATAGGCATAAATGGATACTTTAAAAAATAATCAGTGAGTATTTGAAAAGAAACTTCAACCCTTTTAGTTATTAAATCAATAAGCCAATAATACCACAACTCAGTTCTCATCCTATGGATATATATGGCTAAAAGTCATGAAAATTGATAGAATATTTCTGTGGGACATTCATTAAATATGTATGAAGCATTTCAAATTATTTATACCTTTGTTTTTTAATTTATTTTTTATTAAAAAAATTTTTTTAACATCTTTATTAGAGTATAATTGCTTTACAATGGTGTGTTAGTTTCTGCATTATAACAAAGTGTATCAGCTATACGTATACATATATCTCCATATCTCCTCCCTCTTGCATCTATCTCCCTCCCACCCTCCCTATCCCACCCCTCTAGGTGGTCACA